>NC_092411.1:206174199-206520865 GCF_040894005.1 Engystomops pustulosus | reverse complement strand
TTCTAGATCTCTGCTTGCTGTCATTCTATAGAAAGCTTCTATGTTTACTTCCAGTGGACAGAAATTTGGTCACACAGGTGCAATGCTCCTTGTAACACACAGCTCTGATTACTCTCTATGACACTAATGAGCTGTGCACCTGTGTGACCATGGTCAGATTTCTGTCCACTGGAAGTAAACATAGAAGCTCTCTATAGAAGGACAGCAAGTAGAAATCCAAAAAAAAACTGTGAGGAATTGATACGTAGAGTATATTGGAAAATTTTATAATTTTTCATCATGATGGCAATATCCCTTTAATATATTTTTAAAGTGTAAACTATAATACCTATAGCACCTATGTTGTGCACATGTATTATCAATGATAGTGCTGTTTTATTTAATCTTCTGGCTTTATTCCAATGTAACATGCACTAGTAATTAGCTGAGAGCATGCTGCCTGCACCCATTCAACATTTCTGGAAATCTCTCCTATTCTCAATACACTTGGGTGCACTTCAGAGTCATACACTTGGCTGATTACTCCCAAATAAAAACAATCTTAATTATTTTTTTTTCTGTCAGTTTCTTGGCTTTTTGGAATATTTCTTTTTGCTTCATAAGAAAAATAAAGTTAATTCTTTAGTTATATTGAGTGAACTTTACATAGGAGGCTGAATTACCAATTCTCCTCAGCAGCTACCCCTTACCACAAGAGATTATCCCCTAGAGATTAGCAGACTTTTCAGATTGGCGAATGTGCAGCCAATTCAGTAAAATTGATGCCCCTAGCTACGAGCCATGGCTGTTATTGGATAGGGGTGCCTGTGTTGCACAGGACACACCCAAACCCTGGACCTGAACCCAAAGTTCAGGCCTGCTAATCTCTACTCCTAACCCATATGCACCCTCACAAAGCATATAGTCTTACTACATGCTTCACCTCATATCCAGAGTGCATCCTCCACAGATAATTAAAATATGTTTCCTTAATGACAATACCACCATAACCTCAACTTTTTACCAACGTGTGATATAGAAGTACGTCACACGTCGGCTGCGGGTGATTGGGGAGGGCTCACGGGCCTAGCGCTCTCCTTAGACGGTAAGTGCTGCATGTTGCAGCAAACACTTACCAATAACACCCGCGACCACTGCTAGCAACCCTTCCTAATCCTAGTTAAACCGATCACCGTTGGCAAAGCTGCGTTGTCTGGGAACCACCATTTTGGCTTAGATCGTTGCCCCCCATGACATCCTCGGGAAGCGGCAATCTGTTGCCATCACCGCCTCGGGTCACACAAAGACCCAAGGTTGTCTCTTTTTACTCAATTATTTTTACTCAATTTACTCATTAGCATCTGCTGTGTGACTAGGCAGTTGCCCAATAGGAGGGACTGGAAAGGAGCAGTTCCCCCCCACCCTTGGGAAACATGTGACCTTTTCAAATAAATGAATAACTCCCCACACTCAGGATTGGCTGTAGAGGAGCAGGGGGCGTCGCTAAGCCAAGTGATGGGTGTTTTCATATATTTGAAAAGGTCACATGGAGTAGCTGTTCCCCAAGGGTGGGGGGGGGGACTGCTCCTTTCCAGACCCTCCCATTTGGTAACTGCCTAGTCAAACAGCAGATGCTAATGAAAGGTACAATATAACATATCTTTTTTCTGTAAAACCTATTTTTAATACAAAAACACTTTGGCCGTGTATGTACTATGCTCTGTGGGGTCTGGGGGAGTGCTAAAAATGGGTCTCCTGGTGACAGGTTCCCTTTAAGGCTCAGCCCCATTTTTTGTATTCTGACATGTGTCGCTTTATATGGTTATAACTTTTGAACACTGTTACTTATCAAAGTGATTCTGAGATTGTTTTTTCCTCACGTTGTACTTCATTTTAGTGGTAAATTTTGGCTGATAAGTTTTGCATTTATTTACAAAAAGAAAGAAAAAAGGATGAATTTAAAAAAAAAATTGCCATTTCCAAAATTTTAAATAATTTTATTTTCAAGCAGAGTTTTAGCACCTAAATAAGTTGCTGAATAACATTTCCCATAGATCTACTTTACATTTTCATAATTTTTGAAATGTCTGGATAATTTATTTTGATGTCACGCGGCGTACAATTCAAATATCGGTTTTCTGTATTTTCAGAGTTTACTATTTTGGTATTTTAGGGAAAATTACAGTTTTGAATGAAATTTTAATGAATATTTAGCATTAAAAACCAGCATCAGAAACAGATTTTAGGAAGATTGTTAACCCCTTGATATCTTCATAGTATTAAATGAAAATGGAGGTGATATTTAAAATGGTCATATTTTGTCAGTCATATTTTCATTTAGCCCTAAAATTTACACATTTCGGAAAGATAAAAAGAGAAAATTCGTCTTACAATTTGTTCTGCAATTTCTCCCGAGTACAGAGACCCCCACATGTGGCCATTACTTGTTTTATGGGGGCACAGCGAGACACAGAAGTGAAGGAGCGCCCTGCAGCTGCCAGGATTTTCGTTTCCTCATTTGGCCCCTTTTGTAGGCTATAAAATTTTAGCTTTTTCGTTATTGGGGCCATGTGATGGCATATTTTTTGCAGGATAAGATGCTTTTTCCAGTGTTACTATTTTAGGGTTGGTATCCCCTATTGCTGAAAATGTATTAACTTTTTTTGAGGGGGGGGGGGGAGCATCAATTCTGTACTGGATTTTTTACTTTTTTTTTGGTGTTCACCATATAGCCTAATAACTATGTTATATTCTATGTGTCAATACGATTACAGGGATACCATACTTGAATATTTATTCTTATGTTTCACTAAATTTGCCACATAATGTGGCGAAAAATCTATCATTTTGCATCGCTGTCTTCCGTCTGGCATAACATTTTTACTTTTTTGGCTACAGAGCTGCTTAATGGTTTGTATTTTGCAGGACATGTTGTACTTTGCAACAGTATCATTCTGGAGTACATAGGTTTTTTTGATCACTTTTTATTGCATTTTTTGTCGGATTAAATTGGTAAAAATCATAATTTTGGCAGATTATAAGCAGTTTTTTTACGGCGTTCATCGTGCGGGTTCAATAATTATTTACTTTTATTCTACCAGTTGTTATGGAGGTGGTGATACTATATATGTGGGGTTTGTGTTATGATTTAGGCTTTTTTGTGCATTACGTGGCTTATGGGCTATTTTAATAATTTATTAGTTAATTTTTTATTGAATAACATTTTTTTCTTACTTTTGTTTATTAACTCCAGCATGGGAAATGAACAAGCAATCATCTGATTGCTTGTTCAAGATAATACTCTGTAATACTGATGTATTGCAGGTTATTAGCAGTGTCAGCCTATGCACATGTATAGACTGACACTGTGCCTTTAAGATAACGTCAGTGACGCCATCTTTCAGGCAGCCCTGGGGTCCTGATTGGACCTCGGGGCTGCCATTGCAATGATCGGCGCCCCTGAAGACTGTGCAGGGGGGCCGATCGTAAGGGAAAGACCCCTGGAAGGCATTTTAAATTCCGTAGTCGCGCTGACCATGGCATTTAATGTGTTAGACACCAGCGAGCCCACTCAGATCATGGGTATTACACTGGGGTGTCGGCTGTTAGTTACGGGGTTACCCCGTGTATTCCGATGCCGTTTCGGCTCCGATCCAGAGCTGAGCCAGCATCAGCACCACGCCGGATATATCCGCGCCTGAGCGCTAAATAACTAAAAATTATATCGAGCAGAATACATTTGTTGAAAAAAAAATTGAACTAATAATATTAACGGACTATTCATTGCTAGAAGTAAAATTACCACTCGCTCATGTTCATTAGGTGCGAGTTAAAGTTAAATGCAGATTGTATTGATTCTTGAGACCTTGTAACTGAGAATCTCTCTTGACCTTTTTTTGGTAACAGGGAAAATGAGAGTATAACAGAATCTGTAATCGTAGAATGAAGGGAAATGAAATAAACGTTAAAGTGTGTTAAAAAGTAACTAGACACTTTAAGTACAAGAAACAGGACTGCAAGGCATTCAAAGGGTTAACGGCTGTGGTTAAATGTCACATGTCTAGTGAGCTATCATTCAAACTAGAGAACTATGAAGTTTAAGGATTACCTCAGTCAATGTAAGTCTAACTACTGCATCTTGAATACAACAGTTGGGAAGATTCAAATATTGTCTATATTATCTATATGATTAACAAATTCGAATTATTGTTCTAGTTATTAATATTATCAGAGTAAAGTAGCCATAAAAGCAAATTACTCCTCATGTGGATAACACAAAAAGGTGACAGTGTAAGTCCTGCCACCATTGTGCACCTAATTCAAAAATGGTACAGCTAAACAGCTTAATGTATGTGCATGCAGCAGTAGTGTAGTTTGTATGAGTTAAGCACATGGTCTTGTGTATTAGCTGCATTGTTTTAAATAATAAACTGTCATAGAAATTTCCAAAAATCTACATTCAACTTGCGGGAAGATAGAAAAATCCGACACATCACCAAGACTTCCTTGACATATCTTTATTGTTAATAATTTTCACATCATTGATTAAAAGTACACATGATCGCTCCATGTGAAAATTACTAACAGTAAAGAATATTTCAAGAAAGAAATCTTTGATTTGCCGAATATTTCTATTTTCCTGTGCTACTAAAGCCTCTAAGTTTACTGCAGCATTCCAATAGCGGGAAGTGCTTGAGCAGATTTCCAGGATGTTGTACATTCAACTTTGCAGAACAATTGTTGTCCAGAAGGCTGGCCTTGGTCTATGGTGCCCAGTGTAGAATAATATTTTGGTGCAACTACAGGCAGACCTACAGTATGTTAAATTCAAAATTAATACATTTTCATTTGTTATATATTCTGTCTCCAGAATAAAAAAAATTAATATTATAGCCCTGATTAAATGTGATCCACTGTGCTTCCTGATAAAAAAAACCCTACACGGTCCATCATGATTTAAAAAAAAAAAAAAACAATAAAAAAGTGCATGCTCTAAATGTGCCCCAAATGAAAAAAAACTGACTGTGTGCAGTTGACCATGTAGAGGAAACTGCACACCCTTTGAATGACCCCTACCTACTACACAACAGCCATCCCAAAAAGACAAACCCTGAGTAAATACTACCTGTGAAATTTTATATTTTTTGTCCACCAAGCATCTGCTGACTGGCGAAATGGAGAGGTAAAGTGTAAGGCAGGATCTGGCCCTGACAGTAAACCAGCTGTCTTTACCTGAGTGCCTTACATACAGTAGGGGGTCACCTAGTCAACTTCCCTAACTGCGCCACCGTGCAGACACGAAGACCAAGACAAAACAAACAGATAAGAGGAGAAATGTGGTACAAAATAGCCTAGGAAAACAGACGGTCAAGAATACCGGCAAAAGTAAGAAATACCAGTCTACAAATTGCAACATTTTTGGACAATACATTCATTTTGGGCGAAAATGAAACATTAGCAATGAATTAAATAAAAAAAAGCTCCAAAAACCCAATTTCTTCAGAGTGTACTGATACCCCATATGTGGTGCTCTATGGGCGCACAGCCAGGCGTAGAATGGAAGGAGTGTCATTCAGAGCAGATTTGCATTGCCAAATTGTACAGGCGATAATTTTTTTCACGCTCCATCACAGGTACTATGTTAACTATCATTTATATTACTGCGACAGCGCATGAAAATCAATCAGACATCTAGGGTTTAAGTACCCTAGGGGTTTTTTTTACTGAAAAATAGTAAAAATAATAATAATAAAAAATAGTAATAATAACAAAATAATGTACACATTTTAAAAAGTTTAAAAAATGATATAAAAAAAAAATTCAAATCAACTCCCTTTCCCTAGAAGTCATATTAATATATATAAACAATAAAAATCATATACACATTAAGTATCACCACATCTGAAAATGCTCGATCTATCAAAATATAATGATGTTTTTTCACTAATGCCATTTTTTTGCTAATTTGAAAAATATAAAGAATTCAATAAAAAGTGATCAAAAGGTCTTACAGTACTTAAAAAAATAGCATTGAAAATGTCATCAAAAGTCCCAAAAAAATGACACCACACACAGCTCTTTACACCGAAGTATGAAAAAGTTATTAGCATCAGAAGATGGCAAAATGAAATTTTTTTTTTTGTACAGGAGGTTTTAATTTTTGTAAATTTATGAAAACATTATAAACCTTATACAAATATTGTATGTCAGTGATTTTACTGACCGAAAGGGCCTGGTCCTTTTCTAGGGGTTAACACACAATACATAGTTGCTGCATAGTGCCCGGCTTTTCTTGCCTTCTCTATTACAGAACTGAGTTCTTTAAGAACTCTGGGGTGTAACCCATCTGGTCCAGAAACCTTGTACAAATTTATTTTGTTAATCTTAGAGTGGATCATGTCTACATTCAGCCAGTGTAGTATATCACAGGATGCATCACCTGCACTGTAACCACCCACAAAAGATTGTCTTTCTTCTATTGTATAAACAGAGCTAAAAAACATTTCGAAGTATAGATTTGAATGTCTCCCATTTAACATTCGAATCATCATGTGATGGTCTCTGATCCCAGTCTGTATCCTCCCGTGCATTTGGGGAAATTAGCCTTTTTAAAATTCAATGTTTTTGATTTTCCCACATGTTTTTGCTTTTTACAGTTTTTTTTATAGTACAAGAGGAAAAAATTAATGTTATTATCGCTGTTCCAAAGGGTTTCCTGGATAGTGACATTTTGGACAATTTCTGCATTGATAGAAATAATAATGTCCAACAAAGCATCATCTCTTGTGGGATCTTCTACAAGATGTACCATAAAATTGCTTAGTTTGGCTGGACAGCCAGGTCAAGGAAGAGTTGTGGTTGTTCTGAACCTTTTCCATTTAAGGATTATGGAGCCTTGAGTGTTGCAGAAATTCCTTTGTTACCACAATAGCCACAATTTTGTCTGTGAGCTCCTTGGGCGGTTCCTTAGACCTCATGATTCTCATGTGCTCTCACATGCACTGTGAGCTGTGAGGTCTTATATAGACAAGTGTGTGGATTTCCTTATCAAGTCCAATCAGTTTAATTAAACACAGCTGGACTCCAATGAAGGAGTAAAACCATCTGAAGGAGGAGGATCAAAAGGAAATGGACAACATGTGAGTTAAAGGGTCTGAATACTTATGACCATGTGATATTTCAGTTTTTGTCGTTTAATAAATTAGCAAAAATATCTGTTTTTTCTGTTCTTGAGTAAATGAGTAAAAAAGAACTCTTTTGATTATACCAATTGGTTGCAATAAAACAAAGAGTTACAAATTTAAAGAGGTCTGAATACTTTCTGTGCCCACTGTAGCTGTCATCTAGGGGATGTTATATTGACTCTGAATTATTTTAGGGATATAGTGTGCAGATGTTCTCCAGAGTTCACAAAGGTGGCAAATTCTGCAATGATAAGTCATAGCTATGAGGAGTCTGCTTGGAACACCAGGATAGACAGGACAACCCAAATGCTGAAGTGCACAGCTGAAACCTTATTTGGACAGTAAGAGATGTCTGTGCCTGCCCTGGTGTGCAGTACATTTAATGCTGGTATATATTTATATCTGGTTATTTACTGCTGCCATAAATTCATTTTATGTTTATAATTAGAAATGCAGGATATTTTTATGTGTGCTGTTTATTAATTGTAGGTAAGTATTTATATGTGTGACATAGTCATTGGAATTTATGTGTCTGATATATTCATTTATGGAATACTGTATATTTATGTGTTTTCTACATTAATTGCAGGTATATATTTATATTTGTGGTATTTACATTTCTGATATATATTTATATGTGTAGAATTTTCACTGGAGAGACATTTTCTCTATACTTACTGCTTGTAGGCCTAATTGTAGAATATCCCATAGCAGTTGGCCTCAGTAACTTTCTTTTGATTTTTAATGGGGGGAGACAGCCAATCCACTTTCCCCCTCAGGGGTAGCCCTCATTCTGCCATGTTTTCGCTACTATTTATTTGGTTCTGAAGTCAGGTAAACTGTGGTTTTGAGACCTGTATTCTATGGTACATTTAATATTTATTATTGATATTTTTGTCAAAAATTCACTAAGACACAGCCCAATAATACTATGACTCAACAGCTAGTAATTTTATGCCAGAATTAATTCCTAGAATGAAGAACCTACATGGTATCCAGTATTGTACCTTTTCTGATATCTCTGGAAAACAGCATGGTAAAAATGTTATGTCTTACTTTGTTAATTAAATTTGGCTTCATACTTTCGTTAATTGCTGTATCATGTATCAACCTGAAAAATGAAAATTACTCTGTATGTTTTGGAGGCGAGATACTGGTAATATATTAATAAACCAACAACAATTCATTTACTTATAATCTTTTAGATGAATACACATTTTGGATCCAGCTCACTGCTTTAGATACTGTAGAACACCAGCTTGGTTTCTCAGCATGTGTGAAGGTTCATTGGCTTCTTATGGACCATTAATGCAATGGAACAAAATTTGGTAGGAAGCAAAGGGAAACCGGATTAAACATTTCAATACCTTAAGTCAAGCTCATGGTCCTTACATTAAATCCAGAGAGTGTTAAGCAGTGAACCAATAATGAAAATAATGTTAATCATTTATTATTTGGAAAACTGATTATACCTTGTTCTCTCCACTGTGCCTAATGTCTATTCACCTTTATTTATCCCTGCATGAATTTAGAATAATATAAATGTATATATATATATATATATATATATATATATATATATATATATATATATATATATATTGTGATACCTGTGCAGGACAGGTTGTGGAGGGGAGGTATATTTCTCCAAGGTTCCTCTCATATGTGAAGTAGCAGTCCAGAGACTCACCTGCTGCCTAATTAATGAGGTGTTCAGAAGGAAAGTATTTAGGGAAAGTCAGGTGGGCAGTTCCCTCTCTCTACCTGGAGACACAGGGCCTGTCTGTGTGAGAGCCACATGCAAGTAAGGTTGCGATACTGCTGTGTTTGTTAGCTGGCAGGGAGAAGCCCTCCAGTTGTTAGTTAGGGCTGTACTGTGTATAGTCAGTGCCAGACAGGCAAGGAGTTTTGTTTGTGAATGTTTTTTGTTTCTTTTCTTGCAATCTTCTGCAATAAACCTGACCCAGAGTCAGCTTCTACCTACCTGCTGCTGTTTGCCTCGAATTGATGGAAAAAGAAGCGTGACCTTTGACTCCAGCAAAGGCGATCCCTAACCTATTTCTTACAAGTGGTGGAGGACGCGCGCAACGCGCTAAGGTGACGTTGAAAGATGGAGGACGTATTAAAGGCTTTGTTGCAGTCTACTGCAGCCCAGCAGGATGCTACCAGAGAACAACAGCGGACCAATGCACACCAGCAGGAAGCAAACCGCTTATTGTCAGCACAGCTAACCACATTAATAGATGCTACAAATAAAGACCGCCAGATTCTACAGGAGGTGGTGCAGCAGGTGGCAAATCTTCCCGCGGCTCAAGGAGAGTCAGAAAGGAAAACTATTAATGTGAGTCGTTTTTTGCAAAAAATGACAGCAGAGGATGATGTGGAAGCATTTATCACCACGTTTGAAAGGACCGCAGAGTGTGAGGCATGGCCCAGAGCACGTTGGGCAGGGCTACTAGCCCCATTCCTTGCCGGGGAAGCGCAAAAGGCCTACTTTGATTTGGAGCCAGAGGCAGCCCAGGACTTTGATAAGCTTAAGGCAGAGATCCTGGCTCGTTTGGGAGTAACCCTAGCAGTCGGAGCGCAAAGAGTGCACCAGTGGACATACAGAGCAGACAAACCACCACGTTCTCAGATGTTCGACCTCATTCATCTGACCAGAAAGTGGCTACAGCCTGAGGTTTTGTCAGCACCTAACGTGGTTCAAAGAGTGGTTATGGACCGATACCTTAGGGCTCTACCCCAGAAATTAAGGCAGTGGGTAAGCCATGGAGACCCTGAAACAGCCGACCAACTTGTGGATCTGGTGGAACGGTATTCTGCAGCTGAAGGACTACTGACTGACACCCAGCATCAGACCTCGACCCCTAGGATGACAAGGTTTCCGGGAGTTCCTGGTAAGACTGTTCCGGGGCCTAAGGGAGCTGGGAAAAATGTAAAGACTTTGGCTGAGTATAATAATGAGACTGAGGGTCCAGAGAAGCCAAAAATGCATGGACATGGCAAATGGCCATTACGATGTTTCCGTTGCCATGAGTTGGGGCACATTGCAATGAACTGTCCGTTAACTACTGAACCGATGCAATGTGATGTTGCCTTTTTGAGGAAGCGTATGTCTATGTTTGCTCAGGTGGTGTGTTCTGCTGCAAGCTCAGATTGTGTACAAAAACATTTGTGTGAACTAACTGTAGGGGATAAGAGTGTAATTGCTTTGCTAGACTCAGGAAGTGTGGTCACTCTAGTTAAAGCTAACCTTGTCTGTTCCCCTAACAGTCCGACAGAAACTTTTTCAGTTACCTGTGTACATGGGGATACCTGTGAATATCAAACTGCAATAACTTGTCTTACTACTCCCTATGGAGCAGTATTTCATAAGGTTGGGTTAGTCCCAGAATTAATGCATGATGTAATTTTGGGAAGGGATTTCCCACATTTTTGGAGGTTGTGGGAAAACAACTTGGTGCCTGGGAGAAGGACCACTGTAAGTCTCACAGCTCCAGATGTATGTCCTGAACCATTTGACGGTACGAGGCTGTTGAGGAAGAGCCAGCAGATAGTTCTCTACCTTTCCCATTTTCAGTTATGGCAGGAGACTTGGAGGCACCACCCTCAGAGACTGAGACTGAAGGGGAGTCCCAACCAATTATGCCTGAATTAGAGTTTAGAAGGGATGACTTTCATAGTGAGCAGATGAGGGACCCTACACTGAGTCGAGCTCGAGAAAATGTAAAAGTCATAAACGGGAAACAGGTGGAACCTGACCAGAGACTTGCTTTCCTACACATGGCACTGGAAAATGATTTGTTGTACCAGATTGTTAAGAAGGGGGAAGATAGAGTTCAGCAGCTAGTTGTTCCAAAGCAATATAGGAGAACAGTTCTGGATCTGGCACATGGACACATTATGAGTGGCCATTTGGGGATCCAGAAAACTACTGAGAGAATCTTGCAAAGGTTCTTCTGGCCCGGTATGCATGCTGATATTAAAGCCTATTGTGATTCATGCCCAGAGTGTCAGATATCTGCACCTACGCCCCACTTTCGCAGCCCATTGGTACCTTTGCCCATCATTGAGATACCATTTGAGCGGATTGGGATGGATTTGGTTGGTCCCTTAACCAAGTCAGCATGTGGGCACCAACACATCCTTGTTATAATGGATTATGCAACCCGTTACCCAGAGGCTATCCCCTTACGCAATACATCATCCAAAACTATTGCCAAAGAACTAGTGCATGTATTCAGTAGGGTGGGCATTCCAAAAGAAATACTGACGGACCAAGGTACCCCTTTTATGTCTAAGGTAATGAAAGAGCTTTGTAAGTTATTTAAGGTCTCTCAGCTACGTACATCAGTCTACCACCCTCAAACTGATGGTTTAGTTGAAAGATTCAATAAAACATTGAAACAAATGCTAAAGAAGGCAGTGGACAAAGATGGGAAAAATTGGGATTTTTTACTCCCCTATTTACTCTTTGCCATAAGGGAGGTGCCTCAGTCATCCACAGGGTTTTCACCCTTTGAACTCATGTATGGTAGACATCCCCGAGGTTTGTTAGACGTGGCCAAAGAGACTTGGGAAGGGCAGGTCACCCCGTACAAAAGCGTAATAGAACATGTCTCGGAGATGCAGGATAGAACTTCAGCGGTGATGCCAATTGTAAGGGAGCACATGGAACGTGCTCAGGGAGCCCAGAAAAGGATTTATGACCGGGGAGCTAAGTTGCGTACATTTTCTCCAGGGCAGCGGATACTGGTCCTTGTCCCTACAGTAGAGAGCAAATTTCTAGCCAAATGGCAGGGTCCCTATGAAATTAGGGAAAAGGTAGGGGAAGTTAACTATAAAGTCTACCAACCAGGTAGAAGGAAACCTGAACAGATTTACCATGTGAATCTTCTAAAACCATGGAAAGATCGTCAGGCGCTTTCTGTAGATTTTGTACAACCCCTCCAAAATGTGACGGTAATGCCTAATGTGAACATAGCTGAACCTTTGTCTGATATACAAAAGAAGGAGGCTAAACAGTTGATCTCCCAGAACAGAGAGTTCTTTTCGGATAAGCCTGGGCAAACACCAGTTATAAAACATGATATTGTCACAGAACCTGGGGTCTGGGTACGTGTTAAGCCATATAGAATTCCTGAGGCAAGGCTAGAGGCAGTCTCGAAGGAGGTAAAAGAGATGCTAGAAATGGGAGTGATTGAGGAGTCCCATAGTGACTGGTCAAGCCCAATTGTGTTAATACCGAAGCCTGATGGTACTGTAAGGTTTTGTAATGACTTCAGAAAGTTGAACTCGGTGTCTAAATTTGATGCATATCCTATGATACGAGTAGATGAGCTCATAGATCGACTGGGTAGGGCCCGTTATATCACAACCCTAGATCTGACAAAAGGTTATTGGCAGATACCCCTGACAGACGCAGCCAAGGAAAAGACGGCATTTTCAACACCTGATGGCTTGTTTCAATACATTACTATGCCTTTTGGTCTACATGGGGCCCCTGCAACGTTCCAACGATTAATGGACAGAGTTTTGAGGCCACATAGGCAATATGCCTCTGCCTACCTTGATGACATAGTTGTTTATAGCCCTGACTGGGAGACACACCTACCAAGAGTACAGTCTGTGATTGATACCTTGAAGAAGGCAGGGTTGACGGCAAACCCCAAAAAATGTCATATTGGTCTGGAAGAGGCTAAGTACTTGGGGTACATTATTGGGAGAGGTGAAGTCAAGCCCCAAGTTGAAAAGATTAATGCTATCCAGAACTGTCCCCAACCATTAAATAAAAAACAAGTGAGGGCTTTCCTTGGGATTACTGGTTATTATAGGCGCTTTATACCCAAATTTGCTGCTCTTGCAGCGCCACTAACTGATCTTATCAAGGGAAAAGAGTCAGTTATGATAAAGTGGAACCCTGAAGCGGAGAAGGCATTCCAAACTCTGAAGTTGGCTCTTTGTTCTCAGCCGGTATTGGTAACCCCTGACTTTAAGAAAGAGTTTATAGTGCAGACTGATGCTTCAGAGATAGGAATAGGGGCAGTCTTGTCGCAGATCAGAGATGGAGAAGAACATCCTGTGCTTTATTTAAGCAGAAAACTGAATAAGCATGAGAAAAATTATGCAGTTGTAGAAAAGGAATGTCTTGCCATTAAATGGGCACTGGAATCCCTCAAATATTATTTGTTGGGCAGGAAATTCAGGTTGGTCACAGACCACGCTCCCCTTAAGTGGATGAACCTGAATAAAGAAAGAAACAGTCGAGTGACAAGGTGGTTCCTGGCTCTGCAGTCTTACAATTTTACAGTGGAGCATAGGCCAGGAAGATTACAGGGAAATGCGGATGCATTGTCACGTGTGCACTGTCTTGTGGTTACAGTTGCTCAGTCCGAGGGGCCTGAGCAGAGGGGGAGGATATGTGATACCTGTGCAGGACAGGTTGTGGAGGGGAGGTATATTTCTCCAAGGTTCCTCTCATATGTAAAGTAGCAGTCCAGAGACTCACCTGCTGCCTAATTAATGAGGTGTTCAGAAGGAAAGTATTTAGGGAAAGTCAGGTGGGCAGTTCCCTCTCTCTACCTGGAGACACAGGGCCTGTCTGTGTGAGAGCCACATGCAAGTAAGGTTGCAATACTGCTGTGTTTGTTAGCTGGCAGGGAGAAGCCCTCCAGTTGTTAGTTAGGGCTGTACTGTGTATAGTCAGTGCCGGACAGGCAAGGAGTTTTGTTTGTGAATGTTTTTTGTTTCTTTTCTTGCAATCTTCTGCAATAAACCTGACCCAGAGTCAGCTTCTACCTACCTGCTGCTGTTTGCCTCGAATTGATGGAAAAAGAAGGGTGACCTTTGACTCCAGCAAAGGCGATCCCTAACCTATTTCTTACAATATATATATATATATATATATATATATATATATATATATATATATATATATTTCTTGATGGTAACAGGATGAAAACAGATAAACTATCATATTCATTCGTATGGCATCCCAGATTTTAATAGAAATTTACTTAACTTCGTTCTGTTCCACTGTATTTTTTCACCTGCTTTATGTACCTGGCTGTAATTTAAAACATTTTAAAAAAAGAACTTGTGTCTTTTTGGTTAATAAGGCGCATTTTTGAAATTTTGCAAATTGCCCCAACAGAAAAAAAATATCAAATAAAAGTATTGGCACATTTAAAACAGAAAATATAAAAAGATAAAATGGACACAAATAAAAAAACTAAAGAAGAACACAACAGCAGAATGAGAAAACATACATAGATAAATGACCCTCACTATCAGTATTTCTATGTAACAGATTCACTTTAAATCATGTCTTATTTATTAAGATGCATGGTACAATTTTACATAGAATCATGTTTGTTCTTCTATTTTTCAGGAAAACATAAGTGAAAATCTACACTGGAGATCCAAATTAAAGAACAATGCATGATCACTTGAAGGCATACACCATCCCAACAAAACAACCAAAGAATATCAACACAACACCTTTATTTTGCAAAAAGTGTGATGATCATAATTATAGAACAGCAATGACTGTAGCACAGATGAATATTACAACTACTTTTTTGAAAGCTTTTTTGATTTTTTGAAATCAGTAGGAAGTGTATAGTCTTTTGCTTTGAATGACCTCAGCACATCTGTGGCCACAGAACATCGCTAGTCTCTAACACTGCTCTGGTGTCATATTGGTCTACTCTTCTTCCAGTCTCTACCACAGCTCTGTGACTGTTGTGGGTTACTTGGCCATAACTCTATCACCAAGGATTTTCCACAGGTGTTTTCTATTGAGTTTAGAACAGCACTTTGGGCTGGCCATTTCATTGTTTCAATGTTTTCTGTTTCAAGGAACTGCATTACCCATTTTGCTGTGTGATGGGGCATTTTTCTGCATGAAAATTACTGGCTAATTGAAAAAAACATGAGTTGTTCAAGAAGGTTCTGATACACACTTCATTCTGTCATGTAGCTGTATAAGAGGTCCAACTCATGCTTTAGAAAACATTCCCTAAACCATGACAGTGACCTCTTACAAACTGACTTCTTTACACACTTTAGGTTCTGTTTTTCCCCAGTTTGTTGATGAATATAATGTTCCCTATCAGAACTATATAAATGAAACTTGCTTACATAACTAAAATTAACTGCAGACCACTTTTCCTCTGTCCACACAACATGATCCTAAACAAAGCTGAGTCTAGCCTTTTGATTCTTTCTGCTAATGAGAGGTTTGTTCATTGCAGAGTGGGTTTTTAGTAGGAATGTTTGTAATCATCGTGACACTGTATGGCGAGACAGATCCTTCTTTAATGCTGAACTGGAAAGCAATTGGAAAGGATTATCCATAGAGATTCTCTGCAATAACCTGTCCTCTCTTGCATTTGTCTTTTGATGGCGACCAGTTTGTGATGCTGTAAAGATGCAACATTCTAGAAATCACAGACTTGGAATGACCAACTTCTCTTGCCATGGCTGATAAGGTCACCCCTTTGACCTTTATTGGGACAACCTGCTGCTAGAGGGTTTCTGTCACTTTGGAAATGCACACTGTTATTGCAAAGTCAGTCAAAACTGGAAAGTTAGGCTGCCAGTTAAATAGTTTTTATCAGATTATTAACGAAATTAGCAGCAGGTACCACATTAACGTCAACAAATTGACACTTGTTAACTTAGTGCAAACAGGACTGACTTAGCGCAAACCTTACTCCCAAATACAGTGCCTTGCAAAAGTATTAGGCCCCCTTTTCTACCTTTGGTCACATTTCAGGCTTCAAATATAAAGATATAAAATTGTAATTTTTTTGGTGAATCAACCACAAGTGGGACACAATTGTGAAGTGGAATGATATTTATTGGATTTTTTTAAACATTTGTAAAAAAAAATAATAACCGAAAAGTGCAATATTATTTGGCCCTCTTAAAGGAAATCTACCATTTGTTTTTTTAGCATGGTGAACCAAACATACCCTGAGAATGCTGTAGTTGATGCAGAAACATCTAACTGAACTGACTGGTTTTGCTCAAAAACAATTCTAAAATTTAGGACCTTGGGAAAGCTGGGTGCCGTACATAAAAGAGCTACCTGAACTGCCAAGACAGGATTAATCAACCTGAGCTGGATGACTCATACACAGCACCTTGGGGATGGTGCAGCATTTGATTACTTCTGACTGTCAGGGACAACACAGTGGTAAAGTTTTCTCGGCTAATGCTGGGTAGTAAAGGCTGAAGCAATGCATAATAAGGGTGAGGGGAGGACCGGGACATCCACAGAAGCCCACTCAGTTCAGAGATTAAACAAGATATGTTTCTGTATCAGTGTAGCTACAGTATTCTCAAGGTATATTTGGTTCATAATGCATAAAAGGCAGATTTCCTTTAAGTTAATACTTTGTAGTACCACCGTTTGCTGCGATTACAGCTGCAAGTCGCTATGGGGTATTTGTCATTCAGTTTTGCAGATTGAGAGACTGAAATTCTTGCTCATTCTTCCTTGGGAAACAGCTCGAGCTCAGTGAGGTGGGATGGAGAGCGTTTGTGAACAGCAGTTTTCAGCTCTTTCCATGGATTCTGGATTGGAATCAGGTCTAGACTTAGACTTGGCCTTTTTAATACCTGAATATTTGTGAACCATTCCATTGCAGATTTTGCTTTATGTTTGGGATCATTGTCTTACATGACATGATTCATATTACATGTATTTCCAATGCCCCCACGAGGTATAAGGGTCACAATGAGGCCACAAGTTGTTCAACAACACACAACATCACTAATTGAGCATATATATAAAAATTAAATAGTTAAAAATACTACTGTTCCTGTAGTTTTCTGTTGCATCTTGTCTTCTATTTACTTTTTTTTTATTTATATAAAGATCTAAAGCCAATAAAAGTTAAAAAAAATTGCAATGAAATGAAGTGAATCAGAATGAAAATAATATACTGTATTATTGCTATATTTTAAATTACCATTATTATAATGACATTATTTTTATGTTGTAGAAAGGCAAATCTATTATGGCTATGAACCGACTATCAGAATGACACATCTCGCAGGCTCTTCCAGTTGATATCGAGTGGCAGGGCTGTGCAACCAATTCTTCACATGCACATGTTGAAGCCACGGTTTTATGCCTTCAGAGATTGATGCCATAGGCTGATTAACGCGACCTGAGGGAGCAGAAGGGAAAGAAACTGTCCTATCCATCCTATTGCTCACTGCCAGTCAAGGAGATCGCCTCGAGAAATATATGTGGATTTCTGGCAATAAGAAGTAATGTGGAGAGGAGATTAATTTCCATGGTTTCCAATCAAACCCCTATCAAGATAAAATATTTGTGGGAGCAGAGTTCAGTGTTTAGATAGGAAATTGTCTTGTTTCTTCAGTGCTTAACAGTTTGATAAAAAGCAAATATCACTGTTAAGCAATTTAAGCTAAATTGTACTGTTTAAGGCATAACCAGGAGCTGTCACCCTGTGTGTTTAACCCTTTCAGAGACATCAAGCACCACAAAAGAAAGGTATTGAGAATTAGAATCGTATTTGACAAATTAAATTTTGCATACAAAACATTTAGCCCCAAACAACATTTGTAAATCCTTAGCTTGCAGCACCCCCATATTCCCTCCTCGTTGTTACTTTCGCAATCACACATATCTTCATGCTTATTGGCCCATGCGAAAACAGCATAATCGCTTCAAATGTCTGTTTAGGTAAGTATGTTTACTATTCCGATTATTAGGAGGAGAGGATTCTTAAAGGGAACCTGTCACCAGGAGACCCATTTTTAGCACTCCCCCAGTCCCCACAGAGCATAGTACATACACTGCCAAAGTGTTTTTGTATTAAAAATTGGTTTTACAGAAAAAAAAGATATGTTATATTGTACCTTTCATTAGCATCTGCTGCGTGACTAGGCAGTTGCCTTTTGGGAGGGTCTGGGGGAACAGCTCCTCCATGTGACCTTTTCAAATATATGAAAAGACCCATCACTGGGCTTAGTGACGCCCCCTGCTCCTCTACAGCCAATCCCGAGTGAGGGGAGTTATTCATATATTTGAAAAGGTCACATGTTTCCCAAGGGTGGGGGGGGACTGCTCCTTTCCGGCCCCTCCCAATTGGCAACTGCCTAGTCACACAGCAGATGCTAATGAAAGGTACAATCTAAAATATCTTTTTTTCTGTAAAACCAATTTTTCATGCAAAAACACTTTGGCAGTGTATGTACTATGCTCTGTGGGGACTGGGGGAGTGCTAAAAATGGGTCTCCTGGTGACAGGTTCCCTTTTAGTATAAATGCTGTACTTGTGTATAAGTGGGGATACCCATGACAAAGCCAAGTGGAGTGAAGCACATGTTGGGGATGCTCGGTCTGCCTGGTCTTTTGCCTTGTATGTTACTTTTTACACTGTTACTGTTTACACTGTTTCACATTTCTGTTTGTACGCCTGAAGGATACATTTGTATTGGTGCAAAGGTTCAGCTTTGGTCTTTACTCCGATCCCCAACTATATCATGGCCACTAAAATTACTAGATAAAACTTAGGAAAGCCTTAAACACCTAATCATAAAATGAAATAAAGATTAAAAATATCAGATGGCAATTTTCAATGTCAGAAGACAGACTTTTCCCACTTATCCTCCCCATACATTGGGACTTATTTACTAAGGGTCGCGGATTGCAGTTTCATCGGATTGTTCACAGTTTTCAGGATTTGCGCAGCTATGACAGATATTTAACATGGGTTTGCGCTGGGACTGTGTAGCACACGATAGGATTGTGGCGCAGCTGCGCTGGCTTCCATGTGAGGGAAATCGGGGGGCGTGCTGTCGGACGATCCGATTGATTTGGACTGAGCTCGGGATTTAACTTTCAAATTGTGTCACAAGACAATGCACTTACATGCACCAGGAAGAAGAAGGTGGACTCCTTCTGACCTGAGCGGGGAAGCGACACATGAAGGATATCGGGCATATAATCTTAGTGAATCGCGGCACAGTGCATTATCGTTGGACAATGCACTTTCGTGAACTCTGTGGGGCAGGGTAAGTAAATGTGCCCCATTGTCTCATTCAAGTGTGACCTATTGCTTTGTGCCCCTGACAGTACCATTATCTATTACAGTGTAGTGTCTCCTAGATACAGTATATTGTAATATATACTATGCCTTCTGAATATAAGAAATGCTAAATATGTGTTGTGTGAGCTTCAGAAAATTGCTGTACAAAAAGTTGTTTTTAACGTGAGGTGCTGCAGTAAATCTTTAATAAATTAAATAATTTATTAATAATAAATAAAAAATGTATCCATTAATAAAATAAAATAATTATTAACAAAAATATTAATAATATTGTGCTGAAGATAAGATGGGAACAGTTCAATTGTAATCCAAATTCAGGTTATTCCAAAGGATTTACTTACTTTTTAGTTTAGCAATTGTACTTTAGGTTTTTTCTACAAAGTCCAAGGAAGATTTTTGGAACACTATATAGACTTCTTCAGCAATGGGCTGGGAGCATAACCAGCATAACCATACCTGACAGGTGTCCTGATTCTGTCAGGGCAATGGCCCACAGGAGGATTCGGTGAAAATTGTGTGCAATTACATAGTGTCTGGGCGAATTGACAGTGGACTATATGGTATAATAAATACATTCAGAGATTAAAAATTCTTGATGTGCTAGTAGTAATAGAAGTGTAACCCTTTCCATTCAATATACAGCTAAATGCATTTTAATGTATGAACAATATATAATAGTCTCAAACATTTTATTCCATGAAAAGAAACTGTGAGATATTAATAGGTAACCAGGTAACCAGATGTAAACTGGAATAAGAAGCTATATATATTTCAGTGCATACTTGCATCCTCCTCATAACTGATAGTAAAAGGTGCGTTGATTAAACTTAGTGCCAGGATTACATCTCTTCTCACGCTGTGATTTACACAGTCTACTGCGGCTTCGTTCACTAATCACCTAGCAACCTCTGCTCTGGATAGGTACGTGTCTAGGTCTTCTTCTTTTATGCATGAGCCATATAAAAAGATTCCTTTGCTGGCCACAGGATCAGGGAAAAATATTTCTTATTGACACAAGATAAGTTTTCTCAAGTTTACATAGAATTTTAGTCAAAATTGTGCACATAGAGGAGGGCAGGATTAAAAACTTCACATGTGAATGGCTATCATTCAGAGAACAAATCCACAGTGTTTGCTGTGGCACTGCCTGTGTAGTGGTAATTTTATTCTACTAAGTCACTTTTCATGTGCAACCCAAGGGGCATTGGAGATAGTAGTTTGGGAACTTACTACAGTTGCATTTTCATTTGGATTGATACATATTTATGTTAACAAATGTATTCAACAAATTATTAAGATGATGTTCTACAGCACATGGAACATTCACATTGTTTAAGAATTAGTGATGAGCAAAATGGAACTCAATCTGAACTTCAGAAAAACTCAGTGTTTTTAACGCCTTACCGACATGTGATGTACTACTATGTCACATGCCGGCTGCGGGTGTATGAGCCCTCTCCATACAAGGTGGGTGCTTGCTGCATATGGTAGGATCAATCAGACAACCTAAGGTTAAAGTACCCTTGGGGGTATGAAAAACAGTAAAAATGTTTAAAAAAATTTATATAAAAAATACCACCCCCTTTCCCCAAAAGTTACATAAATATAAATAAACAGTAAAAATCATAAACATGTTAGGTATTGCTGCATCCCAAAATGTCAGATCTTTCAAAATATAATAATGGTTTTCTCAGCGTTTAACCCCGTAACGGAAAATAGCACCTAAAGTCATAAATACCACTTTTTTGTCATTTTGAAAAATATAAAAAATTCTATGAAAAGTGATTGAAAGACCATACAGTCCTAAAAATGGTAGCATTGAAAATGTCATCAAAAGTCACAAAAAAATGACACCACACACATCTCTGTACACTGAAGTATCAGAAAGTTATTAGCACCAGAAGATGGCAAAATGAAGATTTTTTTTGTCCAGCAGATATAAATTTTTGTAAATGTATGAAACATTATAAAACCTATACAAACTTGGTATCCCCATGATCGCACCGACCCAAAGAATGAAGTAGACGTGTAATTTTGGGTACACAGTGAAAGCGATAAAATCCAAGCCCAAGAGCCACAAGAATATGGCGTAAATGTGTTTTTTCACCATTTTCACTGCATATGGAATTTTTCACGCTTTCCAGTACACGGCATGGAATATTTAATACCATTACTATGAATTGCAATTTGTTAGGCAGACGACAAGCCTTCATGCAGCTATTAACATGGAAAAATTTCATGGCAATTAGTGCAAACAAATTCTTCCCTGAAATAATGTCCGACATACTACATCAAGATGTGCAGATAGCCAATGACCAGCTTTCTCATATTTGTCACAGGCCTACACTGCCACTATAAATGTCTGGTACCGCATGATCTTTGCCATTTGCTTAGTGACTGCATATAGGGAGAGACACTATCTGTAGGGACAGTGGAAGGGTAGGAGAGCTGCTGCTTGATTTTTAAGTCTTTAAACACTGATGCTTTTGCGGTGTTGTGCCTGCTGCATTTTTATCACCTGGCACCTGATTCAATTTTTTGCACATTGTATAACATTTTTTATACCGTATATACTCGTGTATAAGCTGAGACCCCTAATTTTACCACCAAAAACTGGGAAAACCTATTGACTCGAATATAAGCCGAGGGTGGGAAATGCACAGACCCCCCCAGTATATAGCCAGCCAGCCCCCTGTAGTATACAGCCTGCCCCCTGTAGTATACAGCCTGCCCAGCTTGCCCCCAGTAGTATACAGCCTGCCCAGCCTGCCCTCAGTAGTATACAGCCTGCCCCCAGTAGTATACAGCTTGCCTCCAGTAGTATACAGCCACCCCAGCCTGCCCCCAGTAGTACACAGCTTGCCGCCAGTAGTATACAGCTTGCCCCCAGTAGTATACAGCTTGCCCCCAGTAGTATACAGCCTGCCCAAAAAAAACCCAAAACTTATATACTCACCCTCCGGTGGCCCCGATGTGCAGCGCTGCTGAAAGGCGGCTGTTTGTGATGCTAAAGCTGCTGCTTGATTTTTGGGTCTTTAAACACTGATGCTTTCTTTTGCGGTGTTGTGTCTGCTGCATTTTTATCACCTGGCACCTGATTCAATTTTATGGACATTGTTTAACATTATGTAAACTTACATACTCCCCCTCCGGGGGCCCTTCTGTGCAGCGCTGCTCCCCCAATGTCCGTGCGGCTCGTCTTCTGGCTTCCGCACCCGTCTTCTTTCTTCTGCTGGGCGCCGCCACTGCTCTCCCCCGGCCGGCAGGCGCATAGCATGACGCACCGCTGCTGACGTGATACTAGGTGCCACCTGGGGAAAAAAAACATGGCGGCGCCCAGCAGAAGAAAGAAGACGGGCATGGAGGCCAGAAGACGAGCCGCGCGGACATCGGGGGAGCAGCGCTGCACATTGGGGCCACCGGAGGGTGAGTATATAAGTTTTTTATATTTGAAGTATTTTTTACTCGTGCATTAACTCGTGTATAAGCTGAGGGGACGTTTTTCAGCACATTTTTTGTGCTGCAAAACTCGGCTTATACACGAGTATATAAGGTAATCGTTGGCGGAACAATATTGTATTGGTTCCACCTTTCCCATTAGTTAATGTTAAATGCACTGCACTATCTGCCTGGGTGCATTTGCTCATGGAAAAATATCTTTTGGGGTCACCTGACACTTGCTTTTTGGGTTCCTCTTGTTCACTCTCCACCTTCCAAAAGCCAATGCTTTTTATTTTTCTGTTTACAAAGCTGTATAAGGGCTTGTTATCCATGGTACAAATTGTACTTCCACTGTGTCAATATAAATATATTTTAGGCATTTTACTGGGAAGCTGGAAAACATTTCCATACGAGGTAAAATTCACAAAAAATGCACTTGTACCGTTTTTTAAGCACTTTTTAGGCGTATTTATTTCTTTCAGTGTCCACTTCCTCTTTTATTCTTTGGGTCTGTACAATCACAGAGATACCAAATGTATTTAGGTTTTAGTATGTTTTAATACATTTTAAAAAATTATTTTCTTGTACAAAAAAAATGATGTTATTTTTTGAACATTTAGGTTTTTTTTTGCATTTTTAATATTTTGATTAATTGTGCATTTTGGGAATTTTCAATAACTGACATGCATATTTTTATTTATTTATTTATAAATAACTACTTGAACCCCTATAGAACCCCTAAGACTGGAGGGAAGCTGGAATGCTTCAACAGTGTGATAGAAGGCAGAATTAAGATGAAGTTTAAAAGTATTATAAGTAACCCAGATCATCCTCTGTTTGCCTTGCTCATGGCTAGAAAAAGTCACTTTAGTGCAAGGTTTATTCAGATGAAGATCTGCAAAGAGCGCTATAGAAGATCCTTTGTACTATTTGCAATCGCATTATATGACAAAGAGCTTGCTGGTACCTGTTAATCCCCTAGAAAAGGAGTGTATTGTTGTCTTGTCTTGCATTGTAGGAATAATATGCCAAGTGGTTGTTTCTTATTGCTAAATTGGTTACAAATTTTCCCCTCGGGATCAATAAAGTTTTATCTATCTATCTATCTAAACACATAAGTTATTTATATAACATGTAACAACATGTTTTCCCTTTTAACATTAGTATTTAAGATTAACAATAGATGGAATACTGTCAGGATCAGTGGATCCTCTGGACGACCGCGGGAGATGGAACTAGCCGACACCTGGGACCGGAGCCCAAGCGGCACCTGGTTTTCACCAGAGCCCGCCGCAAAGCGGGTTGGACTTGCTGCGGCAGGATACCACCAGGTCGTTCCACAGGTGCGACCAGCCTGCGGTGGCAGCCGAGGTCGAGGTACCTTAGCGGATGACAATTTCGTAGTCAGGTCCAGGCACAGGGTCAGGGCAGGCGGCAGAGATGTGACGTCAAGTCCAAGTCCGGGGTCAGCAACGGGAGGTCCAGGCAGGTGGGAATGGGAAGACAGGCACACGGAACACAGCAACAAGGAGGAACTCGGGTAACACGGCAACACAGGACTCAGTAGCGGGAACACACAGGAATACACGGGAACGCAGGAACAAACAGGAACGTAGGAATACACAGGAACGCAGGAATAATCGCTTGGAAGCTTTCTCTTAGGCTATGAGGCACAAAGATCCGGCAAGGCTTACAGGAAGAGGCAGGCTTATGTAGAATTAGGCAATATGGCCAGCGCCAATTAATGGCGCGCTGGTCCTTTAAATTTGGAGAAGGTGCCGCGGGCGCGCCCTAGCAGTCGGGGACGCGCATGCACAGCGGAGGGGAGCGAGCCAGGAGCCGGGACAGGTGAGATGGCGGGGGCAGGACAGCACGGGTGAGCCTGCGACCCGCGATGTGGGTCATGGGACCACCCGTGACAAATACTATTCTTTTCGGGTCAACTTTCCCTTTTGTTAGTATAAAAAAAACTGCAGTATCTGTCTGGGTACAAATGCTCATTTAATAATATTATATTATGTTCACATTCTTCTTTATTTAGTGTGAAATACACTGTATTGTCTGCCTGTGTACAATGTTTCATTGAATAATATTGTATTGGGGTCACCTTTCCTATCAGTTAGTGTAAAATATACTGCAGTATCTGTCTGGGTACAATTGCTCATTGCATAATATTCTACTGGAGTCATATTCCCTAATAGTTAGTATGTTATACACTACATTATCTACCTTGGAACAATCGCTTGTTGAATAATATTATGTTGAGATCATATTAAACTTTACTTAGTGTCAGGGCAGCCATCAGGAAATTCGGGGCCCCATACAGCAAAAGTGTCTGGGCCCCAACACACCCCAAAACCGAACAAGCCTCCTGCCCCCCGCAGTGACCTTTCACAAACAGGGTTTGAGGCCTGTTGCTACGACAAGGCACACTCTTCTGGTAGATTGCCAATAGGAGTCATACTATTGAACGTCACATGCAATTTTTCACATTTTCATAAAAAAAGCTAAATCCTGCTATTGAGGGACCTGCTCAGGTTTCAAGTCACTTTGAGAGGCCTAAATAAAGTAAAACCCCATAAATTACTCCATTATAGAAACTACACCCCTCAACGTACGTAAAACAACTTTTATGAAGTTTGTTAACCCTTTAATTGGTTTACAGGGGTTAAAACAAAATCGGATGCAATTTCGAAATTACATTTTATTTGGCTAAATTAATGTGTTTTTCATAAAATGTACAAATTCTCAGTGGATAAAATTCCAAAACGCTCCTCAAAATTTGATCCCCCATCTCTCCCGCGTATAACAATACCCCATATGTGGTGGTAACCTGCTGTATGGGCACACGCCAGGGCATTGAGGGGGAGCTGCGCCATTCAGAGCAGATTATGCATTGTCACTTTTTATTGGCTATACAATCTTTATTTTTTTGGCAATTTGGACATTTAAGGGCTTATTTTTTGCGACATGAGATGCACTTTACAAATACTTCATTTAAGTGGGTCTATAGCTTTTCGATGAGATTTTATTAACTCTTTAATGTATGGAGGAAAAGAAAATTGTCAATTTGGGGTTTCTTTTTTTTGTATATTTTGGGGGTCGTACACCATACACTAAAAATACTATAATATTTTCATTCTATAGATCACTACGATTACGGTGATACCTCATTTATATAGTTTTTCATTTATTTTTACAATTTTACTGGAGAAAAACTAATACAGAGGAAATCTTATTTGTTTCTGCATCGCCATCTTTTCGGGAACTTAACCTTAATATTTTTTGGTTGACAGAGCTAGTTTAGGGCTTATTTTTTACGTGTTGAGTTGTTCTTTCAATTGGTACCATTTTGGGGCACATAACTTTTTTTGATCACTTTTTAGAACATTTTTGTAAAGGGATTTTATGAAAATTTATATTTTTGGCGAGTTTTTCGGGTTTTGTTTTTACGGCGTTCACCGTACGGGTCCAATAATGTTTCTGACTTATTGTACAGATTGTTACGGACGCGGTGATACCAAATATGTGGGGGGTTTTGGTGATTTTCAGGTATTTTTACTTTATTAGATGTGTATAGGGAATGTTTGTGTTTAGGGGACTTTAACTCTATTTAATTAATTATTTTTATTAAAAATTGTGTTTATTCAGTGTTTTTAACTTTTTTTTCTTTACTTTTACAGGTTAGCTTGAACAAGTGATCCACTGATCACTTGTTCAAGCTATTCTTCACCTAATACAGTGTAATACAGATGTATTACACTGTATTATGTGAAACACTGAGTATGCTGCGCATGCTCAGTGTGTCACAGCCGGGTCCTGCCAGGAGGCACGGACCCGGCACCCGGAAGAAGATCGCGCAGCCCCGGGCACCGGGTATTTCCATCGGAAACCTGCCACTACAAGTGGTAGGTTTCCTTTAAATAATACTATATTAAGATCATATTACCCCTTAGCGGGAAATATACTGCTTTATCTGCCTGTGTCTAATTGCTTGTTGAAAATATTGTATTGGGGTGACCCTTCCCTTTAATATCATGTGAAATACACTTCATTATCTACCTGGGTACAATTGTTAGTCCCTTTTAGTGTGAAATGCACTGTATTACCTGTCTGGGACTGTCTCGCTTGTTGAATAATATTATATTGGAATCACATTTCCCCTTAGTGTGAAATATATTTCAGTATCTGGGTACAATTGCTAGTTGCTGAATGATGTTTGTGGGTAACCTACCCTTTAGGCTTGTGTGAAATACTCTGCAGTATCTTCTGGTATTTTTTATACGTAAAATGTTTTTTGAAGTATGCTTTTAGATTTTTAATAAAACAAATGATTTTCCCTCAGTTCTCATGTAATGTGTTTAACTATTGTATACATTCTCTTTTTAAAAGTTTTGCTTGTCTTTCTAAATATTTGATTAGGAAGATTTTTAAATTTTGTTAGAACTTTTATTGTTAGAAATTTGATGTTTTTCATCTGCATCTAGTGAGGAAAACACACATTTACTCTCCCGGTACTTTACAGTAGTAACCAAAAATTTAGATTAAAGCTTATTTTTCAAAAACATTAACATCAATCACAATCAGGTGATTACAATGTTATTATTTATTTATGTATTACAAATGTATGCTCATCTCTTATAGCAATCGTAATGGAAAACAAAAAAAATAGTATTTATCTATGTCCATTTCTGTTTAAATGTACTAGGATAAATATGCTGGATACTGTTGAATTCAGCCTGTCACGGAACAGAGCCCAGTGGTACTATATACAATAATTGACTCAAAGCCCAAAATAATCAGTTAAGTCCAATGGAAGAAAACAGCACTCAATGGGGAAGATTTACTTACCCGGTCCTGTCGCGATCCAGTGGCGCGTTCTCTGTCAAGGATTCGGGTCTTCCAGCAATTCACTAAGGTAGTGCGCAAATGTCCACCAGGTGTCGCTGCTGTGCTGAAGTCCGCCGGAGTTCATCATCCTATCCTGGGTGCAGTTATACGTGTGTCAAGCAACACATTTTTTTAAAAAATACTGCAGTATTTCCGAATCCATCCCCCCGATTTCCGTCGCATGCATGCCGGGGCCAATGCGCCACAATCGCGTGTGCCAAAAACCCGGGGCACTTCGGCGCAAACCGGTAATTTTCGGGAAACCCGACAAAAAAGAGCGATTCGGGCCCTTAGTAAATGACCCCCATTGTGGTTCAAGCTTTAAGCTTAGTTTCCGCTAACTCAGTATAGCTTGAAGGTGGCTACATTGAGTTAGCTGAAAAGTTGCACCTGTATTTCCACAGGTAAGTAAATGTTTGAACCGCATGGAGTTCTGCTTTCTTCCACTGGACTTTGCTGTAGGTAATTCTGTCTAATTATTGTAATTACTTTATATACTCAAGTAAAAGCTGACCCAAATATAAGCAAAGGCACCAAATTTTACCACAAAAAATTAGGGTGGTAGTGGTAAACAGCTGCCCCCCACTATTTGAATGCCCAGCAGCCTCCCCAGTAATTAAATGCCCAACAGCAGCCCTTGTCATATAAAAAAAAAACTTACTTACCTCTGGTGTTTCGCAAAGCAGCTCTTGTCTCTCGGCTTTCTGTGTAGCAGTGCAATTAGTAGAGTCCATGTGCTCTGCCCACACACACACTGGTGAAATCATAGTGTGTGCATAGGTATAATGCATGGAGAAATCTCTACCTGTGCTGTAGCTGTGAGGAGCATCATGTCCTTTCTTTAGCAAAAAAATTCTACTGCAAAAATTGGTTTATATCCATCTATATACAGTATTTTCAATGTGTCAACAATACAATTACAGTGTACACTGGAAAGGTGTATCTAATTTTTGATAGCTATAGTGAGGTTAACCTACAGGAAATTGCATATAAAACTGATGTAGCGGTTTAAATACAGGTTGAACCTAATCAGGAGTCAATTATTGGACATTAGTTGTAGTCAATATCCAAGTGAGCTGATTATTGTGACATTTCATGTTATAATAAATGGGAAATATACAAAAGAAGGTTCTGAATTGTCTACAGAATACTGAGAAGCCATCAAAAGTTTATCAGCTGAGTGGATCGGTGAGTGAGTTGCATTAAGGGGTTTTGTATGGCTAAATTGTGATTGCAGTTTGCCATTTGATTGCAGTCTTTTGATTCACTTATTTTTCTTCTGATGAAGCAATCTTTTCACTAAGCTTGGAAAAATGAAACATTTTATGATCTATACTATATGGCTAGTTTGTCTAAAAAATACCTAACTTTATCCACGCTGCAAAGCTGGTTTGAGAGGATATGTGGGGATAACATAAAAACCAAAAAATGAAAAATGTGATTTTTTTTTTTTTGTCATAGTCATGCTTAACCTATAGTTATCCAACAGCCATAAAACTAGGTATTCCTAATTTTTTAATCATTTTCCTTTTAACAGTATACAATAAGTTATTTATTTTAAAAAAAAACATAAAAAACACCTATTGCTATAGGTAGGATGTGGGTTTTTGCCAAAGAACCCTAAGATGTCATCAATAAAATCACAGGAATTATAGTAAACTATAAAATTAGATCATGATAGATCATTGCTGTATGAAGCCTTCAGTGTTGGGTCTGAAAACGTAGGGACACACATTCATCTTTCTCAAGTTTTTCTGTTTTTTGGAACACTTTTAGTGTGTTTTGTACCTCAGATTTAATGTAGTTGCTTAGACAGCTTGATTAACCCCTTAACGTTGAAGCCACTTTTCACCTTCATGACACGCCCCATTTTTTCAAATCTGCCCTGGTTATAATTTCGGAACGCTTTAACATATCCAAGTGATTTTGAAATTGTTTTCTCGTGACACTTTTTGGTGGTATGTTTTGCATTTATTTATGAAAAAAAATGATATTTGGTGAAAATTTGGAAAAAGTCTCGATTTTTGAAATTCAAAATGTTCTACTTTTTCCATATGTTGTCATAACAGCAAAAAAACTTGATAACTACCATTAACAGAATGTCTGCTTTATGCCTCCATGTTTTTTTATGCATTCTCTCATTTTTGTAAGATGTTATGGGGTTTTGAACTTTAGGTACAATTTCTCACATTTTCATAAAAAATACAAAATCATGCTTTTGCAGGACCTGCTCAGGTTTCAAGTCACTTTGAGAGGCCTAAATAAAAGTAAAACCCCATAAATTAACCCCTTTATAAAAACTACACCCCTTAATGTATGGAAAACAACCTTCGTGAAGTCTGTTAACCCTTTAATTATTTTACAGGGGATAAAACAAATTTGGATTCAATTTTTAAATTTACATTTTTTTGGCTAAATGAATGTGTTTTTCAAAAAATGTACAAATTCTCAGTGGATAGAATACCAAAACGGTCCACAAAGTTTGATACCCAATTTCTCCGGAGTGTAACAATACCCCATATGTGGTGGTAACCTGCTGTATGGGCACACTCCAGGGCATTGAAGGGGAGCTGTGCCATTCAGAGCAGATTATGCATTGTCACTTTTTATTGACTATACAATCTTTATTTTTTGGGAAATTTGGACAAATAAGGGATTATTTTTTGCGACATTAGATGCACTTTACAAATACTTCATGTAAGTGGGTCAATAACTCATTAATGAGATTTTATTAACTCTTAAATGTATGTAGGAAAAAAAATTGTAAATTTTGTTTTCCTTTCTTCTTGTATTTTTTTGGGGCCATTCACCCTACCATAAAAATAACATATTATCTTTATTCTATGGATCACTACGGTTATGGTGATACCTCATTTATATAGTTTTTTATATATTTTTACAATTTTACTGAAGAAAAACTAGTACAGGGAAAATCTCATTTATTTTCGTATCGCCATCTTTACGGAGATATAACACTAATATTTATTGGTTGACAGATTTGGTTTAGGGCTTATTTTTTACGTGTTGAGTTGTTCTTTTCAGTGATACCATTTTGGTGCACATAACTTTTTTTGATCACTTTTTAGAACATTTTTGTGAAGGAATTTAATGAAAAATGTACATTTTTGGCGAGTTTTTCGGGTTTTGTTTTTACAGCGCTCATCAAGCTGGTCCAATAATGTTACTGAGATATTGATACAGATTGATACGGACGCGGCAAAGTATTTGGCGATACCAAATATGTGGGTTTTTTCTGGTGATTTTGTGAATTTTCTGGTGATTTTTCTGGTGATTTTTTTTACTTTATTAAATATGTATAGGGAATGATTGTGTTTAGGGGCTTTAACTTTATTAAATTATTTTTATTAATAAATGTTTATATTCAGTGTTTTTAACTTTTTTTTCTTTACCTTTACAAGTTAGTTTGAACAAGCAATCCTCTGATACAGATGTATTATACTGTATTATGTGACAGGCAGGACCCCGCTCCAAGAATGTAGCCGCGTATCCCCGGGGCACTGGCAGACCCCGGGGATGCAGAGGAGGATTGGACCCCCCCGGTAAGCGCCACGGGGGGGGGGTTCCGATTTAGCACACGAGACTCTGCACGCCGCGGTCACACGTGACCACGGCGTGTAAGGGGTTAATGCGGGTACTAGATACGGGTGCCAGCTGTAACATACCAGAGGGTGCCAGAAGCTTGACATAATAATACTGCAAAATGCGGGAACCCACCCTCCGCCATGCAGTATTATTACGTCAAATGTCGGGAAGGGGTTAATGTAGTTTTTGGGGAGTTAATTAAATTGAAAACACTTCCTGTTTGCGGCATTTAGAGCAAGTTGATATATACATTTATGGAAAATGGTTTGTATGAATATTTGAAGAACTTAGCAGGTGGGCTGGGCAGGGCAGCTCTCCCAGTTTTCCATGCCTCATTCCCTCAAACCGCGCAGCTGTTTGTTTACAGGAGTACGGCAGCTCCACTTTGGAATGTCCCATCATCATATCAGGGGGTGCAAAACCACATTCTGTGCCCCTGTACTGCTTTCGTGTCTATAGAATGTGTCTGCAAATAGCCATTCTGATCACACACTTATTCCATACATTTTTTCTGCCACCACCTGTTGATTAAGGCCTACAGGATGCCTACTACACCCGGACCACACCCACCCACCCACCCAGATACACACTCCTCTAGGTACCATACAGTTTACCTGGACCCACACTGCTTATCGGTAACTGCTAGCACATTTACAGAGAAACGTAGCTTAAAAAGAATGGGACATAGAGAGCCACAAGGAATAACTTATTTGATGACAATTTAATATGCAAAGGAAAATATTTACAGATGAAGAAATAAATAGACATACATTAAAGCAAAACAGTAAAGAATAAATAAAAAGGGATAAAACAAAATAAAGCAGACCTCTTATTGATTAGACTGACAAAGGGATACCTGGAGGGAAACCATTTAAATCTTGGATAACTATGCAAAGTGGATTGCCTCTCCTGAGTCTAATCTTAAGTAGATGCTGGAATGCCTCTTTTGAATATCTTCCTAATCCTGCCCACTTTGTCATGTGAGAATGATAGGGGTACACCTGTATCCAGGTGGTATGTTGGGAACATATTTCCTAATGATGTCATATCTTCTTTAGGGGTCTCCTAGGGGGATGTTATGTCCAGCACATTCTCCAGCAAGAATTTACCAATCTAACAATACTAGACAACAATATGAAATGTTGTGCCAATTGTCTAATATATTGTTGGCTTCCTAGCTAAGTGCTTGACACCCTAGAAATATTGGAGGATGCTGATCATAGATTCATTGACAAGAAGTTGAAATAGATGAATTATGACAAAAATGGCTTTGAAGTATAGTTCTGATATAATCCTAAGCCATCATTTTAAAGGACATCTACCATCAGTTGATGGTAGATGCGTCCTAATAAGAAGCTCCTGAGGAATTAAAATATGAGGCTCACTGAGGCCCTAGGGTGATGGACCCTGAGCACCCCAGGGTAATTAGCATAACTCTATATTTCCACAATCGCGCCATATAGAGTTATAATAAAAGAAATCATGGGGAACATTGTTCCTCAGGAACTTCTTATTAGAGCATATCTACCATTAGTAAACTGATGTCCTTTAAGGACATGGGACATACACAAGTCTACATCAATTAACATTTTCTATTCATGGGGCAGAGAAAGCCATTGGTAAATTAGGTCATATTATAAGGCAAAGGTGGTTTCCTCTCCACATTTAGCTGTGGGAAAACTGCATCATAACCCATAAATAATAACAACTAGTTAAAAAATTGTACATTATATCAGTCTCCACAGCTCCAAATAACAAAATCCGCCCAGAAATTTAAAACATTTTCTATTTTTAAACTTTCAATTTGCAGATTTTTTTTAGGTTTCAATTGACTTTGGGAGGCCTATTTGGTGGAAAAACTGAAAAATTTACCCAAATTAAGAAGCTGCACCCCTCAACTTATACAAACGTTTTGGAAGCATGTAAACCCTTTAAAACAAAATGCAGGTGCAATTTAGACATGAAATGACATTCAGAATGAATGAAATGACCAAATGCACTGTTAATTGAGTATGCCCATATATCATAAGTGGTGGAAAACTGATGTATAAGCATACAACAGGGCATTGAAGGGAAGGATCAGATTTGCATTCTCACTCCACCAATAACACCTGTGATAGGTGCTGGTACCGTTTGCAAGTGTTAACATTTTAAATGCCGCCAGAAAAACTGGCGATGGCACATGAATTAATGCACAGCCATTTTGGGGAGGATCAGACTCCCGATGTCATGGGAAGAGCCAAGTCTTCCCAAAATAACTCACGTGATTGGGGAGTGTTACAGGGGATGTGGTCCAAGTTCAAACTCGGTTAGACCTGAATTTTTATGGGTCCGCTAGTCATTAATCCTAATTTCATTCGCATTATGCTCTGTAATACAGCGCCCATCTAACGTTATTTAAGATTTATAATACTTGCTGCTATCATTGTGTTATAGAGGTATTTGGGCTCCCTCAGGACACCAAAACTCATGTGTTGCTGCTTATTCTGACCCCCTGTAGCGACACACTTGTCTCACTGCAGGTAGAAGCAAAGCAGTGACATTCACAGTAAAACATTGTATAAATCTGTAATATGCAGTAATTCACACCTAAGCCTTAATCAGAGTCAATAGTAAACTTGTTTCCTATCAGTTTGCATATGCTTTAAGGAGAACATGATATTACACTTTTACTACCTTGGGCCTCTTTAGCAATTTTACAACAAATTAGTAGCTGCTAATTAATGCTAATTGGGAAGAGTGGCTAATATCAGGTGCTCAGTTATAAGTGATGGCATTTCACATTTATCTTTCTGTTCGCACTCTGGATAGTCTGGTGTTGCTTATACCATCTGCATTAAAAGAAAATATTCTGATTTCCTTTGGGAAACAGTAACTATTCAACAAACCTTTTCACAAACCCCTTTTGTCTTTGAATATATGCAGTAATTCATTATATGTTTAACACATCTGTTTGGTCGAAACCTTGAAACTCTCATTGTGATATATACAATATACATATACAATATGTTCTATGTAGGCAACAAATGTTATGACGTACATTTTAAACACTGCAAGGTTTATTAATTGCATGTACAGTATATTAACTTAAAAAAGGAGGCCCTCATTTTCATGTCTATTGTGTTGATCTATTAGACATTCAACAATTAAAATTAACAAATACAATAGGAGGAATTTATCGAGTCCACAAGCTGGAAATCTGGAGTCAAAAAGTTGAATAACAGGGTGTTTGTTCCTCACTGTGAAAAGTGGAAGTGGTTATCCTGGCAAAGTGATGCATAAATGCAACTTTTTAACAGGTTAAAGACTGGACTCATAGGGTAAATGCTGTGAATACATAAAGGCCTTAAAAAGGGATGTGAAGGGAAGTAAATGTAACAAACTTTGGGTAAAATTAGAATAAAATGTGTCTTCCAGTAGCTCCTATTTGCAATGTGGAGTTCTCAGAACCAATTGAACCAGTCTCTTTATCTGTCTTAGGTACAAAATAAGCTTTTTCTCTAGATTTCTTAATAATAAAAAGCTTTTACTTTTTTATGAATGTGAGTAGAACAAATATCAAAGCTGGTTTATGTTTTAATAAGGGCTAGCTAGCTCAAGGTCTCATGTGCCATGAGGTGAGATGAGAATCTCGCCTCAGGTGGCAGATGGGACCAGGGGATTACCAGATGTATGTACTTGACAACTGCTAGTAAGTCCCTATGATCAAAAAAATCTATTGAATCTATGTATTCAAGACACATGCAATTGATATGCAGATTGGTGCAGTGTAGATTCCTTCGGGCTTTGTCGCTCTGTACGTTGCATACTATGTACTGTGCAGGATACCCTGTAGAACATCACACAGCCTGCACCTCTGCAACTGGAGGTGATTATGAGTGGGAATGTATATAAATGAGAGGGGGCAGTGAATAAAAATAAAATAGGGGGTTTTAAAAATGTTCATTAGATAGGGGGGCATATACTTAAAAACATTAGGGGACTGTATATTAATTGGGAGGTTGCTGTATGTAAATTAACCCCTTAAGGACGCAGGGTTTTTTGGCTCATTTCTCGCTCCCCAACTTCAAAAATCCATAACTTTTTCATTTTTACGTGTACAGACCTGTGTGAGGGCTTATTTTGTGCGTAACAAATTTTACTTTCCCATAATGTTAATTATTTTAACATGCCATGTACTGCGAAGCTGAAAAAAAATTCCAAATGTGGAAAAATTTTTTAAAAAAACGCACGTACGTCACGTTCTTGTGGGCTCAGTTTTTTCGACTTTGACTGTGCACTCAAAATAACACCTGAGCATTATTCTTTGGTTCGGTGCGATCGCGGTGATACCAAATTTATATAGGTTTTATTGTGTTTTAATACATTTTCAAAAATCAAACGAATGTGTACAAAAAAGAAAAAAAAATGTTTTGCCATCTTCTGACGCTAATAAGTTTTTCAGACTTTGGCGCACGGAGATGTGTGAGGGGTCATTTTTTGCGAAATGAGGCAACATTTTCATTGCTACCATTTTGAGGTCTGTGCGACATTTTGATCATTTTTTATTTCATTTTTTATGTTATGTAAAAAGGTGTAAAAGTCGCATTTTGGACATTTGGGCGGAGGTCACCGCCTGTAACCGTTTTGATATTTTGATAGATCGGGCATTTTGGGACGCGGCGATACCTAATATGTTTGTGATTTTTACTGTTTATTATGTTTTATATCCGTTCTAGGGAAAGGGGGGTGATTTGGACTTTTAATATTTTATTAATTTTTTTTATTTTTTAAACTTTTTTTTTTCTTTTTTTTTTCTATATTTTTTAGACCATCTAGGGTACTTTAACCATAGATGGTCAGATCGCTCCTACCATATACTGCAATACTTCTGTATTGCAATATATGGCATTTTTGCAGCACATTCATTACAATGAGCCACTGGCTCATTGTAACGAAACTGCAGAAGCCATGTAGCCTCGTGTCAAAAGAAGACCCGAGGCTACCATGGCAACCGATCGCCGCCAACCGATGACGTTGGGGGGCGCGGCGATTGCAATAAAGATGGAGGCGCCCGCGCGCCGCCATTTTTTAAACGCCGCCGGCGACTTTGCCGACAGCAATGACATGGTTAATAGCTGCAATCGGTGCAAGCACCGACCGCGGTCATTAGCGGTAGGGGTTTTCTGCAGAATGCAAAAACCCCCACCTTTGTATGAAGAGGACTCAGCCCGTGAGCCCTCTTCATACATCCCTTATACCTCTGCGCCATAGAGCTACGGCGCAGAGCGTTAAGGGGTTAATAATACTGGGGTGATGTTTATTTATTACAAAAAGTTTCCTAACACAGTGCTATATTAATTTATTAGGTGGTGCTGTATGTAATCAGTTCTAGGGGATCATATATATATATATATATATATATATATATATATATATATATTTATATATATATGATAATTAATATACGGGGACAGTGTTGTCATTTGAGTTGATATTGAACTAGGTTCAAGTCCCATCCAAGTCAACATCTGCAAAAAGTTTTTATGTTCTCTCCTTGTTTGCGTGGGTTTCCCTCCAATTTCCTCCAACATTCCAAAACAGTCAAGGGACTGATTTAGCAAGTTCTGTGTAGCACTGTGGAATATGTTGGCGCTATATAAATAAAGAAATTATTATTATTCTAAAATTTAAGCAGATTGTCACTTGTAAGATACTACTATATGCCACATCTGCTTGTGTCACTATCAGATCTATTAGTGTGGAAGAAAGCTCTAAGCATGGGTACAGACAGTCACAGAGCGCCAGTGATCCTACAATCTGATTATGAGCCAGTAGCGCTGTGTGGGAATGTTATCAGTTTGTTAGTAATGTTGTCCAAATTGGTTGGCCAATATTTAAAAATAAATTGGTATGTAAATTTAGTAAGCCAAATATATCTGGTGATCAGGGGTAAGCTGCTGAGGAGTGAGAGCTATAATTGGCCCTGGCCAAAAGAAAATGCATGGTAGTGGAAGTTCTGTAACGGTTGTCAGTTTTCCTCAAAGATGAAACATTAGTGAAAAACCATTCCATAAATTTGTGACTTCATGTGGTGAGCAGGTTTTGTGTAGGGATATATAGATGGTACCTTTGGTACCAGATGGAGACAAATGGTGCATTATTTTGGGTAGTTACAATAATTGTACCACCAGATTAATGAAAACAAAGGGAGAGAAAAAAATTGGTTACCTACCTTATTCTGATAGAGTGTCCACGTCACAGTCCTGCCTGTGTGACTAGTATGGTATGTGTAACTAGCTTTTATTGCCAATCAATTGACACTGGTGCCAATTTGTAGTAATGACCTTTACTATTACTATTTACTATAGTACTATGACCTTCCTATTGCCACTAGTGCATAATAGTAAAATATTGTACAGGTCCCCCCAAAAACGAAATGTAGTTCTCAAACTAATGAAGATTTACAAGTTTTAATTTTTAAAGAAAGAAGGGTATAGCACTGTATGAATTGTCTTGAAATAGAAAGGACATCTTCTATATTGTACAGAAACCTAGCATTGGAGTTATTGTATCATCTAAATAATATTATCCTACCTTACAAACAAAAATAATGCATTGCAGAAGTTAAAATGACATATGAATATATCTGAATTTTTAAATTAAAGAATTAATTAGGTTACCATATACAAAGTCAATCCAAAGCTTGGATGAGGATGAACGTAGAAATCACCTGTGTGCAGTGAATCTCGGGTAATGGAATGAGCAGTATGCACTACAGCTGTCTCCTAGCAACAGAGTAGCTCTGTTTTCGAAGCTCTTTCCCAAGCATGTGCCAAGCGAAAAAAATCAGAGCACTGAGACATTGTGCATGAATGTAGACGATTTCTATTCAACACTTAACTGGAAAGAAATATTATACCTGTTACACTTGGGACTTGACGAATTTCACAATGCTGTATCAATTATGCAAAATAATGTGTATCATCAATTAAATAAAATATACGTCATCTTGCCTGAAAGCTACTAAATATTTAGAAACCTAAACTAATCTATCTATCTATCTATCTATCTATCTCTCTATCTCTCTAGCTATAGCAGAAAGAAAATAGCAGCACAGTCTTTCAGAGATAGAGTTATGGGTGCTATCCTGCACTCTTACCAGCCAAAAGCTTGAGTGGGACACAGCTGAAACGTTGCAAGAGGTGGTATAAACACTAATTGGAGTGCTGCCGTATCTTTATTTTACATATATAGTATATACACACTGGAAATCATAATTAGAGAGCAAAACACAATTTCCTAAATGTCAAGGTCATTGTGTAGTCAGGGTGAGATTGGGCCTAGGGCCCACCAGAGAAATTGATTCTGGGGGCCCACCTACTTCTGCATGGAAAGATTACCTGTATATTCTAAGGCCACATTTATAGAATGCGTTTTCATTGCATTTCGAAAGGCACAGCAAATGCATCAGGTAAAACGCATCCCAAACACATCAGTATTTATGAAAGTAAAAACACGGATGTGTTTTGAGATGTATTTTGCAATGTATTTTAAAACACAATGCAAACACATAATGTGAATGCAACATAAGAGCATCCTCTCATCTCCCCCTCATATAGTGACTTCTCATCTCCCCCTCATATTGTGGCCCCTCATCTCCCCCTATATTGTGGACTCTCATCTTCCCCTCATATAGTGGCCTCTCGCCTCCCCCTCATATTGTGGCCCTTCATCTCCTCCTCATATTGTGGCCCCATATCTCCTTCTCTGATTGTGAACCCTCTCAACTCCTCCTCATATTGTAGCCTCTTCTCATCCCCCCTCATATTGTGACCTCTAACCTCCCCCTAATATTGTGGCCCCCTCATCTCCCTCCCATATTGTGGCCTCATATCTTCCCCTCTGATATTATGACCTCTCATCTCCTCCTCATATTGTTGCCCCTCTCATCTTCTCCGCATATTGTGGCTTTTCTCATCTCTCCCTCATAATGTGTCCCTAATCTCCCCCTCTTATTGTGGACCTTCTAATCACCTCCTCATATTGTGACCTCTCACCTCCCTCTAGTATTATGCTCCTTTTTCTTCCCCTTATATTGAGGCCTCTCATCTCCCCCTCATATTGTAGTCCCTCACCTCCCTCTCATTTTGTGGCCCCTTGCCTCTCCCTCATACTGTGAACTCTCATTTTTCTCTACTATTGGGGCCCCTCATCTCCCTCTAATATTGTGAACCCTCTCATCTCCTCCTCATGTTTGAAGCTTGTACCAAAAGGTAGAAAAGTTCAAGGGGGCTCAATACATTTACAAGCCACTGAATTGCTTTACATCTGGAGGACTGTTTGCTTCCTCTTAATTGTGGACCTTCTAATCACCTCCTCATATTGTGACCTCTCACCTCCCCCTAGTATTATGGCCCTTTTCCTTCCCCTTATATTGTGGCCTCTCATCTCCCCCTCATATTGTAGTCCCTCACCTCCCTCTCATATTGTGGCCCCTCGCCTCTCTCTCATACTGTGAACTCTCATTTTTCTCTACTATTGTGGCCCCTCATCTCCCTCTAATATTGTGGACCGTCTCATCTCCTCCTCATATTGTGTTTCCTCTCATCTCTCCCTTATATTGTAGCCCCCTCTCATAACACCCAATTTGTGGGACCCCTCTCAAATGCCCCATATTTTCCCCCTTGTCATAGCTCTCATAATGTGGTTCCCTTTTCATACCGCCATAATGTGGACACCCTCTCATACCCCCCATAATGTGGGCCCACTCTCATATCCCTCTGATAATGTGGGCCCCCTCTCATATCCCCCCATAATGTGGGCCCCCTGTTATATCCTCCCATATTGTGAACCCCCTCTCATATCCCACCATATTGTGGGCCCCCTCTTATACCGCCCTCATATTGTGGCCCACCCACTCGTTGTTTCAAATGAGTTTATAAAAAATAAACACCACATACCCAAGCAGCCCTCCTCTTCTTATCTTCCTCTGTGCTGTGATGTCAGCAGATGATGCACCATCTCGTTATTCAACTCTATCTGGGCCCTCTCCGGATACTCCAAAGACAAATCTCCATGGGTTACACATGGGTTACACTGCAGCTGGAATTGCTCACCAGTTCAGCACTGAATAGGGTAGGACCCTATCTCATCATACAGTGCCACAACGTTTGAGCATTTGAACTGAAAATGTATTCTGCAGTGACCAACCCTCTCATTAGCAATCAGATTCAAAAGGGAAGATTCACCTTTGCTGAGATGCATGTTTGTGGACAGAGGAGAAGTGCTCCACAGTTTTATGAAAGCAAGTTTAATTTAATTGGTTCTGATGGGAAAAAATAAGGTTGGTCATTAAACTGAAGAAAGACTGAACCCAAAGTTTGTAAAACACTGTTCTAGTTACAAAAAATTCAACCAATTCTAATCAATATAGATTACATTATTGATGAGATAATCAAGTGATCAAACATGTTCTATAAACATGTATATATGAGAAACAAAGTTTGGTGGTATTTTATTCCATACCCTGCTTCTGTGTCTTTCTCTATATAATCGAGTATAAGCTGACCCGAGTATAAGCTCAGTTACCTAATTTTGCCACAAAAAACTGGGAAAACGTATCGACTCTAGTATAAGCCGAGGGTGAAATATGCAGCAACTACTACTTAATAATATGTCTAGTAGCAGCCTCCCCTCAACTATAAAATCTTCAGCAGAGCCCCCCCCCCTTTAAAAAGAAATGTCCAGCAGAGCCCCATTTAAAGAAATGTCCATCAGAGGCCCCCTTTACAAAAAAAATATTGAGTAGTGCCCCTTTTAAAAAAAAAAGTCAAGCAGTCCCCCTTTTAAAGAAATGTCCAGCAGAGACCCCCTTTAAATAAAATGTCCAGCATTGCCCCCTTTAAATAAAATGTCCAGCAGTGCCCCCTTTAAATAAAATGTGCAGCACTGCCTCCTTTAAATAAAATGTCCAGCACTGCCCCTGATAAAATAATAAACTTTGGGCCACATGTATCACTCGTTTTTTCTGTTGTTTTTGCGCCTTTTCATTCAGGCGCACCGTTTTTGCGCCATTTTTGCGATTAAACGCCAAACTAGCCGCGCAGCAAAAATAACCAGCTTTCCCTCATCTATCTTACCAATCCAGATGTTTTGCTGCGCCTAATGATATTCATCACTTTCAACGTTTTCATTTAGGCGCAAAAACGGGCGCAAAAAACACTCCAGCCCGAAGGTGGCGTTATCTGAGAAGAAAGCACTGAGCCCCTATGCATTTCTAGCAGCAAAGCTCAGCCAGACACTAGAAGATACATTAGATACACTGCAGACAGGAGCTGCAGACTCTATTTACAGTTCATCACCTTCTATTTACAAAACATTCTGCAAAACGCTGAGCTCAAAGCAAGAGAGCTAAGAACTTTGCAGAAGTTTGCAGAATGTTGCAGATACAACATACAAGTGTTCCCCATGTAATTCTGCACAGTATCACCAGTGTGTCTGAGGGGGATACTGTGCAGAATTACAGGGGTGCAGCAGGAGACCAGCACTGGGGGATCCCCTCCAGGAGAAGCCCCTGCTGAGGAGGTCACTGGGTGCAGGATGTCACACACCTGGGTGATGCTGTGAGTGTTATCTTCATTCTGGGCTGTGGGAGAAGCAAGCAGAAGCTTGTAGCAGGATTACATGTAAGTGCCTGAATCTAACTTTGCGCCGAAACTGCGCCAAAATGCGCCTAAACTGTTTTAAAGTAAAGTGATTAATGAGAGGCAGAAAATTAACTTATCACAGATGGTTGTAACTTATGATAATTCTGGCAAAACAGTGCGCCAGAATTTAGGTGCAACTACTACACTTAGGCGCACAAAAGTGATAAATATGGCCCTTTGTACTCACCTCTGGCGCTCATTCCCGGCATCCTCTTCTCCCCTTGCTTGCCTTCTCAGCTTGGCTCAAGCTTCCCAGCAGTGTGGGGAAAGGCACGTCTATGTTCTCTTCCTGCACACACACTTCCCGAGTTGAAAAGGCGATCCGGGGGAGAAAAGGATGCCATGGGTGAGCGCCGGAGGTCAGTACGAATTTTTTTATATATATACTATATATACTATACTAAATATACTATATATAGAACAAGAGAAACTCAGCTTATACTCGAGTATATACGGTAAATGGTGAGTAAATAAAGTGTAGTCATTGGTCACATGACTCAGACAAAACACACCCAAAGTATAAATATAAACTGTTTGGATACGAAAATCCAATGCGTGTGAATAAGTGAATAAATCTAAAAATGGCATCACACTATCAAGTAATAGTACCATATATACTCGTGTATGTGCCAAGTTTTTCAGCATGAAAAATGTTACAGCCGTCTGTTACAGAAGACTGAAGAAAGAAGAGGAGCCTTGGTGACCGGAGCACTGCGGAGAAGACAGAAGAGTAGCCGCGCCGACATTGGAACCACCCGAAGGTGAGTATGTAAGTTTATTTTTTGTAAGTGTTGGGTGGGCTGGCTGTATACTACAGGGGCAGGCTGGTTGTATACTACAGGAGGAAGACTGGCTGTATACTACAGGGGGATGACTGGTTGTATACTACAGGGGTCTGGCTGTATACTACAAGGGGATGACTGGCTGTATACTACAGGGGTCTGGTTGTATACGACAGGGGGTGGCTGGCTATATACTGGGGGGCTAGCTGGCTGTATACTGCAGGGGGCTGGCTATATACTAAATGGGGCTGGCTGGCTATTTACTACTGCAGGATGGCTGTATACTAAAGGGGGCTGGATGGCTATATACTAAACAGGTCTGGCTGTATGATAAAGTGGATGGATATATACTAAAGGCTGCTGGCAGGCTTTATACTACAAGGGCTAGCAGGCTATATACTAAAGGGGGCTAGCTGTATACTACTGGGAGCAGCTGGCTATATACTACTGGGGGGTTTCTGCCTATATACTGGGGGGTTCTGTGACCAATGCATTTCCCACCCTCAGTCAATAGGTTTTCCCAGTTTTTGGGAGTAAAATTAGGGGCCTCGGCTTATACTCTGGTCGGCTTTTACTCGAGTATTTTCGCTATATAACATGCAAATAACAATGGATAAAGTGCATAGGAATTATAAAATAAATCTGTATGTGGATTACATGAATATAAAGTTCATATGAAGTGATAAGAGTGATCAAATGTGGCAGATTAAAGTAACCTATGGTCTTCCACCAGTCTAGCTGTCTTTTTTTTTAGCTAAACCAAGTGGTGTTTACAAAGAGCATGCCAGTCAGTCCATCTCACATGTGTAAACTGTGTGCTAGAATGCAAGCTGGAAGAGACTCTATTGTGCATGCCCCAGACATGCTCAGTAATGTGATGGGCGAATATGCCACATCAAAGATGCTATAGTGACAGAAAGTCAGCACTGATCACTAAACACAGGTAAGTATCTAGAGAAATGAAAGGAAAACAGTGAAAGATAAGTTCAGATCTGTAGACAAACAGTCCTCCAGATGTAAAGAAATGCAGTGGCTTGTAAAAGTCAGCCCACTTGAACTTTTCTACCTTTTGGTACAAGCCCCCTTAAGTTAATACTTTGTAGCGCCACCTTTTGTTGCGATTACAGCTGCAAGTCAAGCAAGTTATGTGTCTATCAGTTTTGCACATTGAGAGACTGAAATTCTTGGCCATTCTTCCTTAGAAAACATCTAGAACTCAGTGAGCTTTCGATTGGATTCAGGTCTGGACTTTAACTTGCCCATTCAAACACCAGGATACATTTATTTGCGAACCATTCCATTGTAGATTTTGCTTTATATTTGGGATCATTGTCTTGTTGGAAGATAAATCTCTGTCCCAGTTTCAGGCCTTTTGCAGACTCCAACAGGTTTTCTTCCAGAATGGTCCTGTATTCGGTTCCATCCATCTTCCCATCAATTTTAACCATCTTCCTTGTCTCTGCTGAAGAAAATCAGGCCCAAACCATGATGCTGCCACCACCATGTGTGACAGTGGGGGTGTGTTCAGGGTAATGTGCTGTGTTGCTTTTAAACCAAACATATTGTTTCGCATTGTTGTCCAAAAGTTCGATTTTGGTTTCATTTGACCAGAGCACCTTCTTCCACATGATTGGTGTATCTCCCAGGTGGCTTGTGGCAAACTTTAAACTAGACCTTTAAAGGCCAGATTTGTGCAATGTATGACTGATGTTGTCCTATGGACAGACTCTCCCACCTCAGCTGTAGATCTGATCAGTCTTATCCTTTGAAGATGAAAGTTTAGAGGGATGGCTGGGTCTTGGTAGATTTGCAGAGGTCTGATATTTCAATATGATCACTTGTACACTGCTCCTTGGAATGTTTGTTTATTTGTGAAATCGTTTTGTATCCAAATCTGGCTTTGGTATCGCAGACCTGCCTGGTTTGGTCCTTGGTCTTCATGATGCTCTCTGCACTTTAGACAGGACCCTGAGACTATCACAGGTGTATTTATACAGAGACTTGGTTACACACAGGTGGATTATATTTATCATCATCAGTCATACAGGACAACACTGGATCATTCAGAGATTGCTGCACTGAAAGTAAAGTGGCCGAATAATATTTCAAAGCACACTTTTTAGTTTATTATTTTTTACAAACTATTAAAATATCCAATAAATTTGTTACATGTCACAATTGTGTCAAACTTGTTGTTGATTCTTCACCAAAAAAATTACGGTTTTATATGTTTATGTTTAAACAATGAAATGGGGCCGCAATGCATTTTATATAGATATATATGTATATCCAGTCCAAAGTCAGTGTTAAGATAATGATAAATAGTAGTGTGTAGTAGACAACCAACCCAATATCCAGGAAGGTTATCTATACAGGTGAGAATCCTAAGCTCAATGATCTACAGAAAGGCAATGGAAGTGCTAAAATGATTAGCACGCTAATGTCACAGAACATAAACATAACAACATTATACAACATGAATATGAATGCTCATTGACCAAAGCAGTAAAATTCATACAAGCTGTATAGCTGTAGGGAAGGTACAAGTCTGAAAAGAGGTTTAACCCCTTTCCGCACCTTGATGTGATTCTACGTCATAGGATGCGAGTCGTTCCCGCACCTTGACGTAGAATCACGTCATGGCGATCGCCCGGGCTTAGAAGCTGAGCCCTTGCGATCGCCGTGGGATCCCAGCGGTACGCGGTTGCTGAGATCCCACAGTAACAGCCGGGATCGAGACTATCACGATCCCGACTGTTTAACCCTCCAGATGCCGCGGTCATGGGGACCGCGGCGTCTATGTTGCATCGGCACGGAGGGCACGGAGGTGCCGATCGTTACCATGGCAACCCTGAGTTCTGATCAGGACCCCAGGGCTGCCTGTAGTACCTGCCTGTTAGGATCGTGCACTGTGCACGATCTAACAGTGCAGCTGTCAGCCTATGCAGAATGCATAGGCTGACTATGTAATATGCTGCAATACATAGTATTGCAGCATATTACAATGAACAAGTGATCAAATGATCACTTGTTCATGTCCCACCCTGGGACAAAATAAAACAGTAAAAAAAAAGTTTAAAAAAAAAAGTGCAACTAAAAAAAAATTATTTGAAAAGAATAAAAGTCCCCTTAAGTCCCGTCCCATGCAGTAATCATATAAAACATAAAAAAAGTGAAAATCACCATAAAAACACAACATATTGGGTATCACAATGTCCGTAACAACCCGTCCAATAAAATAAAATGGTCACTGAACCCGTACGGTGAACGCTGTAAAAAACACACAAAAAAACCTCACAAAAATTATTACATTTTCACATCTGACCGCATAAAAAGTGTATAAAAAATGATCAAAAAGTAAAATGTACCCCATCATGATACCAAGAAAAAGTACAGCTTGTCCCGCAAAAAATAAGCTCTAAACCAGCTCTGTAAACAAAAAAATATAAATGTTCTGCCCATTGTTACATGGCGATACAAAAACAAGCACATTTCTCACAAAATGAGTTCTATATTCTGCAAAACAAACCATAAAAAAGCCATATAAATGGGGTATCGCCGTAATCATGATAACCCATACAATAAAAATAACACATTATTTTTATGGTACGGAGAACGTCCGAGGAAAAAAAATGCTAAAAACCATAAGCAAGAATTAATGTTTTTTTTAACCACCACCAGGAAAGAGTTAATAAAATCTGATTATTAGCTATTGAGCCCCCCTGTATTATGTAGCTGAAAAGTGGATCTCATCCACAAAAAAATAATCCCCCATATGTCCAAATTACAAAAAAATAAACATTTTATAGCCTGTAAGATGTGACATTGCAGATCTGCGCTGAATGGCGCCTCCTTCCGTTCTATGCCCGGCCGTGCGCCCATACAATAGTCACCACCACATATGGGGCATTCCCTGACTCGGGAGACATTGGCTATCAAACTTTGTGGAGTTTTTTGTCATTTAATACTTTGTGACGGTTTAATTTTTGGCCAAAATTAATATATTGCCTAAAAAAAATGACAGCTTGTAAATTAGATCTCCATTTTGTTTTAACCACTGTGAAGCATCTAAAGGGTTTACATACTTCTTAAAGTTGATTTTTTACACATTGAGGGGTGTCGTTTCTAAAATGGCATAATTTATGGGAAGTTACTGCTGTTTAGGCCTCTCAAAGACAGTTAAAGCTGAGCAGGTGCCTCTAAATAAGGGTTTTGGCGTTTTTCATAAAAATGAGAAAAATTGCTCCCAAAATTCTGAACGTCCTAACAACCTAGTGTCAATATAAAACAGACATTCGGGAAATGTTAGTTATAAAGTTACTTGGGTGCTATAACTATCTGCCTGAAAAGCAGAACATTTTGAACTATGAAAATGAAGAATTTTTAGAAATTTTTGCCAAATTAAAATTTTTTTCATAACTAAAAACACCGTACCGTACCGCACCGTAGCACGGCGGGAACACAGCATCGCGGGGAGAGGAGGAGGAGGTGCTTCTCACCCCAGCCCCTCTCCATAGCGATATATGGCACGTGTGCTGCACCGTACCGCTCCCTAGGGCGCCGTGAGCCCATTGAAGTGTATGGGGGACGTATATCGGCTGCATATACGTCAGCCGTATATATCTCCCCCATACTGTAGTGTGAATGTAGCCTTACTACGTATAATAAACACCTGCACCGATTCCAAAGTCTGGAAGACAATGCTGGAGAGTAAGGGGAAGGGAAAAATTAAAAGGAAAGTAAAAAGGTGATTAGTAAAGACAAAAGGCAGCCAATTCCACTTCAGAAAGCATTAAGAATCGTTGAGGTATTTTCTAACTACCAGACAGATAACAGACCACAGGTTATTTTAGGCTGCCACATTTCACTGTTAACGTACAGATGCATTTTATTATAATTATGTGCACATTATATACTGTATTTTTATATGGTGATGCCATGTTTTTTATTTAGACTGTTTATATGTATACTGTGGGTGTGTTCTAATTGAGTCATGTGACAATCACTACCCTGTACTGTGCTGTGCCAATTTTTTAAGAAAAATCCTAAGTTGGTTACCAGTTAGTGATTCAAGCCAGCTTTAATTGCTTGGAACAGGTGTGAGTATACAACCTTGAGTAACAAAATGTGGTTTGACAGGTTTTAGTCAGATAATAACAGCTAACTGTCCCCTCAGCTTCAGTTGAGAGCTCCTTTCTGTGAGTAGTGGTTTGGTGTACTTTTTCTCTGGATGATTCGTACCTGTAAAAATTGATGTTACTCGGAAGAGGTCTAGAATTATTACTCATAATAAACGTACAAGTCTGACTGTAAGAGGAATCAATTCCACCCTTGGCATTGCAAAATCTACCATTTCAAAAATAATTCACACAAATAATGAAACTGGATTGTTTTCTCCAAAACAAAAAAAGAAATGTGGAAGAAAAAGGAAAATGACACCAAGAACTGATAAAACACTTACAGAAATAGTAACATCAATGCAAGAAAAATAAGTAAAGACCTCCAAAGAGACTTGTTTGCTGCAGGTATTCATAGTAACGATTCGACTGTATGGCACAGACTTCTAGAAGTTGGTCAGAGGGCAACAAAGCAAGTAAAGAAATAACTTATGACATCTTCAATTAAGGCAAAACGGCATAAAAATATAAATCTTGGACAACTAGCCTGTGGTAGAAGGTAATTTTCAGTGATGAAACCCATCTTTTTGTTCAATGGTACAGAGCAAGTGTTGTTAGAAGAAGCAAATATGAACCATTGGGGGGCTGATTATATTGAACAAACTGTAACACACCCTTTTTTACAGCTGATGGTACAGGAAGCTTATTCCCTGTTGATGGTAGGATGAATCACAGGCGGTCCCCTACTTAAGGACACCTAGCTTACAGACAACCCATAGTTACAGACAGACCACTCTGACCTCTGGTGAAGCTCTCTGAATGCTTTACTATAGTCCCAGATTGCAATAATCAGCTGTAAGGTGTCTGAAATGAAGCTTTATTGATAATCCTTAGTCCAATTACAGCAAAAAATGTTTACACTCCAATTGTCACTGGGGCCAAATTTTTTTTTGTCTGGCTCTACAATTATAAAATATACAGTTTCGACTTACATACAAATTCAACTTAAGAACAAACCTCCGGACCCTATCTTGTATGTAACCCGGGGACTGCCTGTAATTTAATTCTACCATCCATGCGTAAATTTGAAGGGACATTTCAACAAGACTTGGCTCCATGCCACAATTCCAATTGTATGAAGAAATTCCTGGAAAAAAGTAAAAGTGTTGGACTGGCCTGGCAATTCACCAGACTTAAATCCTGTAGAAAATTTGTGGATTATTGTGAGAGACATCTTGGCAAAATGGACTGTACAACTAAAGAACGCATGATAAACTGTGGCATACAAGTGTGGTTCCATGATGAATAATTTATGCAAAGACTTGGTAGAATCAATGCCAAAACGCATTGAACATATCATATCTGCTAAAGGAGGACATATTTCTCACTAAAAATGAGTATATAACAGTGCATTATAAGGTGGTAGATTGGGGCAAATAATCGCAAGTGCTAGCAATAAGCTGAGAGGCCCTGATAAATATGCCCTTTTGTGTGAGACTTTTTGCCAAGTTGTATGGGTATATATATATATATATATATATATATATATATATATATATATATATATATATATGTTACACACAGAAGTTATATCCACCTTTAATTCCATGGTTCAAAGAATTAACCATAATACACATGTCCCTTTTTCTTCTTTAGCCCTTTTACCCTTAGGTCTTAGAACATCTTCATTTGGGTACATACAGCCACAGAAAAATAACATGACATATCATTATTTAACCCCCTTGAAAGATGCTGCAATTGTGTAGCTTAAAAAGAACCTCCACAAATCACACACACCTTACGCCTGCTTATGATAGAGACCACAACACCCCTCCATCCCACCAATACATCAAGAGGCTTAGGCTTCGTATGGCGTTATGGAGTAGTCAGATAATTATTTCACTATTTCACAACAGTGATAGATTCCCCCTATTACCTTTTAGATGTCTTCATACATTTTCCACTGATGCCTCTATCCATGAGATTAGAGCCACCATTCTTCTTCAGATGCAGTTTTTGATGTCCAAACCTGGAGTGGAGTGAAAAAAAAGGATAAGTACCACCTCCACTTAATGATGTGATCTCATGCACATCTTCTTTTGGCTTTAAAAGCTGCATTCAAAAAACTGAATGTATGAACTCATCCCTTAATTCCATTTGTTGAACATATTAACCCTTTACAATCGAAATCATCCATTCTGTTCATGTCTTGAACCTGTTAAGTTTACAAAACTGCTCCTAAAACCACCTCAAAACTGATTGCGATCCAGTTATATAACAATATGTTATATATGGATGTACCCTAACTCGGCGGAATAAATTTTTGAGGGTGGGGTGAGAAGGAAGTGACCCAGATGGCTCTGCTATATCATTAACCACTCCCTCAGGAAGATGGTGGCTGGTCAGTGAGGGGGGTGGTCAGCAGTGTCAGTGAGTGGCTGAGGCAGTTTGACTGTTTACTGCAACTCCCCACCTCCATGACTGGAACACAGGACATAAATAAAAGTCAGTCCTTTCTTAGAGAAATGTTGGCAACTACTCCCCAATTTTGTGGGTGACCATATATCTGTTATGAAGTCATGTGACCTGGATTGCTCCTATAGGAATGGGAAAGTACAATGTTCCTCAAACAACATAAGGGGTGCCAAAATGTATGCAATAGTAGAAGGCTGGGAGGGCCTTCTCCCAATAACAGTCATTATAGTTTCTTCAAACACGTTCCTTTATTCATATACAGTTGTTACATATCAGGGGAGAGGGAGTGATACTGACAGTGACAGTACAGTGCTGACAGTACAAGCGTTTTGCGCCCACTGCGAGTCTTCCAGCCGGACTTCTGACGCCCCCTGCGGCAGGTCCTCTTCTAGCCATCGATGTTCTGGCTCCGGCTCCCTGTCTCCGCGAGGTGCCGTGTGCCGATGGCGGCGCACACACTAGAATGTCAGCGAGCAGCTGACGTCACAGCTCAAGTATATACAGTATATGGTAGGTCGCGTCGAAGTTATTTGATTGCTTCTATAACATATTTATATATAGTTACAGTTGTAACTGACAGGCAGCTTATTAGAACATGCCTAATAGGTTAACTAATATATCTATACATGCAAATGCTACAACTCACTTTTTGAACACACAGATACATCCATTTGTTGTAGGAGGTGAAAAGTGCAACTTATGTTACATACATTATTTAGCTATCTCACAATGTCATGTGTTGCCCACTTTAACTTGTAATGTGTGTAGGTGTCTGTGGCAGGATATAATTACCTAATATCCTGCCACTGACACCTACACACATTACAAAAAACATGAGCACCAATATGCATCTAATAAAAGTTTTGCTCTGGTTTCTTGATATGTAAAGCAAAGCCTCCCACCTTTTACCTCATCAGCCAGATATTCCTGACCATAAAATGGCTGCAGATGGAGGGTCATGTGTCCATGAAGAATCGCCCTGCCAGGACCTAATGATAGTATTCATGAATATGAGATTAAGGTCATTAGGGTATAAAGTCATTAATTGTATAAAAACTGATACTGATAACTGATACACATTCCCTTTAACTTAAAAATTTCACTTTATGTACTAAACACAGAAAAAACTATTTTTTTAAGTAATTGCTTGGTTCTAACTTTATTTGTGATATAATTGAAGGTCTTTTATAATCTGACATCTTTTGGGTCACTTGGATTACATTTTTTTTACATTATGTATATATGCAATTATATATAATATTATTCATCATAATTTCAATTTACTTGCCTTGCACAGCTTCTTCTAACACATATGACCTATAAAAGGAGATGGAAATATTTCTTTGCTGGGGCACTGGGAATGAAAGATTCCCTTGTGTGTTTCTTTGTATCCATGAGCAGAGTAGATGCTCCATCATTTTCTCATGAGGTCACAGTATCTCCTGGCACCTGTCCTGTGATACTTCTTATAATTACTATCCCTGGTTCAGAACAGATAAAGAAAGATAAAATCACACATTAGGGGAAAAGATTATTAACATTATTTATATTGCTTTAATTGTGAAGATTACATGAAAAATTATTTTAGGCAAAATAGAGATTGAAAGGGAACCATTTTTTTTCTGCCCACATTTTTAGGCAAGATTGACACATAGAGTTTTTTATTGTTTTATTGCAGATTTTGATGCAGTTTTTTGAGGTAAAGTCCTTAAAAAAGGCTTATTCCATTTGAGTCCACTAGCTTAAAAATTGCATAAAAATCTGCACACATATTTTTATAGGATCCTATTTTTGTATGAGGTACGTTAAGAAACGGAAAAAGTGTGAGCCTTGAGCTTCCCTGCCTACTTGGTAAACCTCAGGCTACAACTGGTTGGAACACACAACTCCTTAGGTGTAGGCTCAGCCAGGGGATTGATCCGCAAGACCATGCTCCATTTAAAACCAAGGAAAAAGAAAGAATCAGCTCACAGAGTTGTGATGAGATGTGAGCTCTTTTTGTTGCAATTTCTACTTGAAAATCCCATTAATACTTTTGCAGGATTTTTTTTTATCTAAACATATTTACTTCATAGTACAATCTTATACAGGACTTGCTACTAGTTCATATTTTGGAATTTGGCACTGATTTTCCAATGAGAAGATCCATACCTAAAACAGTAGCTCATTAAAATCAATCGGAAATCATCAAAATAAGATTCATAGGTTTCCTTTCAAAAACATAAGGCATATCAGTCAAAATTCTAATCGCCCCACAGATTTTAAAGAATAAATAGATATATATTTTCTGATGCTAAATGTGTATCAAACACAGTGGGGCAGATTTACTTACCTGGTCCCGTCGCGATCCTGCGGTGCATTGTCCGACGAGGATTCGGGGGCCAGCGTGATTCACTAACATTGTGTTTCCGAGTTCACCTTCTTCTTCCTGGTGTATGTGAGTGCTTGATCTTGCGACACATTTCCTTTTTTAAATTCAGTTTGTCCGAATTCGTCGGGTTGTCCGACGGCCACGCCCCCTATTTCTGTCGCGTGCAAGCCTGTGCCGATGCGCCGCAATCCGATCTCGTGCATCAAAATCCCGGGGGAATTCAGCGCAAAACGGAAATATTCAGGAAACCCAACGAAAGTGTGGCGTTCGGACCCTTAATAAATGAGCCCAAGTATCTTTAATCTTTTTTTTTCATTCCTGTATTACACATGAACTAGCAATACTAGAAAATCTTTTTATGCCATAACTTGAACTACTCTACACATGAATACACACGCAGCTCTACTATACACATATAAGGAACACTCTGGGAACTACTCTACACATGAATACACACACAGCTCTACTATACACATATAAGGAACACTCAGGGAACTACTCTACACATGAATACACACACAGCTCTACTATACACAAATAAGGAACACACTGGAAAGTACTACACACATGAATACATACACACCTCTACTATACACATATAAGGAATACACTGGAAAGTACTACACACATGAATACATACACAGCTCTACTATACACATATAAGGAACACTCTGGGAACTACTCTACACATGAATACACACACAGCTCTACTATACACATATAAGGAACACTCTGGGAACTACTCTACACATGAATACATACACAGCTCCACTATACACATATAAGGAACACACTGGGATCTACTCTACACATGAATACATACACAGTTCTACTATACACATATAAGGAACACACTGGGAACTACTCTACACATGAATACACACACAGCTCTACTATACACATATAAGGAACACTCAGGGAACTACTCTACACATGAATACACACCCAGCTCTACTATACACATATAAAGAACACACTGGGAAGTACTCTACACATGAATACACACACACAGCTCTACTATACACAAATAAGGAACACACTGGAAAGTACTACACACATGAATACATACACAGCTCTACTATACACATAAGGAACACACTGGAAAGTACTACACACATGAATACATACACAACTCTTATATACACACATAAGGAACACACTGGAAAGTTCTACACATATGAATACACACATAGCCCTACTATACACATATAAGGAACACTCTGGGAACTACTCTACACATTTATACACACAGACCTCTACTATACACATATAAAGAACACACTGGGAAGTACTCTACACATGAATACACACACAGCTCTACTATACACACATAAGGAACACACTGGGAACTACTATACACATAAATACTCACAGTCTACTAAACACATATAAGAAACACTCTGGGAAATACTCTACACATGAATACACACATAGCTCTACTATACACATATAAGGAACACACTGGGAAGTACTACACACATACAACCATTCCACCCTCCCCTCCTCTTCTTCTTACCCTGTCCTAGAGCAGCATGTCCCCATTCTCGGCAACATCAGACCTGTGGTGATGTAAGAACACAGCAGATCCTGTAGGTCCGGCCAAGGCTCTCCTCTCTGGGAGATCGGATGAAGTGCTATTTTAGGGCATCATCCAATCTCCATGACAGCGGTCAGGAGGGTCTGGCAGTGCTGGATCCTCCTGACCTTCCTTACCTTCAGTCTATAAGATGCAGGCACTTTTTTGCAAGATTTTTTCTTACTAAAAAGTGTGTCTTATAGTACAAAAAATACGTAGATTTCTCAGCGGTCCTGCTCTCTGAATCAATAGTAGAGGCAGACCCCTACTTAAGAATATACTTTATATATTCAAATTAGTGTTATTTTAAGACATTACAGGCAGTCCCTGGGTTACGTACAAGATAGATTCTATAGGTTTGTTCTTAAGTTGAATTTGTATGTAAGTCAGAACTGTATATTTTATTATTGTAGCTCCAGATACATTTTTTTTGGTGTAAGTGACAATTACATTTTAAAAACGTTGTATTGTCATAAGAACCAGGAATAACAATAAAGATTAATTGCACGCACCTTTAATAACTGTTATAGCTGTTTATTAAGTAGGGGCTGCCTGTAGTTCCTAGTCCACTAGTTCCTTCCTGAGAACAGTTTAAAGTACTTGAAAATTCCAGATATTATTTTCTATTTACAAACCGAAAGGAAGAAAATACGAAAATATTACTTTTCATTGTGAATTCTATCAAAGTGGAATTTGCTTATAACGATTAATAAAATCCAACATGTATGCACAATGCTGTTCTTTCTAGGGAGATAATGAATGTAAACAGAATAAAATGAATGTTATGTAAATACTTTGTATTATTTTTTACAATACCTTCCCATTTGGCAAACCTTGCAAGATTGAATTTACAAACTTTCATTTAAGAACACAATGTATGCAGCAACACGTTAGCAAGGGTTAAAACTACAAATCTTACAGAAAAATAATATCACAGGCTAAAAATATAAAATGGAATAAAACAGAAAGCTATACTTCACCAAGTGAAGCCTTGTGACTAGATACCTCAGATGCTTTCAGAATGGGATCCCCGAGGGGATGGTGGGCAGAAAATATGAGATTCACACACATTCGAGTGCATCCACAGAAAAATCTAAAATGTGAGTTTCTGTCCTGACTTTTTTGTGCTCAATTCTTTTTTAATCTTCTGAAAAGTTCCAGACCTCTAGCAAACCTATTGTGGTGTGTCCTGAGACTTGACAGTCAATTTTAACTTTGCCTATTGACTGGTTTTATAACCTGGGGTTTGCAGACAGAAATTATTTTACTGTAAATGTAATCACACAGGAAGCCATATTAAGATACCATTTTCCTTTATTTGTGTTTCTTTTAGTTGCTCCATTGTACAATGTAATAAACCAAATAATTAAAATATATGTGTGTGGGTGTGTATCTGTAAGTATAGAGCATTTGTGAGTAGTGATGAGTGGATACGAAGTTCCGGACCAGGTCCAGGTTTAGTTTAAACTCCCCCACCATTACCAGCCACAATCAGCATTTAAGTGGCCAGCATGCAAGCAGCACAGGATGCGGCAATTTTGAAGGGGATTGTCTCTTCGTCTATTATTATTAACCCCTTATCACCGACACTAGTTTTCAGCTTAATGACCACACTTGATTTTTCAAATCTGACATGTCTCACGATAATTGGTTATAACTTCAGAACGCTTTAACATATCCAGGTGATTTTGAGACTGTTTTCTCGTGACACATTGTACTTCATGTTAGTTACAAAATGTAAGTGTTTGCGTTTAGTTCTGAAAAAAAGCGAAAATTTGGCAAAAGTTTGTAAAAATTCTTCATTTTCCAAGTTTGAAATGTTCTGCTTTCCAGACAGGAAGTAAAACTACCCAAAAAGCTTGATAATTAACATTTATGGAATGTCTGCTTTATGTTGAGATGATATTTTATGCTTCCGGTCATTTTTCTAGGATGTTATGAGGCGCAGAACTTTTAGGTGTCATTTTTCTCATTTTCATGAAAATTACCAAAACTCACATTTTAAGGGAAAACTCAGCTTTCAAGTGACTTTGAGAGGCCTAAATAATAGTAAAACCCCATAAATTACCCCACTATAGAAACTTCACCCCTCAACGTATGTAAAACAACTTCTATTAAGTCTATTAACCCTTTAAGCGTTTCACATGGATTAAACAATATGGACCTGCGATTTAGAAACTTTCGAATTTTTTTGGAAAATACATTCAGAATAAATTAAATGATGAAACGCACTGCAACATTTGCTGCCCAATTCCTTCCGAGTGTACTGATACCCCATATGTGGTGGTAAACTGCTGTATGGGCGCACGGCCGGGCATAGAATGAATGGAGGCGCCATTCACAGCAGATTTGTATTGTCACATTGTACTACCTATACATTTTAATTTTTTTTAGTAATGCAAACATATGAGGGCTTATTATTTACAGGATGATATACAATGTATATATAATTCATTTTGGGGGGTCTTAAGCTTATTCATGAGATTTCATTAACTATTTCAAGGGGGACAAACAAAATCATCAATTTTTATTTTTGATTTTTAGCATGCCCCCCCGCTCACCGTAATGTAAAAATAATATTTTATCTTCATTCTCTGGTTCACTATGATTGTGGTGATACCTCATTTATATAGTTTTTCTCATCTTTGCTCAATTTTCCTGAGCAAAACCAATATTGGAGAAAATCGCATTGTTTTTACTATTGCCAACTTTTTAGGGCCATAACTTCTGTATTTTTCTGTTGTCAGATCTGTTTGAGGGCTTATTTTTTGTGAAAAGAGTTGTTCTTTTCAGTCGTATCATATTAGGGAACAAAACTTTTATGATCACTTTTTAGAACATTTTTAGTGTTTAGTGTTTGATGAAAAATTGTATATTACGGGAATTTTTTCGAGGTTTTTTACGTCGTTAATATGGACGCGGTGATATCAAATATGTACGTCTTTTTGTGTTTTATATACTTTATTTGCATTTTATGTGTAACTGGGGAGATTATGGGACTATTATTTTATTTATTTATTTAATTATATTCTAAAATGACTACCTTATATACTCGAGTGTAAGCCTAGTTTTTCAGCACAAAAAATGTGCTGAAAAACCCAAGCTCGGCTTATACTCGAGTCAAAAAAATAAATATATCTAAACTCACCTTTCCGGTGACCCCTGTATTTCTTCTGTGCGATCTGTCCGGCAGCGGCGGCAGGCTATATACACTGGGGCAGGGGTTGGCAGGTTATATACACTGGGGCAGGGGCTGGCAGGCTATATACACCGTGGCAGGGGCTGGCTGGCTACATACACTGGGGCAAGGACTGGCTGGCTATATACTGGGGGGGCTGTGACCAATGCATTTCCCATCCTCGGCTTATACTCGAGTCAATAGGTTTTCCCAGTATTTTGTGGTAAAATTAGGGGCCTCGGCTTATACTCGGGTCGGCTTATACTCGAGTATATACGGTAAATCTTTTTTTTTTTTTTTAACTTTTTTACATTTTCTTCTTCTTGGCTTGATCAAGCGATCATCCGATCACTTGTTCAAGCCTTTACACTGCAATACACTTGTATTGCAGTGTATACTGTGCATGCTCAGTTACACACAGCCGGGTCCTGCCAGGAGGCGGAACCCGGAACAGAGAGGAGCCGACAGCCTCGGGTCACTCGTCGGAACCCGGGGCTGAGGCAGGAGGGTTCGGATCCCCCGGTAAGCACACTGGGGGGGTCCGATCCACGGGGGACACACTTGCACGCCGTGGTCATGCTTGACCGCGGCGTGTAAGGGGTTAAACATCCGGGATCGGAGTTTCTACGATCCCGTGTGTCAGTGTCGGGTCTAGGCTGTGATATCACAGCCCGACACCGGCACTTGCAGGACCCGATGTCCTGAAATCTTCTTCTGACGCACCGCTGTAGAAAGGCGTACGCGTCAGAAGAAGTACCCTTAATGACCGCCGTAAAAAGCCATATGGCGGTCATTAAGGGGTTAAACTAATAATATAAATATATACACGTGTAGCGTATACAAGCCGTGTGTGTGTGTATACACTGGACATCAAAATTAAAGTGCACTGATCAGCATTTAATAATTTTTTATAAGGGGTACACCATGCAACTAAAACGGTGTTTTACTAAATAACCAAAGTCTATCAACAAAAAACTTTTATTTTGCAAAAAATGTTTTTAGTAGGTTACAACAGTCACCATTCAATAGGAAGTGTTCAGGCCTTTGCTTTGAATGACTTCCTCTGTGGCCACAGGAGATCAAAAGTCTTTCAGACTGCTCTGCTGTGATTTTGGTCCACTCTTCTTCCACTATCTTCTACAGTTTCAAGGAACTGCTTTGCCCATTTTGGTGTGTGACAGGGAGCATTCTCCTGCATTAAAATTGTTGACGGCATAGTTGGCTTTCATTTCAAATGCTCTCTGTGTTTAAACGATTACCCATGGAGATTTTCTGCATTATCCTGTCCTCTCTTGCTTTGCATTTGTCTTTCGAGGGTGACCAGCCTTCTTGGGAGAACTTGAATGAGTTTGTGATGTTGTGAAGATACAATATTTTAGAAATTACAGACTTGGAATGATCAACTTCTATTTCTATTGCTGATGCGGTAACCCCTTTCACCTTCATCTGGACAACCTGCTGCCAGAGGGTTTCAGTCACATTGGATAGGCACACCATTTTTGCAAAGTCAGTGCAAACTGAAAAGTTAGGCTGCAAGTTGAATATTGTTTGTCAGATAATTAAGGAAATTAGCACTAGGTGTCACATTAACACTAATAACTTATGTTACAGTGTTCTTAAATTTTGATCAGTGTTCTTTTACAATCATTTATTTTTTGGGGGTGCTTTAGAACACAGAATATACAATTTATGAAATACACATGTTAAGACATATTCAATAGGAATATGGCTCTCAACCTGTGGGTCATGACCCCCTTAGAGGTCGAACGACCGTTTCACAGAGGTGTCCTGAGACCATTGGAAATATGTGTCTTTAACCCCTTCCTGTCGGTGCCCTTTTTTGTTTTTTGGCGTTTTCATTTTTCACTCCCCACCTTCAAAAATCTATAACGTTTTAAATTTTTCCATGTACAGAGCTGTGTTATGACTTATTTTCTGCATAACAAATTACACATCAAAATAGTGGTATTTAGTATTCCACGTCGTGTACTGGGCTTGGATTTTACGAATTTCAATGCACACCTCAAAAGACATTATTCTTTTGGGTCGGTTCGATTACGGGGATACCAAATTTGTATAGGTTTTATAATGTTTTCATACATTTACAAAAATTAGAACCTCCTGTACAAAGAAAAAATTTTGGATTTTGCCATCTTTTTTTTAAAAAAATGTTATACTTTAGTATACAGAGCTTTGGGTGGTGTCATTTTTTGCGACTGTTGATGATGTTTTCAATGTTAACACATGTTTTGAACACTTTTTATATTTTTTAAAATGGCAAAAAAAGTGACAGTGAAAAACAGTTAGTATATTTTGATCGGGCATTTTCAGATGCGGAGATACCTAATGTGTTCATGATTTTACTGTTTATTTATATTTATATCAGTTCTAGGGAAAGGGGGGTGATTTGAAGTTTTATGTTTTTTTATTATAAATTTTTTTTTATTTTTATTTTTACTATTTTTCAGACTCCCTAGGTTACTTTAATCCTAGGTTGTCTGATTGATCCGACCATATACTGCCATACTACATTATGACAGTATATGGGGATTTTCCTCCTCATTCATTACAATGTGCTGATCACACATTGTACTGTAGGGGTTAAAACGAGACAGTCTTGGGAAAACCCGAGGCTGTCATGACGACGGATTGCCATTCCCCGATGATGTCACGGGGAGCGACGATCCTCTCCAAGATGACGGCGCCCAGGGGCTGGCATTTTTTTGAAGCCGCAATCAGCGGGTGTTACCGGTAAGCCTTTGCTGCTATATGCAGAAAAGACTTACCAGCTATGGAGAGGGCTCAGCCCATGAGCCCTCTCCATGCAACCGCACCAAGCATGTGACTTACTACTACCCCACATGTCGGTAAGGGGTTAAAAAGAACCTGTCACCTCATTTTCCCAAGCTAGTGACAGCTTCCTATAGAGCCCTATTAACTAACTGACACCCTTCTTTTACAGTACATATTAATTGTTTCCCTTACGTCCCATAAATCACCATTTATCTTTTATTACATGGCATCAGAGAGGGTGTGTCCTGCTAGGCCGATCCATCCAATCTAATACTCCCCATGCATTATGTCTCCTTACTGGTCACAGTTCATATCATGTGACCAAAGTGACATCATCTCAAGTCATTTAGCCTCCTAACAATAACAAACTGTATCCATACTGTACTGTATGTGATCCCATGAAGTCACAGCAGCCTCCATGAACTTCTAGTCCTCTCCATCCTCCATGGAGGCTTCTGTAAATTCAAGTGATACATGGGTTACAGTTTACTATTGTTGGAAGGCTAAAGAATGAAACAAAAGGAACCGTGTAAAACAATACTACTATAAGTACATAGAGCTTTATATGTATGTAGTTGAATATTAGCAGACAGTCCCTAAGTACAAGGAGGTAGAGCAGTGATTTGTAGAGACACAGAGCTGTCAGTCAAAATAATGGGGCTTGGTTCACTGGCAGCCTGGGAGAAGAGAAGAGTCAAACCCAGGAGACATAAGTCTCTGTAATTAAGGTACAATGCCTCACTGGCAGCTAATTTTAGGTGATATGGGGAGGACTTGTAACCCTTTATCAGCAGGAATTGTTAGTCAGGGGGGTAAAATTCTGGTGACAGGTCTTCTTTAAGACCCACGTACATTTGATTGGGAAAGCTGTCCTGCACAGACTCACCATGCTGCTGACAAGCATCCTTACACAGAAGGCTCGATAGGCTATGGGAGCATGGGCAGAAAAGTATTTTTGACTAATGGCTACTGGAGGATCACTGTGACTCCAATTATGATTCATAACAGTATCAAAATTACTTACATGAAGTAGAAGCAAAAATTATTTTATGGTTGGGGTAATCACAATATGAGAAATTGTGGTTATGGAAGATTGAGAACCATGGGACTTAACAATGGCCTTGACATTTAGGAAATTGTGGCCCAGATTTATGAAAAGTGATGCAAACTGCCTGTGGAATCGTCCTAAATTATCTGGCGTACCCTGCATTGCGCGGAATGTGTGCACTTTTTCGGTGCACCTTTTATACAACGTACGACACAATTCTGTCAAGTCACCTTAATAAATGTGTACAAATTTCCAGTCAGACAGAAAACTGGCACAGCTAGTTTAATATATCTGGGCCTATGCATTGTTCTATAATTTTGATCTTCAGTGGATGCATATCTATGTATGTATACAGTGTAAGGTGTAAAAACGGAGCCCACAAGAAAATTACGCAAATGAGGACAATTTGACGCATAGACAACAAGCTCTTATACACAGAAAAATAAAAAAAAGTTAAACATTTTTGAGTGTGGGGAGCATAAAATGGAAACTGAATAGTGAAAAAGTTTGCGGCGTTAAGGGGTTAAAGAACATAGGGAGGGAAGCTGACAGCTGGCACAGGTTTAGGACTGATATAGGGTGGCCATGTACCTGGATCAGTTTTAGTGATCTGTAATACTGACCATGATGGCATATTGTAAAAACGATGGTGTGGTGGTGGTATGTGAGCACACTGTGGTTGACAATGTTATTTTTGCTTATGTCAAAGTTATTTTGTGTTGTATTTTAGCTGTAACATTTATTGTCACTGTAAGCGTCCCTAGGAGTGAATAAAGCTTCTCCACGCCTGATACACCCCGTGCTCCTCAGTATTGGCAGTACTTCTGGTCCAGGTTTCCGCTTTCCTGGATTCGGGCTCCACAGCGAACTTTTTACTAATTTTTACAAAGTCTACTGCATCAGGTTTTATAATGGCAATTTCCATATACTCCAGAATGTTATAAAGAGTGATCAGCTTAACAGCAATTAATTGCAAAGTCAATATTTGCCTAGAAAATGAACATCGTTTCAGTGATTGCTCCATTGACACAGGTGTATGTGTTAATGAGGAAAGGGCTGGAGATCAATCTGTCATAATTAAGTAAGAATCACACCACTGGACACTTTAATAGGAAGCTGGTGCTTGGCATTATTGTTTCTCTTCTGTTAACCATGGTTATCTCTAAAGAAACACGTGCAGTCATCATTGCACTGGACAAAACTGGCCTAACAGGGAACAGTATAACAGCTAGAAAGATTGCACCTCAGTCTACAATCTATCGCATCATCAAGGAAGTCAAGGAGAGATGTTCCATTGTTGCCAAAAGGCTCCAGGGCATCCAAGAAGGACCAGCAAGTGCCAGAACCGTCTCTTAAAAGTGTTTCAGCTTCGGCATCAGGCTACCAGCAGTGCTGAGCTTGCTTAGGAATGGCAGCAGGCAGGTGTGAGTGCATCAGCACGCACTGTGAGGCTGAAACTCTTGGAGCAAGGCCTGGTGTACAGGAGGGCAGCAAAGAAGCCCCTTCTTTCCAGAAGAAACATCAGCGACATACTGATATTCTGCAAAAGGTACAGGGAGTAGACTGCTGAGGTCTGGGGTAAAGTCATTTACTCCCCTTTACTGTTTGGAACATCTTTAAAACAGCTTGTTCGGAGAAGACAAGGTGAGCGATACCAATCTTGTATCATGCCAACTGTAAAGCATCCTGCAACCATTCATGTGGGTCCATTGCCTGGAAACTCCCCAGATCTTAATCCCATTGAGAACTTGTGGTCAATCATCAAGAGACGGATGGACAAACAAAAATCAACAAATTGTGACAAAATGCAAGCATTGATTGTGCAAGAATGGACTGCTATCAGTCAAGATTTGGTCCAGAAGTTGATTGAGAGTTGCCAGGGAGAATTGCAGAGGTCCTGAAGAAGAAGGGTCAACAATGCAAATATTGACTTGCTGCATTAACTCGTTCTAATTGTCAATAAAAGCTTTTGTTACTCATAATATGATTGTACTTGTATTTCTGTATGTGATAAAAACATCTGACAAACACACATAAAAACCAGAGGGCAACAGATCATGTGAAAATAATATATGTGTCATTCTCAAAACTTTTGGCCATGACTGTACATTAATCAAATAGTATTTCATCAATAAAATAAATAGCTCAGATTACATAGTGGGATATAAAGAAATTCATAGGATACATATACTCAGCAAATGAAAATGAGGTTTTCCTTATGAGTGAATAATTATATTTATGAAAACTCCAAAAGTTCTGAGGTTTACTTTAAGGCGGAACCGTACCTTAGGAAAAACACTGGCATTTGACTTTGCAAATGTTGCTTGTCAATTGCACACAGAAAGAAAGAATTTACTGGAGAATCCTTTCCTGTCAAGTCCTTCCTAATTTGCAGCTTTGTGATCTATTTAATGGAGTGTAACTGTGGTCTACAGTATGTGGGTAGGACCATACAACCTTTAAAATGTTGCTTAAATAACCACAGAAGTAATATACAAAAAAGATTTGCATTACACGGTGTGTCTAGACATGCTAAAGCTGTACATGAATGTAAAATGGAAGCTTTCTCTAGTATGCCTATAGACCAAATAGACCAGACATGTCACCAGAGGTTTAGTAGGCTTAGACAATGTTAGATGTTTTGGATCTTTAAACTTAAAACCTAACCCCTAATGGCCTTAATGAGCCCTTAGAAGATCCTCGCTAATTTATCAAACTTATAATGAATATAGCTGCTATACATGCTTTTTCAAGTCATCTCCTACTTCCCCAGTATATAGCCAACCAGCCCAAACCACCCAGTATATAGCCAATCAGCCCATACCCCCCAATATATTGCTAGTCAGCTCATGCCCCCAGTATACATCCAGCCCATTCCCCCCAGATTATAGCCTGCCAGTCAATGCCCCCAGTACAAAGCCTGCAGCCCCTGCCCCCAGTTTATAGCCTGCAGCCCCTGCCCCCAGTTTATAGCCTGCAGTTCCTGCCCCCACATTATAATGTCAGGAAGTGGCTGATGTCATGGTGCATGTGATGGCACCACACGAGGACCCGAAGCTGGAGCTTCGAAGAAAAGAGGAGGACCTTCTCTGGGGCATTGGAAAGGTGAGTATAGATTTATTTTTTTTTATATAATCGAGTATAAGCCAAGTAAGGCTTACAGTAACTTTATCAATTTTTAACATAATGTTTTAAAGAAATGATTTATTTTCTATAATCTACTTCTTCTATTAACTATTAATCTTCTAACTTCTAATTACTGATGTATACATACATATTTGTCAAACTTGACAGAAAGGGAAGGGTTTTTTAACAGGAAAATAAATGATTGTATTAAATTGATCTGCATCTGTTGAGTGATGACAAGCAGCGCTGGGCCAGCTTTTTTCCTTTGGTTCTTTAAAAAATGTACTGGAAAGGCAGTGTAGGACTAAAATCATTCTTACTAGAGCATACAATTTTACTTCTAATGGCCTTACTTTGAGCCAATATGTATAGCAAACTGGCAAAACACTAAACTTTGAAATGTTTAAAAGTAGAGATGAGCGAACACTAAAATGCTCGGGTACTCGTTATTCGAGACGAACTTTTCCCGATGCTCGAGTGCTCGTCTCGAATAACGAACCCCATTGAAGTCAATGGGAGACTCGAGCATTTTTCAAGGGGACCAAGGCTCTGCACAGGGAAGCTTGGCCAAACACCTGGGAACCTCAGAAAAGGATGGAAACACCACGGAAATGGACAGGAAACAGCAGGGGCAGCATGCATGGATGCCTCTGAGGCTGCATAATCGCACCATTATGCCAAAATTATGGGCAACAGCATGGCCATGACAGAGTGACAGAATGAAGCTAGATAGCATCTAAAACATCCAATAATTGACCCTGACACTATAGGGGACGGCATGCAGAGGCAGCGGCAGCAGGCTAGAGAGTGGCATGGCGACATACCCTAAATGGACTCAGGCTTCAAACCAATGGGTGGCAGAGAGGAACCAAAGGAGGTGAGCAAGAAGCGCTCAAATAATATCGGTACATGATAAAAGTTTGCCAGTATATTTTGTGGATTACACAGCAGGGTGGCGACAAAGTTAACATGGAAGCCATGAAAACAACCCAAAATTCTGCCTGACACAGCTCGTTTGATAAGGGGACCATGTATGGAGGCAGTGAACTAGTAGTAGATTAAAGGTGCTGCAGTTAAAACTATGTTAGTTGGATCTTGGCATGGAGCTGGCGCTCCGCTGCCAGGCGAGCTTTCGCCAATCCAAGCCCCTGTCTCTAGGCTACTCCCCAAACAGCACTTCTAAGAACCTTTTGTATAAGATCAAGTGTAGTAGCGTTCTTATAAGTTTAGGATATGCCGGGTGAGGGGAATGTAAACAGATGCGCAAGAAGCGCTGAAATAATATCCCTAAATGGTAAAAGTTTGCAAGTATATTTTGGGGATTACACAGCAGGGTGGCGACAAAGTTAACAACTTTGATGTGGAATGCCCTGTAATAGCTCTTGGGCGGTGTGCCTTTTATCGCCTAGGCTCAGCAGTTTCAGCACCGCCTGCTGTCGCTTAGCGACGGCACTGCTGCTGTGCCTAGAGCTACCGACTGATGGCGCCATGCCCACGGATGGTAATTCGGAGGAGGAGGAGGTGGAGGAGGGGTGGGAGGAGGTATAGTAGGCCTTTGAGACCTGGACCGAGGTAGGCCCCGCAATTCTCTGCGTCGGCAGTATATGACCAGCCCCAGGGTCAGACTCGGTCCCAGCCTGCACCAAGTTAAGTGTAGTAGCGTTCTTATAAGTTTGGGATATGGCGGGTGAGGGGAATGTAAACAGATGCGCAAGAAGCGCATGATGCGCATGGAGCTGGCGTTCCGCTGCCAGGCGAGCTTTCGCCAATCCAAGCCCCTGTCTCTAGGCTACTCCCCAAACAGCACTTCTAAGAACCTTTTGTATAAGATCAAGTGTAGTAGCGTTCTTATAAGTTTAGGATATGCCGGGTGAGGGGAATGTAAACAGATGCGCAAGAAGCGCTGAAATAATATCCCTAAATGGTAAAAGTTTGCCAGTATATTTTGGGGATTACACAGCAGGGTGGTGACAAAGTTAACAACTTTGATGTGGAATCCATGAAAACAACCCAAATTTCTGCCTGACACACCTCGTTTGATAAAGGGACGATGTATGGAGGCAGCTATATGGACGACTTTTGGAGGTAGCAATGGAGACAACGTGTGGAGGCTGCTATGGAGACAATTTAATTTGGATAGTGCCTGTATGTGGCAGTCCCAAACATTTTTCAAACCAGAGGAGCAGGTAGGTGGCCCTCCAGTAAAATGGGATAGATTGAGTGCCTGTATGTGGCAGTCCCAAAAATGTTTCAAACCAGAGGAGCAGGTAGGTGGCCCTCCAGTAAAATGGAATAGATTGAGTGCCTGTATGTGGCAGTCCCAAAAATTGTTCAAACCAGAGGAGCAGGTAGGTGGCCCTGCAGTAAAATGGAATAGATTGAGTGCCTGTATGTGGCAGTCCCAAAAATTGTTCAAACCAGAGGAGCAGGTAGGTGGCCCTGCAGTAAAATGGAATAGATTGAGTGCCTGTATGTGGCAGTCCCAAAAATGTTTCAAACCAGAGGAGCAGGTAGGTGGCCCTCCAGTAAAATGGAATAGATTGAGTGCCTGTATGTGGCAGTCCCAAAAATTGTTCAAACCAGAGGAGCAGGTAGGTGGCCCTGCAGTAAAATGGAATAGATTGAGTGCCTGTATGTGGCAGTCCCAAAAATGTTTCAAACCAGAGGAGCAGGTAGGTGGCCCTCCAGTAAAATGGAATAGATTGAGTGCCTGTATGTGGCAGTCCCAAAAATTGTTCAAACCAGAGGAGCAGGTAGGTGGCCCTGCAGTAAAATGGAATAGATTGAGTGCCTGTATGTGGCAGTCCCAAAAATTTTTTAAAACAGAGGACCGGGTAGGTGGCCCTCCAGAAAAATGGAATAGATTGAGTGCCTGTATGTGGCACTCACAAAAATTGTTTCAAACAGAGGACCGGGTAGGTGGCCCTCCAGAAAAATTAAATGCATGAAGTACTATAGCAAGAGCCAGTGGGCCCTGTCAAAAAATAGCCATTTTCCTCTGCTTTACTGTACAAAGAGGAGGAGAAGGAGGAAAATGAGGAGGAGGAGGAGGAGTGGATCAATTATTCAGGTTGAGCTTCCTTCACCTGGTGGAGATTGGAAATTCTGAGAAATCCAGCCTTTATTCATTTTAATAAGCGTCAGCCTGTCAGCGCTGTCAGTCGACAGGCGTGTACGCTTATCGGTGATGATGCCACCAGCTGCACTGAAAACCCGCTCGGACAAGACGCTAGCGGCAGGGCAGGCAAGAACCTCCAAGGCGTACAGCGCCAGTTCGTGCCACATGTCCAGCTTTGAAACCCAGTAGTTGTAGGGAGCTGTGTGATCATTTAGGACGATGGTATGGTCAGCTACGTACTCCCTCACCATCTTTCTGTAAAGATCAGCCCTACTCTGCCGAGACTGGGGACAGGTGACAGTGTCTTGCTGGGGTGACATAAAGCTGGCAAAAGCCTTGTAAAGCGTACCCTTGCCAGTGCTGGACAAGCTGCCTGCTCGCCTACTCTCCCTCGCTACTTGTCCCGCAGAACTACGCACTCTGCCGCTAGCGCTGTCAGAAGGGAAATACTGTTTCAGCTTGTGCACCAGGGCCTGCTGGTATTCATGCATTCTCACACTCCTTTCCTCTCCAGGGATGAGAGTGGGAAGATTTTGCTTGTACCGTGGGTCCAGGAGAGTGAACACCCAGTAATCGGTGCTGGAATAAATTCTTTGAACGCGAGGGTCACGGGATAGGCAGCCTAGCATGAAATCTGCCATATGCGCCAGAGTACCAACGCGTAAGAATTCACTCCCCTCACTGGCCTGACTGTCCATTTCCTCCTCCTCCAACTCCTCCAACTCCTCTTCTTCTGCCCATACACGCTGAACAGTGAAGGACTCAACAATGGTCCCCTCTTGTGTCTCGCCAACATTCTCCTCCTCTTCCTCCTCATCCTCCTCCACCTCCACCTCCTCCGATATGCGCTGAGAAACAGACCTCAGGGTGCTTTGGCTATCAACAAGGGAATATTCTTCCCCCGTCTCTTGTGACGAGCGCAAAGCTTCCGACTTCATGCTGACCAGAGAGTTTTTCAACAGGCCAAGCAGCGGGATGGTGAGGCTGATGATGGCGGCATCGCCACTGACCATCTGTGTTGACTCCTCAAAGTTACTCAGCACCTGACAGATATCAGACATCCACGTCCACTCCTCATTGTAGACTTGAGGAAGCTGACTGACCTGACTACCAGTTCTGGTGGAAGTTGACATCTGGCAGTCTACAATCGCTCTGCGCTGCTGGTAAACTCTGGATAACATGGTCAGTGTTGAATTCCACCTCGTGGGCACGTCGCACAACAGTCGGTGAGCGGGCAGTTGGAGGCGGCGCTGCGCTGCCCTGAGAGTGGCAGCATCTGGGCTGGACTTCCTGAAATGCGCACAGATGCGGCGCACCTTCGTGAGCAAATCAGACAGATTGGGGTATGTCTTGAGGAAACGCTGCACTATCAGATTTAACACATGGGCCAGGCATGGCACATGTGTCAGTCTGCCGAGTTGCAGAGCCGCCACCAGGTTACGGCCGTTGTCACACACAACCATTCCCGGCTTGAGGTTCAGCGGTGCCAGCCACAGATCAGTCTGCGCCGTGATGCCCTGTAATAGCTCTTGGGCGGTGTGCCTTTTGTCGCCTAGGCTCAGCAGTTTGAGCACCGCCTGCTGTCGCTTAGCGACGGCACTGCTGCTGTGCCTAGAGCTACCGACTGATGGCGCCGTGCCCACGGATGGTAGTTCGGAGGAGGAGGTGGAGGAGGGGTGGGAGGAGGAGGAGGCATAGTAGGCCTGAAACACCTGGACCGAGGTAGGCCCCGCAATCCTCGGCGTCGGCAGTATATGAGCAGCCCCAGGGTCAGACTCGGTCCCAGCCTCCACCAAGTTAACCCAATGTGCCGTCAGCGATATATAGTGGCCCTGCCCGGCAGCACTCGTCCACGTGTCCGTGGTCAGGTGGACCTTGTCAGAAACGGCGTTGGTCAGGGCACGGATGATGTTGTCTGACACGTGCTGGTGCAGGGCTGGGACGGCACATCGGGAAAAGTAGTGGCGGCTGGGGACCGAATACCGAGGGGCGGCCGCCGCCATGAGGTTGCGAAAGGCCTCGGTCTCTACTAGCCTATAGGGCAGCATCTCCAGGCTAAGCAATCTGGAGATGTGCACATTAAGGGCTTGGGCGTGCGGGTGGGTTGCACTATATTTGCGTTTCCGCTCCAGCGTCTGGGGTATGGAGAGCTGAACGCTGGTGGATGCTGTGGAGGATCGTGGAGGCGACGATGGGGTTTTTGTGCCAGGGTCCTGGGCAGGGGGCTGACTAGCAGCTGACACAGGGGAAGGAGCAGTGGTGTGCACGGCCGGAGGTGAACGGGCTTGTTGCCACTGAGTGGGGTGCTTAGCATTCATATGCCTGCGCATACTGGTGGTAGTTAAGCTAGTAGTGGTGGAACCCCTGCTGAGCCTGGTTTGGCAAATGTTGCACACCACAGTCCGTCGGTCATCCGGTGTTTCCTTAAAGAACCTCCACACTTCTGAAGATCTAGCCCTCGCCGCAAGAGCCCTCACCACGGGAGCTTCACTAGTTGACAGTGGCGCTGATGCACCAGCTCTGGCCCTGCCTCTCCGTCTGGCCCCACCACTGCCTCTTCCAACCTGTTCAGGTCGAGGACTCTCCTCCGTCTCAGAAGCACTGTGTTCACCCGGCCTCTCAACCCAGCTTGGGTCTGTCACCTCATAATCCTCCGATCCCTCAGTCTGCTCCCCCCTCGGACTTCCTGCCCTGACAACAACTTCCCCACTGTCTGACAACCGTGTCTCCTCATCGTCGGACACCTCTTTACACACTTCCACTACGTCAAGAAGGTCATCATCACCCACAGACTGTGACTGGTGGAAAACCTGGGCATCGGAAAATTGCTCAGCAGCAACCGGACAAGTGGTTTGTGACTGTGGGAAGGGTCCAGAAAACAGTTCCTCAGAGTATGCCGGTTCAAATGCCAAATTTTCCTGGGAGGGGGCAGACTGGGGGGGAGGAGGCTGAGGTGCAGGAGCTGGAGGAGTGGCGATTTCGGTGACATGGGTGGACTGCGTGGAAGACTGACTGGTGGTGGACAAATTGCTCGAAGCATTGTCAGCAATCCACGACATCACCTGTTCGCACTGTTCTGGCCTCAACAGTGCTCTACCACGAGTCCCAGTAACTTCAGACATGAACCTAGGGAGTGTAGCTCTGCGGCGTTCCCCTGCTCCCTCATCAGCAGGTGGTGTCTCACCCCGCCCAGGACCACGGCCTCTGACCCCTGCAGTAGTTGGACGCCCACGTCCCCGCCCTCGTCCTCTACCCCTAGCCCTCGGGTTAAACATTTTTAAAATGAGAGTTATAACTTTATTTTTTTTTTTACTTTTTTTTGTTTTTTTTTGTGTTTTTTTTTTTTTTTTGTGTTTTTTGTTTTTTTTTGAGTTTTTAAAACCAAACAATGCTATCCTATTGCTATGGCTATTTTCTAGCCAAGTATCAAAGGAAGCACAGTACTATGCCAGATGAGATGACACTGAGTTATTGCCTAATAGAAATCCAACCCCTACTGAATTTTGCCACTTCGGCCTTTGCTATGGATATGTGCGCCACTAAGCGCAGAACACAGCGGTCGCAAGTCCCACTACAAATTGCTCAGAATTGGCAAGTACATGCACTGCAGAAACTACAGCCACCAGCAGATCAACCAGAAATCAAATATATAGAACGCTACTGTAGGCTTCAAGATCAAGAAGCTGTTTGTATTCTCCTATGGCTATTTTCTAGCCAAGTATCAAAGGAAGCACAGTACTATGCCGGATGAGATGACACTGAGTTATTGCCTAATAGAAATCCAACCCCTACTGAATTTTGCCACTTCAGCCTTTGCTATGGATATGTGCGCCACTAAGCGCAGAACACAGCGGTCGCAAGTCTCACTACAAATTGCTCAGAATTGGCAAGTACATGCACTGCAGAAACTACAGCCACCAGCAGATCAACCAGAAATCAAATATATAGAACGCTACTGTAGGCTTCAAGAAGCTGTTTGTATTCTCCTATGGCTATTTTCTAGCCAAGTATCAAAGGAAGCACAGTACTATGCCGGATGAGATGACACTGAGTTATTGCCTAATAGAAATCCAACCCCTACTGAATTTTGCCACTTCGGCCTTTGCTATGGATATGTGCGCCACTAAGCGCAGAACACAGCGGTCGCAAGTCCCACTACAAATTGCTCAGAATTGGCAAGTACATGCACTGCAGAAACTACAGCCACCAGCAGATCAACCAGAAATCAAATATATAGAACGCTACTGTAGGCTTCAAGATCAAGAAGCTGTTTGTATTCTCCTATGGCTATTTTCTAGCCAAGTATCAAAGGAAGCACAGTACTATGCCGGATGAGATGACACTGAGTTATTGCCTAATAGAAATCCAACCCCTACTGAATTTTGCCACTTCAGCCTTTGCTATGGATATGTGCGCCACTAAGTGCAGAACACAGCGGTCGCAAGTCTCACTACAAATTGCTCAGAATTGGCAAGTACATGCACTGCAGAAACTACAGCCACCAGCAGATCAACCAGAAATCAAATATATAGAACGCTACTGTAGGCTTCAAGAAGCTGTTTGTATTCTCCTATGGCTATTTTCTAGCCAAGTATCAAAGGAAGCACAGTACTATGCCGGATGAGATGACACTGAGTTATTGCCTAATAGAAATCCAACCCCTACTGAATTTTGCCACTTCGGCCTTTGCTATGGATATGTGCGCCACTAAGCGCAGAACACAGCGGTCGCAAGTCCCACTACAAATTGCTCAGAATTGGCAAGTACATGCACTGCAGAAACTACAGCCACCAGCAGATCAACCAGAAATCAAATATATAGAACGCTACTGTAGGCTTCAAGATCAAGAAGCTGTTTGTATTCTCCTATGGCTATTTTCTAGCCAAGTATCAAAGGAAGCACAGTACTATGCCGGATGAGATGACACTGAGTTATTGCCTAATAGAAATCCAACCCCTACTGAATTTTGCCACTTCAGCCTTTGCTATGGATATGTGCGCCACTAAGCGCAGAACACAGCGGTCGCAAGTCTCACTACAAATTGCTCAGAATTGGCAAGTACATGCACTGCAGAAACTACAGCCACCAGCAGATCAACCAGAAATCAAATATATAGAACGCTACTGTAGGCTTCAAGAAGCTGTTTGTATTCTCCTATGGCTATTTTCTAGCCAAGTATCAAAGGAAGCACAGTACTATGCCAGATGAGATGACACTGAGTTATTGCCTAATAGAAATCCAACCCCTACTGAATTTTGCCACTTCAGCCTTTGCTATGGATATGTGCGCCACTAAGCGCAGAACACAGCGGTCGCAAGTCTCACTACAAATTGCTCAGAATTGGCAAGTACATGCACTGCAGAAACTACAGCCACCAGCAGATCAACCAGAAATCAAATATATAGAACGCTACTGTAGGCTTCAAGAAGCTGTTTGTATTCTCCTATGGCTATTTTCTAGCCAAGTATCAAAGGAAGCACAGTACTATGCCAGATGAGATGACACTGAGTTATTGCCTAATAGAAATCCAACCCCTACTGAATTTTGCCACTTCAGCCTTTGCTATGGATATGTGCGCCACTAAGCGCAGAACACAGCGGTCGCAAGTCTCACTACAAATTGCTCAGAATTGGCAAGTACATGCACTGCAGAAACTACAGCCACCAGCAGATCAACCAGAAATCAAATATATAGAACGCTACTGTAGGCTTCAAGAAGCTGTTTGTATTCTCCTATGGCTATTTTCTAGCCAAGTATCAAAGGAAGCACAGTACTATGCCAGATGAGATGACACTGAGTTATTGCCTAATAGAAATCCAACCCCTACTGAATTTTCCCACTTCGGTCTTTGCTATGGATATGTGTGCCACTAAGAGCTAAACACAACGGTAGCAAGTCCCCCTGCTAATTCCTCACAAAATGGTAAAATATGCAAATTAAAATAAAAAAAGTAGAACGTTATTGTAGCCCTAAGAAGGGCTGTTGGGTTCTTTGAGAATCACTCCTGCCTAACAGTAAGCTAATAGAACACCCTAACGCTTTCCCTGAGCAGCAGCAGCTCTCTCCCTAGCGGCATCCAGAGACAGAATGATCCGAGCAGCGCGGCCAGCGGCTAGTCTATCCCAGGGTCACCTGATCTGGCCAGCCAACCACTGCTATCGACGTGTAAGGGTACCACGTCATGCTGGGTGGAGTGCAGAGTCTCCTGGCTTGTGATTGGCTCTGTTTCTGGCCGCCAAAAAGCAAAACGGCGGGAGCTGCCATTTTCTCGAGCGGGCGAAGTATTCGTCCGAGTAACGAGCAGTTTCGAGTACCCTAATGCTCGACCGAGCATCAAGCTCGGACGAGCATGTTCGCTCATCTCTATTTAAAAGCCTCAAATAGAAGGTATGGCATCTGCATCTGCCCTCAAAACCTAGCAAAACACTACACTTATTACCCTAAAACATCATGCTTCTTATGAAACTACATTACCTGTAACTGACGTCTACAAGAACTGCACTACTGCAACATAGTGTTACATTGTGAAATAATGTACTGTAATGGCTGACATGTCCTATGCCTGCCTGCTGCTTATCAAGGCTGATAAGATCAGTGTCCACTGAGCTGTATCTGCTGCTATGTCTCTCATTCAGACCCATACCGTGATTTTGTGAGCATTGCTTAAACTAATGTTATCTTATCTATCCCCCTGTTCTAATGTGCTGGGCTAGCTAATTTCAATAGCAGGCATATTGCAACAGTAGCAACCTTCCCCTCTGAGAATATAACACAAAGGGGCATATTTACTATGGGTCCTGCAGCCGTATTTCCGTCGGGTTTCGCAAATTTTTCCATTTTGCGCTGAATTGCCCCGGGTTTTTGGCGCATGCGATTGGATTGTGTCACATCAGAACCGGCTTGCATGCGACACAAATCGGGGGGCGTGGATGTCCGACAACCCAACTGATACGGACAAACCGCGGAATTTAAAAACCGAATTGTGTCGCAAGATCAGCACTCCCATGCACCGGGAAGAAGAAGGTGAACTCCAGTGGACCTCAGCAGGGAAGCGACACATGCAGGAAATTGGACGCATGATCTTAGCGAATCGCGATAGCTACTAATCCTCGTTGGACATTCCGGATCAGCGGTGTCAACGGAACAGGTAAGTAAATGTGCCCCATAATGTCTTTTCCTTCTGCCAGATATTTCATACTGTGAGTCATTACTGATGTCACAGTAACAATACATAGCTTAAAGGACAAATGTTCCCTGAGGAACCGGTAACGCGAAACGCGCGTCGGGGTACTGGCGTCCCCGCCACACACAGCATGGGTAAGCTGATTCTGCCATTATCTTGTTAGGAAAGGCACATAGCACTTTACCATAATGTTACAACTCCATGTTAGGTTGGATTATTAACTCTTTTTTTGCACAGGCACTTTATAGGATTTTTTCATTAACCTATACATGTTAAGATACCTGGGTTTACATTGCTTAAACTGCTGATTTGTGTTGCGTGGATGCAATAGTGGAATCCCGAGGACAATATATTGTAGTCATACTGTTACATTGATGTTTTTAGATGGTATTGATCAATAAAAGAAGTTTCAAATTTTAAATGGTGTAATGAAGTATATATGGACCAGATATCACGCATGTGCTCTTTAAGGTTTTGTTTAGCTAGGAATGGAGTGGGTTCATGCAAAAGAACATATGGACAAATGTCTTTTCATTATTTGGTGCTAATCTCTTGGTTTAGAGTAATTTAAGCAATGTGCCTGAAAAAATCCCAGACACCTATCACCACTTATAAAAAATCTTGCACAGGCGCCAGAACTTGTCCCTTGCGCAGCCCGCATGGTCACCAGTGCAGCTGCGCAATGGACAAGTTCTTGAGCCTGCTCCAGATTTCTTACAAGTTGGCTGACGTAACGGGAGACCAGGGGAACTGCGACAGAGAGGAGTTATGCATATCAATTACCCGGAGGTGTGCATCAATTACTGAGCGGTGGGGCGCCAGCCTGGAAACTAGCTGAAAGAAGCGAGATCATCCCCTACAGGTAACAAGCAGATAGATATCCTTTAAGTTTGCCAAATCCTGAGCTTTTGGAAAGATTTGGTGGTGGAAAATCAATCTCAAATTTTCAAATAAATTTGTCCACCTCTACATTTCATGTTATGACAGATACTCACTTATACTGTATGTGCAAGCTCCTTCAATTCAAGGTGTTGCTAATTAATCAATATTATGTAATTATAGGAAATTTAATGTTAATGAATTTGTTGGTAAAAAGGGCTGACATTGTCTCAGACTGTTCTCAGAAAATCAAGCAAATCTTTTGTTAAGAGTCAGAAGTATTGTGTTGGCTTGAGCCACAGAAGCGTTGTTACAGTGATACAATGGCACTTTTCCTTTTTAATTCATGTTTAAAAAAGTTCCTTTCCCTTACTGAGTAGTGCCAAACAGATCAAATGGTTTGAAGGCACTCTGTTTTTATATAACAAGGACCCTGGAGGAAGGCTGACATAGAGAGGGGCCAAATGGAGAAATGGAAATCTGACATAAGAGGGAACAGAGAAAGATGAAGGAGAGCTAAGAAAATTCCCAGGAACATATAAAGGTAAAAACTGATGAATAACAGCAGGAGATAGAACTTTAGTGATTGTCATGACAGAGCTGAGAGATAAAAAAGTAATCAAAGTGAGAACAATTGACAAGAAAAGGAAAATGGTTATAAAAAAAAAAAAATAGCAGATTCCAGAAAAGGTGGCACATTTTTTTGAGATTCTGTTTTACATGAAAGCTCATAATTTAACATCTTAAGAACTGTCAAATATTTGGCTAAGTGAAAGCAGTTGTATCCAGACACAATAGTGTGGGGACAGTTTGTGAGACCTCCACAGATTCTTCTTTTTTTTACCCATTGTCCTTTTTACTGAAAGGCATTAACACAATACAATAATTATAAAATATAGTAGGTGTAGGTATGTGGTAGGAGATCATATTTTCTGACAAGTCTTAAGAGCAAAGATGTATAAGTCTTTTGTTTCTGGACAATTCCAAAGTCTAGTCTATTGCTTGCATCACTTCTATTGTTTAGAGAAAAAACTGTACATATTTGGATGGATTGTCATGTATTAAAAAACAATGGGCCAGATTTATGAAGTCTTGTAAGGTAAGACAGTGCAGAGTTGACTTGACTGTCTGGTGCTGGATGATCATAGTCTGTTGTAGATTAAGACTGTTTTAGTCGTACTCGCACCTTCTATTAGTTGGCTTACTATATGTCAAAAAACTAAAACAAAATTCTGTCCCAGGATTATTTTTTCCGCACTGATTTTGGTGAGAGGCCACACCCCCTTTTCATGGGCCACACCTCTTTTATCAAACTAGTTGTAGGAGAGCCAGAAAACTGTCTTACACCCTTTATAAAAGTGGTGCAGACAGGTTTTTTAGCGCAACTTATGACAGAATTCTGTTATAGAAAGATTAACCGGTTAAGGACCGGGCCCTTTCCCATTTTTTCATTTCCATTTTTCACTCCCCACCTTCAAAAATCTATAATTTTTTTATTTTTCACACGTAAAAAGCTATGTGACGGCTCGTTTTTTGCGTAACAAATTGCACTTCATAGTGATCGCATTGAATATTCCATGCCATGTACTGGGAAGCGGGAAAAAAATTCCAAATGCAGTGAAAATGGTGAAAAAACGCATTTGTGTCGTATTCTTGTGGGCTTATATATTACGGCTTTCACTTCACGCCACAAATGACGCATCTAATTTATTCTTTGGGTCAGTACGATTACAGGGATACCAAATTTGTATAGGTTTTATAATGTTTTCATACATTTACAAAAATGAAAACCTCATGAACAAAAATTTTTTTTTTATTTTGCCGTCTTCTTGTGCTTATAACTTTTCCATACTTCGATGTAAGGAGTTGAGCGTGGTGTCATCTTTTGCAACTTTTGATGATGTTTTCAATGACATTATTTTTAGGACTGTGCGACCTTTTGATCACTTTTTATAAAATTTTGAATTTTTTTTTATAAATGGCAAAAAAGTGCCAGTTTTGACTTTGGACGCGATTTTCCGTTACGGGGTTAAATGCAGTGAAAAACCATTATTATATTTTGATAGATCAGGCATTTTTGGACACGGCGATACCTAATGTGTTTATGATTTTTACTGTTTATTTATATTTATATCAGATCTAGGGAAAGGGGGGTGATTTAAATTTTTAGATTTTTTTATTATTATTATTTTTTTTTTAACTTTTTTTTTATTTTTATTTTTACTATTTTTCAGACTCCCTAGGGTACTTTAACCCTAGGTTGTCTGATCGATCCTACCATATACTGCCATACTACAGTATGGCAGTATATGGGGATTTTACTCCTCATACATTACAATGTGCTGGTAGCACATTGTAAAGAATGGGTTAACCCGAAGTAGCTTCGTGTCTTCGTGAGACCCGAAGCTACCATGGCGATGGATCGCCGCTCCCCGATGACATCACGGGGAGCGGCGTTCCTCGGAAAGATGGTGGCGCCCATGCGATCAGCAAGAAACACACACGGTAAGCCTTTGCTGCAATATGCAGCAGAGACTTACCGGCTATGGAGAGGGCTCGGCCCGCGAGCCCTCTCCATGCATCGGAACGCAACTGCCGCCGTGAATACACGGCTGGCGGTCGCGAACCGGTTAATAAATCTCCTCCACTGGCTGCTTTTTGTCATAGAAACAATACCACATATGTACATGGGTTACACCTGCTAGTGTAGTTTGATTCCTACTATAGAATGAGCTGCAGTACCACATACAACCTGTGGACAGCTGTGGGACTATTATTGGATGAAAGCAAAGCTTACATAATATGCTGAGCAAAATAAAGGAAAAGTTTAGTTCCCTTATGATCAAATAATATAAATATTGAATATATTTTATTACAAGTTATATACAGCCATAAAGGAAACCTGGGTGAATAAATCTTTGTGTTTATTCAATTTATGGAAGGGGCATCATTGGGGTGGATACTTACATGCTTTATAGTTTGCAGTAGGGGGTCCATTATGTTTTTAAATTAAAACCTTGGCTAGTGCAGAATTTCTGTTTTAAGGGAGATTTTTGGACTCACTAATTAAATGACATAAGCCAATGCTTTTCAAACCAAGCTGTGTTGTAAATTTAGTGTGTATTGTCATTTTGCTTTGCTGGGTGCACTGGGTCTTATTACCTCCAGGGGTATTCCCACAAAGACAAGTTTCTTAAATGTACACATTCTCTAATTCACTGTTATTAACAAAAATACAGCATTTCACATATAAGTCCAACCTGTCTCTATCAGTGCTGGTGTACACAATCAGTTGCCGTTGGTTCCTAATCCTCTATGTTCTGACTTTAGGGTCAGCAGCCATCTTGGTCTTCTGTCTAATGGCTGTGGAGCTGAGATTTCTGTCTCTCTCTTTGCCTCTAGCCCCTCCCTTATCATTTCAGGATAGAGCTCACACTGATACACATACACTGACTTCCTGCCGGCAGCAGCGTGAGGACTGTAAAGCTACACACAAATAAGTTCTTTATTTGGGGAGGAGGAGGAAGGCACAGTAGATCAAGAAGTGTGTTGTGGAGTAGCAGCTAACTGTGTCATTGTGTCATTTCTGATCCATATCATTTCTATGTGTCAGATACCAGTACAATGTTCAGAAGCTACATAAAAGTTATATAAACCCTGTATCCTGATAATCTAACCACATTTTCAGCTCACAGAACTAGATGGATCATAATGGGCTCATTTACAAGGGATTTTGGCACACATGATCGGATTTTGGCACAATGGCGCCAGCTTTCATGCAACACAAATCCGGGGGGCGAGCCATCAGACAATCCGACTGATTAGAACTAAGCACTTTTAAATGGTGCCACAAGACATGCACTTACATACATTGAGAAGAAGAAGGTGAACTACGGCGGATCCGAGTGGGGAGCGACACATGCAGGTAATAGGGCGCACGATGTAAGTGAATCACGGCAGCTGTGCATTCTCATCAGACAACGCACCTTGGGGAACACACAGGGACAGGTAAGTAAATGTGCCCCAATGGGGCAGATTTATCAAGCAGTCTGTTAGTCAGAATATTTCCAATTGCCCATGGCAACCAATCACAGCTCCCCTTTAAAATATTCATGAGCTCTGGTGAAATTAAAGCTGAGCTGTGATTGGTTGCCATGGGCAACTGGAAATATTCTGACTTTCAGACTGCTTGATAAATCTGCCCCAATGTGTCTGCTTAGAGAGTCCCCGCCCACACCCTGGAATTTTACACTGACCATCAATGAGTAATAGGAGCTAAAACAGCAATAAAACAGAGTAAAATTGTAAACGAAAGGGTTTAAAAATTATCTTTATTGTGTTAATATCACTAGGGGATCGAAATTTGAGAACTTTCTTTCATGGGCAAAGGTGTGACTTTCTCTTCCTGTGCAAATAAATGATATATCAGCAGATCTCCTCAATGATTTGTCTGGGATCTGTATAGTTCACATACAGATCATAAAAATACGTTAACATAGAATGTACATTTAAAGAGAACCTATCACCAGAACTTTACCACTCAAACCAGTAATATCCGCTGGTTATACCTTAAATGATCTGACACTGAGGCACTCTAGCTTAATTACAGCCATTTTCCTGATATGCAAATGAGTAGAGAAGAGTCAAGTTTTCTCCAGGCTGCAAGTGACAGCTCAGTGTCTCTTCAAATCTCTTCAGCCAGAGCTGACTCTCCCAGTCCTTACCAGAATGCTTTCTCTGTCACTGCATGGTATATTTTACAGTGAGCAATGTGTGGGAAATGCACCCCACGAGGGGCAGGGCCACATGATGGTGCACAAGGCCAACATAGTCAAAATCAGCAAACTGGTGAAAGGAGGCAAATTTAAGCTGGGATGCCAGCGTTGCACATTTCAAACGGGGAACTGTGGGAGGGTGGCGGTGTCTAGTCGGGGCTTGTCTAGTCAGGAAGTGCCACAATCAATCTCTTTGGGCTTCTAACCAAATATAACTTGTCACCGGTGGCCCCGCAACCCATATCACGGGTTGCGGGCTCACCCGTGCCTCTCTTCCCCCACTGACGCTCCTTACCTTTCCCGACTACTCTGTCTGCTCCCTCTGCCGTGCATGCGCATTCTCAGCTCCTAGGGTGCGTTTGTGCCGGCTTCAGAAGATTTAATGGACCTGCGTTTGTGCCGGCTTCAGAAGATTTAATGGACCAGCACGCCGTTAATTGGCTCTGGCCATTTCCTGCGGAACATTTAAGCCTGCCTCTTCCTGCACACCCTGCGGATATTTGTGCTCATGAGAAAGCTGTTTCCAGTGAGTTATTCCCTTATATTGACCTCCCGTTGTGACCCCATACCTGTTCCTGATTACGCTCCTCCACTGTGAGCCTTGACCTCTGCCTCTTGTCTTGACCCCCTGCCTGTCCCTGACCACAAGATTGCCTGCCAACTTTGTACCTGGACCTTGGCTGCCACTACAGACGTCACACCTGTGGAACAACCTGGTAGTACCACGCTGCAGCAAGACCAACCTGCTTTGTAGTGTGCTCTGGTGAAGACTGGGTGCCACTTAGATTCTGGTCCCAGGTGTCGGGTTGTGTCATCGTCTGCGGTGGTCCAAGGGGTTCACTAACTTCGAGCCTTGACATAACTCAGTTTTGCCCATGGGTTCTTTTCATAAATCAACTGTATAAGCTAATAAAAAAACATTTATGCTGTTTATCAGAAGAATTGCTTCCTTCTCCACTTTTTGTTTCCTTTCATGTTCCTCCTTCCTGATAAAATTGACATTATCTATTCTTCCTTGCTAGAATGATGACAGAATCTGAGATGTCAACTTACTTAGAGAATCTATGAATGGAGTGAAGGGATACAAGAGAGTAAGCATGGCTCACATCAGCTAAGTCTACTCCCAGCAGCTCAGGTATGTGGCTAAATGACTAAACAATGAAAAATATAAGTCATATAATGTCCAAATATTACACTATTCCACAAAAGTTTTTAAAAGGGGTTGGTCACTATTTTACATAAATTGCCAATGTGACTTTTTCTACCTTAATAATAATCTCTGAATGTTAATCAAGTGTTTCAGCACATCTGCTACTTACTTTTGTATTGGGTGCAAACCCTCAATGCTACTTTGGTTACATGTGTAAACACGAATGAATAGGAGGAGCTGTAGTAAGAGAGTTATGCATGTTCCCTCCCCCTCCTTCTTCCTGTGTCTATTAGTGAGATGGACAGTGAAAAGAGAGACACAATGGGAGACACCATTAGGACGGCCCAAAAGCAAGCAAATAAGCCAAAGACACAGGTACATATACATGCAGAGGCATGCATAATGGGACAGATTTATTGAAAAGTAGCCAACCCTTTTAAAGGTTAGATACACTAGTATTACTCTATTTATTAGTACAGTAATCAGATCACATTTTTTATGGATGAATATAACTATTTGAACTGTAAAGAAGTATGTAAAAAACCTATATGAAGTAATACCAGTCAGACTGCACACTTTCATTAGCCTAGAGGAAGATTCACAAATACATAGATTAAATGATACATGTGTATTTTGGACCTGATTATGTAACACCGCCTCTATTTCCTGTCTTTCTTTTCACATTTCTTATTTTACAACTCTATAGTTAAGTAGAATCACATGTCTTAGTTGGCAAAATATATTTCAGGTAGATTGTTTGCTGCTTCCCCCTTATCTGTAAGAAACAGTCACTGATAGCTGTTGAGTTTGGAACGGTTGAGTAGGGCTGCAAGCTCACCCTACCATGTAGTCTAATAATAATATATATATATATATATATCTCAATGTGATATTACGTTGTATGAAAGTTACCTTATAATTGATTTACACGATAATTCATTTATGCTTGTTACACCTTTGCATATTTCAGAATATATTACTACTTGCCTGCAGGGGGCAGAATCTTACAGTTTTCACACAGCCCATCAAATAGATGTGATACTATTTATCCTCTCTCTCCACCGTAATTTTTCATCAACAAAACATCATCAGCACCAAGTTCATTCTGTGTCTAATATATCTAATGCAACTAAAGGTTTATGTTTGTTTGTTTGGTTTCATATTGTTGATTACCTTTTTTAGATTCAGTTTCATTTTAATTGAAAAATATTTTCTTAATTATTATTTTACAATTTAACGCTTGGACAATAATAGCTGAATTTTAGTGCCAACAAGTAATATCTCAATGCCTTGCTCAAATAGCTGCTTTCACTAACAATAATATCTTTTTTCCCTGCTGCAACAGCCTCCTCAGTTGTGTAAAAACCTTTTGCTACATTTTGGGCTAGTTAACACAGCAGTGTTTGTTATTTTTGTGCTATGACATCTATGTGCATATTATCCCTCTACTGTCTCATCTGTCTCATATGGAAGAAAACAGCAACACACCTTGGCTAGTAGTGAAGATAAAAGTCGCTCTGTTCACCTGGGATTGTAACATTGTTGTCTAAATGAGCCATTGGATCTAGGATCCCTGTAACCAGGATACACACTGAAGGGAACTGAACCATAAACACATGAGTATAATAAAAGTGCTGTCTTTTTCTTAAACGTTTATTCCAGTACTGTGACAAAACTGCGTTTGATATCCTTGTACTATGACATCACTATTAGCCTAGGATTGTGACATCACGGTCTGTTTTATCACTATACAGTGAGATCTCTGTGTCTATTATCTCTGTACTGTGACATCATTGTCTTTATCACCTATGTAATGTAAGGCTCACCTAAGCTGAAAGTGCCACGTGTGGCTTATTTTTTCCACAAGCAGATTAATCAGCACATGGGCAAAAAAACATTCCTTTTTGGCAACCCCTCTTACAATCAAGCATGACTTTTTCAGAAAGCCTAAGAACACACTCAGCGAAACACTACTGCCTACAGTTGAGAGTCTTTTCCTTATGCATAAGATATACTGGATGGGTTATTATTAGAGATAAGCGAACATACTCGTCCGAGCTTGATGCTCGTTCGAGCATTAGCGTACTCGAAACTGCTCGTTGCTCGAGAACTGCTCGTTCGCCCGCTCGAGAAAATGGCAGCTCCCGCCGTTTTGCTTTTTGGCGGCCAGAAACAGAGCCAATCACAAGCCAGGAGACTCTGCACTCCACCGAGCATGACGTGGTACCCTTACACGTCGATAGCAGTGGTTGGCTGGCCAGATCAGGTGACCCTGGAATAGACTAGCCCCTGCCTGCGCTGCTCGGATCATTCTGTGTCTGGATGCCGCTAGGGAGAGAGCTGCTGCTGGTCAGGGAAAGCGTTAGGCTGTTCAATTAGAATAGTGTTAGGCAGGAGTGATTCAACAAGAACCCAACAGCCCTTCTTAGGGCTACAATAACGTTATACTTTTTTTTTTTTTATTTGCAGCTAGTACCATATTGTGAGGAATTTGCAGGGGGACTTGCTACCGTTGTGTTTAGCTCTTAGTGACTCACATATCCACCTCAAACACCAAAGTGGGAAAATTTATTAGGGGTTTGATTTCAATTAGGCACAGTCTGCCATTTACTTTTTATTTTACGTTTATTTTTTCATAACTCAACGTCATCTCATCTGGCATAGCAGTGTGCTTTCATACTTGGCTAGAAAATAGCCATAGGAGAATCCAAACGGCTTACTTAGGCCTACAATAGCGTTATATATATTTTATTTCTGGTTGATCTGCTGGTGGCTGTCCTTGCTGTAGTGCATCTACTACCATATTGTGAGGAATTTGTAGTGAGACTTGCGACCGTTGTGTTTAGCGCTTAGTGACGCACATATCCATCGCAAAGACCGAAGTGGGAAAATTTATTAGGGGTTTGATTTCAATTAGGCACAGTCTGCCATTTACCGTATATACTCGAGTATAAGCCAACCCGAGTATAAGCCGAGGCCCCTAATTTTACCACAAAATACTGGGAAAACCTATTGACTCGAGTATAGGCTGAGGGTGGGAAATGCATTGGTCACAGCCTCCTGATATAGCCAGCCAGCCCCTGCCCCAGTGTATATAGCCAGCTTCTGCCCCAGTGTATATAGCCAGCCAGCCCCTGCCCCAGTGTATATAGCCAGCCAGCCCCTGCCCCAGTGTATATAGCCAGCCAGGCCCTGCCCCAGTGTATATAGCCTGCCAGGCCCTGCCCCAGTGTATATAGCCTGCCAGGCCCTGCCCCAGTGAAGATAGCCTGCCAGGCCCTGCCCCAGTGTATATAGCCTGCCAGGCCCTGCCCCAGTGTATATAGCCTGCCAGCCCCTGCCCCAGTGTATATAGCCTTCCGCCGCTGCCGGACAGATCGCACAGAAGATATACAGGGGTCGCCGGAAAGGTGAGTTTAGATATATTTAGTTTTTGACTCGAATATAAGCCGAGTTTGGGGTTTTCAGCACATTTCTTGTGCTGAAAAACTAGGCTTATACTCGAGTATATAAGGTACTTTTTATTTTACGTTTATTTTTTCATAACTCAGCGTCATCTCATCTGGCATAGCAGTGTGCTTTCATACTTGGCTAGAAAATAGCCATAGGAGAATCCAAACGGCTTACTTAGGCCTACAATAGCGTTATATATATTTTATTTCTGGTTGATCTGCTGGTGGCTGTCCTTGCTGCAGTGCATCTACTACCATATTGTGAGGAATTTGTAGTGAGACTTGCGACCGTTGTGTTTAGCGCTTAGTGACGCACATATCCATCGCAAAGACCGAAGTGGGAAAATTTATTAGGGGTTTGATTTCAATTAGGCACAGTCTGCCATTTACTTTTTATTTTATGTTTATTTTTTTGTAACTCAGCGTCATCTCATCTGGCATAGCAGTGTGCTTTCATACTTGGCTAGAAAATAGCCATAGCAATAGGATAGCATCGTTTGGTTTTAAAAACTAAAAAACACAAAAAACACAAAAAAAAGTTAAAAAAAAATTAAAGTTATAACTTTCATTTTCAAAATGTTTAACCCGAGGGCTAGGGGTAGAGGACGAGGGCGGGGACATGGGCGTCCAACTACTGCAGGGGTCAGAGGCCGTGGTCCTGGGCGGGGTGAGACACCACCTGCTGATGAGGGAGCAGGGGAACGCCGCAGAGCTACACTCCCTAGGTTCATGTCTGAAGTTACTGGGACTCGTGGTAGAGCACTGTTGAGGCCAGAACAGTGCGAACAGGTGATGTCGTGGATTGCCGACAATGCTTCGAGCAATTTGTCCACCAGTCAGTCTTCCACGCAGTCCACCCATGTCACCGAAATCGGCACTCCTCCAGCTCCTGCACCTCAGCCTCCTCCCCCCCCAATCTGCCCCCTCCCAGGAAAATTTTGCATTTGAACCGGCATACTCTGAGGAACTGTTTTCTGGACCCTTCCCACAGTCACAAACCACTTGTCCGGTTGCTGCTGAGCAATTTTCCGATGCCCAGGTTTTCCACCAGTCGCAGTCTGTGGGTGATGATGACCTTCTTGACGTAGTGGAAGAAGTGTGTAAAGAGGTGTCCGACGATGAGGAGACACGGTTGTCAGACAGTGGTGAAGTTGTTGTCAGGGCAGGAATTCCGAGGGGGGAGCAGACTGAGGGATCAGAGGATGATGAGGTGACAGACCCAAGCTGGGTTGAGAGGCCGGGTGAACACAGTGCTTCCGAGACGGAGGAGAGTCCTCGACCAGAACAGGTTGGAAGAGGCAGTGGTGGGGCCAGACGGAGAGGCAGGGCCAGAGCAGGTGCATCAGCGCCAAATGTGTCACGTAGTGAAGCTCCCGTGGCGAGGGCTCCCGCGGCGAGGGCTAGATTTTCAGAAGTCTGGAGGTTCTTTAAGGAAACACCGGATGACCGACGGACTGTGGTGTGCAACCTTTGCCAAACCAGGATCAGCAGGGGTTCCACTACTACTAGCTTAACTACCACCAGTATGCGCAGGCATATGAATGCTAAACACCCCACTCAGTGGCACCAAGCCCGTTCACCTCCGGCCGTGCACACCACTGCTCCTTCCCCTGTGTCAGCTGATAGTCAGCCCCCTGCCCAGGACCCTGGCACAAAAACCCCATCGTCGCCTCCACGATCCTCCACAGCATCCACCAGCGTTCAGCTCTCCATACCCCAGACGCTGGAGCGGAAACGGAAATATAGTGCAACCCACCCGCACGCCCAAGCCCTTAATGTCCACATCTCCAGATTGCTTAGCCTGGAGATGCTGCCCTATAGGCTAGTAGAGACCGAGGCTTTTCGCAACCTCATGGCGGCGGCCGCCCCTCGGTATTCGGTCCCCAGCCGCCACTACTTTTCCCGATGTGCCGTCCCAGCCCTGCACCAGCACGTGTCAGACAACATCATCCGTGCCCTGACCAACGCCGTTTCTGACAAGGTCCACCTGACCACGGACACGTGGACGAGTGCTGCCAGGCAGGGCCACTATATATCGCTGACGGCACATTGGGTTAACTTGGTGGAGGCTGGGACCGAGTCTGACCCTGCGGCTGGTCATATACTGCCGACGCCGAGGATTGCGGGGCCTACCTCGGTCCAGGTCTTTCAGGCCTACTATGCCTCCTCCTCCTCCCACCCCTCCTCCACCTCCTCCTCCGAACTACCATCCGTGGGCATGGCGCCATCAGTCGCTAGCTCTAGGCACAGCAGCAGTGCCGTCGCTAAGCGACAGCAGGCGGTGCTCAAACTGCTGAGCCTAGGCGATAAAAGGCACACCGCCCAAGAGCTATTACAGGGCATTCCACATCAAACTTGTTAACTTTGTCGCCACCCTGCTGTGTAATCCACAAAATATACTGGCAAACTTTTATCATTTACCGATATTATTTCAGCGCTTCTTGCGCATCTGTTTACATTCCCCTCACCCGCCATATCCCAAACTTATAAGAACGCTACTACACTTGATCTTATACAAAAGGTTCTTAGAAGTGCTGTTTGGGGAGTAGCCTAGAGACAGGGGCTTGGATTGGCGAAAGCTCGCCTGGAAGCGGAGCGCCAGCTCCATCCCAAGATCCAACTAACATAGTTTTAACTGCAGCACCTTTAATCTACTACTAGTTCACTGCCTCCATAATAATAATAATAATAATCTTTATTTATATAGCGCCATCATATTCCGTAGCGCTTTACAAATCATAGGAAACAAATACAAATGTAATGTAACAGAGCACAACATTTGTATGGAACAACAGGAGTAAGGTCCCTGCTCGCCAGAGCTTACGGTTTATGAAGATGATGGGGTAACACGAGGTAAAAGAATATTTAATGGTCAAGCAATTCTTCTTAGGGAATAGAACAAAATATAATAAATGGAATTGCTGTCGCTTGAACCACTCAGCCGTCATCTTATATACCAGGTCCAGGGTGAATGGGACTGCAGAGAAGTCTGGTGCCTGTTGGTTGCTGGATAACAGATGGGAGGACGACACAGGACGGGTTAGTAGAAGAGTTAAAACTTCATGCAGTTAATGAGTGTAATAGGCTTGCCTAAAGAAATGGGTTTTAAGAGCACGTTTGAAACTTTGGAGGTTAGGTATTAGTCTGATAGTCCGGGGCAGAGCATTCCATAGAATTGGTGCAGCTCTAGAGAAGTCTTGGAGACGCGAGTGGGAGGTCCGCACTAGGGTAGAGGTTAATCCAAGATCACTGGCGGATCTAAGAGCACGGGTTGGGCGATAGACTGAGATAAGAGAGGAGAGGTAGGGGGGTGCAGCATTATACAGAGCTTTATGGATGAGGGTTATTATTTTAAACTGTATTCGAAAGGAGACTGGCAGCCAGTGCAGCGACTGGCATGAACTGTAGGCATACATGGTCCCCTTATCAAACGAGCTGTGTCAGGCAGAATTTTGGGTTGTTTTCATGGCTTCCACAACAAACTTGTTAACTTTGTCGCCACCCTGCTGTGTAATCCACAAAATATACTGGCAAACTTTTATCATTTACCAATATTATTTCAGCGCTTCTTGCGCATCTGTTTACATTCCCCTCACCCGCAATATCCTAAACTTATAAGAACGCTACTACACTTGATCTTATACAAAAGGTTCTTAGAAGTGCTGTTTGGGGAGTAGCCTAGAGACAGGGGCTTGGATTGGCGAAAGCTCGCCTGGCAGCGGAGCGCCAGCTCCATCCCAAGATCCAACTAACATAGTTTTAACTGCAGCACCTTTAATCTACTACTAGTTCACTGCCTCCATACATGGTCCCCTTATCAAACGAGCTGTGTCAGGCAGAATTTTGGGTTGTTTTCATGGCTTCCACATCAAACTTGTTAACTTTGTCGCCACCCTGCTGTGTAATCCACAAAATATACTGGCAAACTTTTATCATTTACCGATATTATTTGAGCGCTTCTTGCTCACCTCCTTTGGTTCCTCTCTGCCACCCATTGGTTTTAAGCCTGAGTCCATTTGGGGTATGTTGCCAAGACACTCTCTAGCCTGCCGCTGCTGCCGCTGCCTCTGCATGCCGTCCCCTATAGTGTCAGGGTCAATTATTGGATGTTTTAGATGCTATCTAGCCTCATTCTGTCACTCTGTCATGGCCATGCTGTTGCCCATAATTTTGGCATAATGGTGCGTTTAAGCAGCCTCAGAGGCATCCATGCATGCTGCCCCTGCTGTTTCCTGTCCATTTCCGTGGTGTTTCCATCCTTTTCTGAGGTTTCCAGGTGTTTGGCCAAGCTTCCCTGTGCAGAGCCTTGGTCCCCTTGAAAAATGCTCGAGTCTCCCATTGACTTCAATGGGGCTCGTTATTCGAGACGAGCACTCGAGCATCGGGAAAAGTTCGTCTCGAATAACGAGTACCCGAGCATTTTAGTGCTCGCTCATCTCTAGTTATTATGCCACATCATGTCATTAGGTTTTATGAAAAAGTTGTGCTTGATGTTGAGTGGACTTCCTTATAAGGTAGCCAAGAGGCAATGGGGCTCATTTACTAAGAGCCCGATTTGTGTTTTCCCGACGTGTTACCCGAATATTTCCGATTTGCGCCGATTTTCCCTGTATTGCCCCGGGATTTTGGCGCACGCGATCGGATTGTGGCGCATCGGCGCCGGCATGCACGCGACGGAAAACGGGGGGTATGGCCAAACGAAAACCCTACGGATTCGGAAAAACCGCCGCATTTAAAAAAAAAATGTGTCGAGAAATTTGAACTTACCTTCAGCAGGTATAGGTCGATGAATTTCAGGGCATTCCAGCGGGCCTCGGGAACTTCAGCGCAGCAGCGACATCTGGTGGACAGCGGAGGAACTGCCTTAGTGAATCGCCGGAAGACCCGAATCCACTGCAGAGAATGCGCCGCTGGATCGCGAATGGGCTGGGTAAGTAAATCGGCCCCAATGTTTTGCTTATACCATCTGGGGAAAAAAAACTGCATACTTCCCAGAATCCCCCTGTGGAGCATCAATGGCTGTAAGTCTCCACACACCTGCAGAGGCAGCCTTTAATAGCAGAGTCTCTTTAACCTCTTGACGCTCCGCACTGTACGAGTAAGACATGGAGCTGGTAACGCTGCATGAAAAGGGGTCACGGGGTGAGCCCTCGTAATACAGAGGTGGGGCATTTAAAAGATGGCAGTGCGTGGGTGTCGCCATCTTTGATCTTCGCTCCCCATGACATCATCGGGGAGCAGAAATCAGTTACCAGGACAGCCTCAGGTTGTTTAAGACACAAGGCTGCACAGTTTCTGCAGATTGGTGGCTACTGTAATGAATCATGTGTAAAAACGCCATATACTCCAATACAGTTTTTTTTTAAATTAAAATAAAAATTCAAATCACTCCACTTTCTCTAGAACTGATATAAAAAGAGATAAAAAGTAAAAATCACAACATGTTAGGTATCGCTGCTTCCCAAAATGCCAGATCTATCACAATATAAATATGTTTATTCCTGGCAGTGAACAGGTCCCAAATGTCCAAAATACCACTTTCATGCCATATTACATCACATAAAAAATTGAATTTTAAGTGATCAAAAGGTCACACAGTCCTCATAATGGTAGCAATGAAAACGTCATCACATCTCGCAAAAAATCTTACACAGTTCCATACACTTAAGTATGAAAAAGTTATTTAGTGTCAGAAGATGGCGAAATGAAAAAAAAATTCATACACATTGTTTTAATTTTTGAAAATTTATTAAAACACAATAAAACCTATATAAATTTAGTTTCATCGTGATCGCACCGAACCAAAGAATAAAATAGATATATATATATATATACGTATATCAATTAAAAAAAAAGTTCAAGTCCCCCCTTTCCATAGAACGGATATAAAAATAATAGTTTTTTAAATCAAAATATAAAAACAATTATTCCTGATGGTGAACCCTGTGATAGAAATATCTGCATCAACACTTTTTCACCATTTAGCTAAACATAAAACTTGTGAATAAATAAATACAGGCAGTCCCCGGGTTACATACAAGATAGGTTCTGTAGGTTTGTTCTTAAGTTGAGTTTGTATGTAAGTCGGAACCGTATACTTTATTATTGTAACCCCATTCAAAATTTTTTTGGTCTCTGTGACAATTGGATTTTAAAAATGTTGGATTGTCATAAGAACGAGGATTAACAATAAATCTTAATTGCAAACACCTTTGATAACTGTTAAAGCTGTTTATTGTAGCCTAGGACTAAAGTACAGTAAATTACCAAAATCCTGAGGTCCGTTTGTAACTAGGGATCGTATGTAAGTCAGTTGTTCTTAAGTAGGGGACCGCCTGTAGTGATCAAAAGGTCATATAAACCTAAAATGGTATAATTGAATCAGCTGATCCCAATAAAAATGACGGCTCTACATACCATGGTGATGGTATGGTGATACAGAATATGGCTGTAGTATACTATCCTCCTGGTTCACCTTACCAGTTCCTTGACTACTTTACTCCTTGACTTTCCTATTTTCTATCCTGTGAGATGCCATCTTTCATTATGGGAGACTATACCATCCCTTTTAACACCCCCTTCTGCCTCTAATTTCCCTAGAACTTCTTTTCCTCCTGCCAACCATAACGTTCTCTCTTTTAGTGTCAACATTTTTGGCCTACCTATCACATATACCAGAACTCACGTGCTATTAATACAAACTCAGAGAAATGTTGTGGTTGGGCTGCATGTAAGTCTTTGCTGCATCAGGGCGCAACGGCATGACGTTGTCACGTCGGAACGGCATGACGTAGACACGTCGCGCTGCACAGCTGCCCCGCCAACCTACCTGCTCTCCCCTGCTGATCGGGTGGTTGCACGCCGGACAATGGAGGGTCTTGAGCCCTAACTTTTCAGCCTCCACGGCTTCTATGCCGGGAAGGGTCGACGTGTCTGCAGATGCGTCCCGGTGCACAGAGGTTTCTGGTTCCCCATTCCCGGCGCCGTTGTCTTTCCTCCGCTGCTGGTCGGCTGTCCGGGGAATCGTTTGAATGCAGCGCTGTATGCGTACATCTAACTTCACCAGATGGGCTCCTTGTTCCTTGCTCTGGGCTCATGAAAGTATATAGCTGGAGGTACATTGAGAAGGCAACTTCTGCGGCTGGATCGTGGCCGGAAGAGGCGCTGACTTGGGTTGACGTGACCCCAGGGTCTCGCTGCTGAGGTGGGGCGGCCTGGGTGTTCCCCGTGGTATCGGTGAGGTCAGGAGTCGGAGCCATCAGCCTTTTACTGCCTGGTCTGTTTTTTGCCCCGCTATGTGACTGCTGATTGCTGGAGTCTTCTGGAGCCTTTTCTACAGGATGGGTGAGATGTATCCGAGTTTGGTTTTCCCTTCTGCCGTTCTTCTGGTGCTACTAACATCTGCTACTAACTGGTACTAACTGTGTCTGGCTGTTTTGCTAATTTAATATTAGCTCTAAAAACTTTTTTTTTTCCTTCTCACTTCTAATCTAACTCCATCTACGAGGAACTGCATCACTCATTTGTTACTAACTAGTCTCCAACATATGGACATCTCATACTAACTCTTCAGTGTCTTAGACTGTCTTGGTATTAGTAGAGACTGTGCAGAAATTATCGTCAAAAGGTTTTTTTTTTTCTTTTTTTTCTTTTTCTTTTCTTTTTATTTTTTTTTTTATTATGCGACATGTGTTATCCTGTGGTTCAGTACCTTTAGAGACGTCTAGGTGCTATACTTCTATTGCCAGTAACTTGGTGTTATACACTGTTAAATTGTATTATTTGTTGTGTTAGTAATACAAGGGGCTGGCTGTCTTGGTTTCGGTTAAAAACCCTTTTATGATGCCACCTAAAAATGCATCAAGAAAATCCCTAGGTACAACATCTCCTAGGGAGAAAGAGAAAGGAGGGTCCAAAGTGGATAACTCCACGAAACTAGACAAATTATGGAAATCCCCCTCAGTGAAAACTCGTACCGGTCTGACAACACAGAAAAATCCTGAATATGAGTGTCAGGACCCCAAAAATAGACCACAGGGGTCGAGATTTGCAGTCCTTGAGGGGGAAGAACAGGAGAGCGATGAGGCAGGAGTTGGGGGAGAAAAAGCTATGCTCAGAGAGATTCTTGACTCTATAAAAACCTGCAACTCAGCCATTTTGGATCTCACAGATCAAGTGGGTGCCTTGAAAGGAGACGTCTCTCTTTTGAGAGAGGATTTGAATAAGGTCAGAGATAAGCAGAAAATTTTTGAGGATAAAATTGTCAATATTGAGAAAGAGATAAGTACTCTTAAAAAAGTTACGTCCTCATTAGAAAGTGAAAACAAGGGCCTTAAAGGAAAACTGGCCGATATGGAGGATCGCTCAAGGAGAGCTAATTTGAGGGTTATAGGGATACCAGAAAAGGCTGAAGGAGAAGACCCCGTTACCTTTATTAAAGAGTGGCTTTTGGAAAAAATAGGGAAGGAGTATCTCTCCCCTAGTTTTGACATAGAACGTGCTCATAGAATCCCTTCAGTATCGTACGTTCCTGGTAATAACCCCCGTACCTTCATTTGTAAAACAGTACTCTCTAGAGATCGGGACATTATATTACGAAGAGCACGCGATCTAAAAGATCTATCGATTCAAGGTGTAAAAATATCGCTCTATCCGGATTTCTCTAGGGATACCCTACAAAAAAGGAAAAGTTTTCTTGAGGTGAAAAAAAGGTTAAGAGATAAAGGTATTATTTATTCACTGATGTTCCCGGCAAAACTAAAAATTATTTTTCAAGGTCAGTCCCAGTTTTTTAGCACACCAGATCAAGTCTCTGACTGGTTAGATCTCAAGGGTCTATGAAGTGCATGACACAGATGGGCAATGCGTATCAGTTTCGGGGGAGCAGGGGTTGGATGGGGGTGGGTAAGTGGCCCAAGTAGGAAGAGTTCTACCATGGTAGGACATGTGATTGGGTTTGGGGGGGAGGGATGCCTCGTTGCTGGAGATTTCCCATTTCCCATTCACCTTATCCAATGGGCACTAGGTTTATATCCTGGAATATAAGGGGGCTGAAGGACCGTCTGAAGCGCTGTATCATTTTCGACTACATTATCAAGCAACTTCCTGCTATTGTGATATTGTTAGAGACACATCTTGACAAAGACTCCTTAGCCCTAGTAGACCGGAGGTGGGCCAGTCAGGTATATAATTCAGTCTACTCATCATTTTCTAGAGGGGTATCTATTCTGGTCCATAGAGCTATCAGTTTTCAAATCTCAGATGCCTTGTGCGATGGAGAGGGCAGATTTGTCTTTCTGTGTGGTATTTTAGAAGGCATTAAATGTGTAGTAGCAGGGATATATATTCCACCTCCCTTCAGATATGACGTTTTGATAAGTCTGATGCGGTTCCTGGAGAGGGTTGGTGACTGTCCCGTATTGGCTCTGGGGGACTTCAACTCTGTTATGTCAGAGAAGAAGGACCGACTAGGGAAAAGGAAGTTGGTAGGTACAACCGCGATGGACACCCCCTTCTCCAGATTCTGTCAGGAGGTGGGCTTGAAGGATGTGTGGAGGTCCTTAAATGGGGACTTATCAGTATTCTCATGTTACAATCGCTCTCATAACTCCTTCTCCAGGATCGATTTGGCATTGGCCAATGATTACGCCATCGGCTGGGTGCGGAAAATCCGTTACGATAATCGGTCCATTTCTGATCACTCACCATTGGTTCTCGAGCTGTCCGCCTCAACTAAACCTGCTATGAGGTTTTGGAAACTTAATGCGCACTGGTTGTCCCTATTAACAGATGAGGATAAAATTAAGAGAGAATTATGCAATTTTATATCCGCTAATAGGACCTCTGATAATGTGGGTTTGATCTGGGATGCCTTGAAATCCTTCCTTAGAGGGATAATAAATTCAGAAATTATATTTCTCCGTAAACAATGGGCCAGACAAGAGAAGAATTTAAAAGAGGAAGTGAAAAAAAGAGAAAGGGACTATCAGGCAAACAGTTCACTAGATTTATATGATAGATTTAATAAAGCACAAGAGGAGTATAACAGATTTATTACTAATAAGGCTTTGCAGAAGTTATTCTTCCTGGATCAGAAGTCACATTGCGAGAGTGGCTCCCCTTCAAAAGGGCTATTATACAAAGTTCAAAAACAACAGGAATCAAATAGAATTACTATGATTAAAAATGTTCATGGGGAAGCAACTGGCAACGCTCGGGAGATCAGTGGTATCTTTTTGCAGTTTTTCCAAAACATTTATTCCTCAGATCTGGAGGTGTCAGCGGAGGACATAGGCCACTATCTAGATAATATCCAGTTCCCTAGACCAGAGGTCCCCAACCTTTTTTGCACCAGGGACCGGCTTTAAGCTAGACCAGTTTTCCATGGCCCGGTGGGGGCGGGGCTTTGGTCATATGGGGTGGGGTTATGGAGGGGTGGAGCTTATAATATAAGATATCAGGGAGTGTCCGGACCAGATCCATCATATTGGTTTGGTGTAAAAATAAAGCAATGCAAAATGCATACAGCGTATCGCCATGTAGTATAAAATGCATGCAGCGTATCGCCATGTAGTATAAAATGCATACAGCGTATCACCATGTAGTATAAAATGCATGCAGAATACCGCCATGTAGTATAAAATGCATACAGAATACCGCCATGTAGTATAAAATGCATACAGCATACCGCCATGTAGTATAAAATGCATACAGGATACCGCCATGTAGTATAAAATGCATACAGAATACCGCCATGTAGTATAAAATGCATACAGAATACCGCCATGCAGTATAAAATGCATACAGAATACCGCCATGCAGTACAAAATGCATACAGAATACCGCCATGTAGTATAAAATGCATACAGAATACCGCCATGTAGTATAAAATGCATACAGAATACCGCCATGTAGTATAAAATGCACACAGCGTGCCACCAAGTAGTATAAAATAGATACAACGTACCGCCAAGTAGTATAAAATGCATACCGAGTACTGCCATGTAGTACAAAATAGAAGCCCTGATAAATATCACAAATGTTGCATATACATACAGCATATATACACATAAACAAACAGTAGATACAGCATATACACATATACACACACATATATACACACACACACACATATTACATATATTTACACATATATACACATATTACACATATATACACATATTACACATATATTTGCAAAGATAAAGTAACCTTACCTCTCTGCAGCGGTGGTGGCGCGGTGAGGTAGCCGGGAGCGGGTAGGTCTTGAGAGCCAGGAGGCTAGGGAGCCTGGAGCTTAAGCGTTGGCAGGGGGAGCCGGGAGCCGAGAGCCTGGAGGGGGGGGGGGACGTTAGCGGAGCCGGGTTGAGACGGGAGTGAAAGGGGAGCCGGGAGCAGAGAGCCGTAAGCGGGTAGGTCAAGAGCCGAGAACCGGGAGCGGGGTGGCAGAGGGAGCAGAGAGCGGAGAGCGGAGGGAGCGGTAGGGGAGCTTGAGCAGGGGCAGGGAGCCGAGAGAGGGGGGGGGGCGTTAGCAGAGACAGGTTGAGCCGGGAGCGGAGAGCCAGGAACCGGAGGGAGCGGAGAGCCGGGAACCGGAGGGAGCGGAGAGCCGGGAACCGGAGGGAGCGGAGAGCCGGGAACCGGAGGGAGCGAAGAGCCGGGAACCGGAGGGAGCGGAGAGCCGGGAGCAGGGAGGATGTTAGCGGAGGGAGCGGGAAAGGAGCCTGGAGCTTGAGCGGGGGCAGGGGGAGCAGGGAGCCGAGAGCCTGGAGGGGGGGAGCTCGGTGCCGACAGGGTCTGGGGGCCGTTGTAAGGTGCCGGCGGCATCGGGGGGTGGGCGCAAGGTGTTGGCAGCGTCGCGGAGCAAGGTGCCGGACACAGGGCTGCAACGTGGTCCCGTCCGGTGCGGGAGCTCAGTGCTGGCCGGTGCCGCCCCTGCACGGACCGGCTGGTGAACTCCAACGGCCCGGTCCTGGTCCGCGGACCGGCGGTTGGGGACCTCTGCCCTAGACTATTGACAGACAGAGCGGACAGGTTATCCCGTCCAATATCCATTTTGGAACTCGAGGAGTCTCTCTCATCCTCCAGACGTAACTCCTCACCAGGGTTGGACGGGCTACCTCTAGAAATTTACAATAGATTTGGTGCTATTCTCCTTCCCCTTATGGTGGAGATATGGGAGGCGGCACAGAGGGTGGGGAGACTACCCGAGTCTTGGTATGCATGTATAGTTTTATTACCCAAAAAAAATAAGGACCCTTTGGAGGCAGAATCCTACCGTCCGATCTCTATTCTTAATACTGATGCTAAATTGGTGGCCAAATTGCTTTCGAATAGATTAAAAGAATGTGCGTCAACCCTCATACATGAAGATCAATGCGGCTTTGTGGCCGGTCGCCAGGGTAAGACTAATGTAAAACGGTTGTTTGCGGGCCTTCAGCTGGGACTGGGGGAGTCCCGCTCCATCCTGTCATTGGACGCTTCTAAAGCCTTTGATAGGGTGGAGTGGGACTTCCTCTGGGAAGTTTTGCTGAGATTCGGGCTGGGCGGCAGATTCGTTGACTGGGTTAGACTCTTCTATCAGGCCCCCAGGGTTTGTATTAGAATAAATGGCGACTACTCTCCTTTCTTTAGTCTGTCTAGGGGTACTAGGCAGGGATGCCCCCTGTCTCCCCTATTATTTGCTTTTTTCATAGAACCATTGGCAATAAAAATTAGGTCAGATGGGGAGATTGGGGGCGGAGGACTGGCCGGTCCTACAGATAAGATAATGTTGTATGCCGACGATGTCTTGCTCTGCCTAAAGGACTCTAATACATCTGTTCCAAAAGCCCTGAAGGTGATTAGGGAGTTTGGGAGGTTTTCGGGTTTTCAGATCAATACTCACAAATCTATTTTGGTCCCACTCGATAGCGATTCTCGGCTTAATTTGATCCAGGTGGATCTAAAGATTTCATCTTCATGTGAATATTTGGGGTTAAAGATTACACCAAACGTAGGTGATTATATATCTCTGAATTTGGCCCCTCTATTAGCAAAGCTGAAAAATAAGGTGAATACATGGAATACGCTGCCATTAAATCGAGCAGAGAGAGTTGTTCTCACTAAGAGTATTTTGCTGCCTCAAATGTTATACGTACTATGCAACTCTCCCTGTTGGATTGGTAGGAAATGGTTTGGTTTTATCCGAGCGATTATAAATAAATTACTATGGGGGAGGAAAAGGGTACGCATTAAACAGGAAACACTAATGGTTAACAAGGAGAGGGGTGGTCTCTCAATCCCCTCCCTGTACCACTATTTTCTGTCGGCACAGATTCAGTATATCCTTGAGAATAAATGCTCCACAGTATTTCAGGTGATCAGTGATCGGGTGGGGTATAGATTTATGTCTATTCTCGCCCTATTGGAGTCAGGTATATTGAAATGCTGTGCTAGTAAAACATTTCCACTGGCAGTATTATTGGAAAACACCTGGAGAGACTTTAAGAGGTTGTAGGGGGGTTTCAAATTCACCCCGCTATGGGGCAATCGTAACTTTTTAGAACTATATAAAATGGAAGATGTCGGATTTTGGAAGAGAAAAGGGATTCATTCTCTGGAGCATTTGGGGGTACAGGGGGGGTTACCCTCCTTTCAGTTTTGGTGCACGAAGGGGATTCTGGAGGAGAAAGATTATTTTAGGTATTGTCAACTAGCACATGCATTTAGGAAAGAAATATATCACGATAAGTTTACGATACACGAAGGTGGTTATTGTTCTGAAATTTTAGGGTTAGAGACGTCACTTCTGAAAATGTCTAGGATCTATCATTTGATGAGATCGGACATAGATCAGAACTTCAGTCATATAAGTCAAGTAAAATGGATAAACCAGGTTGGTCTTATCACAGCAGCACAATGGCGAGATATTTATAAAAATGTGGTTTGATACACAATTAATTTAAATCACAGATGCACTCAACTTAATATTCTATATAGAATTTATTTTTCACCAGCTTTGATGTTTAAAATTGGGTTAAGTGAAAACTCCAATTGTAAGCGATGCAAAAGTGCACATGCCGACATCTTACACGTTTTATGGGATTGCCCTAAAATCAGTCTATATTGGGAGGAGGTTTATAAGATAATAGAGTCTCAGCTTCAATGCTCCCTGACACGAGATGCTACTTGCGGGATACTGGGCCTCCATCCGATTTTTATTGAATCTAAAGCAAAAAGTCATCTAGCGTTGAAGCTACTCTTTCTCGCCAGACTAATATTAGTGAAACATTGGAAAGATGACAAATCACCAGTGGTGAAAGAATGGAGCAACCTTGTGGTACGCACTAAAGCGTATGAATGCGCATACGAGAAACGCTATAGGAATGGTAGCAGATTGAGTGGGTTATGGGACCAGTGGAGAAATTGAAGAACTGGGTCCCTTTTTAGCCCCGGGGAGACCTTTGGATGGGTTGATAGGGATAAGTTAGTTAAATTTTTGGTTATCTTTCACATCTCCAGCACGGGCAGAGGGTGGTAGGGTGGGAGCGGGGGGTTTGGGAGGGAGGGGCGGGCATTTGTTTTTTGTATATGTTAGACATTTCTAGGGGGAATGGAGTCCTCATAAGGTGGTCATTTATGATATATATTCGCCTCGCCCCCTATATATGTTGTTTAGGTATTACTGCATTCTAAAAAAAAAAAAAAAAAAAAAAAAAAGATGGCTGCTCTTTTACCATCTCTAGCCATGTGTTGAGCTTGTTATTAAATGCCAAGCACGGGCCATTGGATGGTGCTGCCATGTTTTCTAATGATGGTGAAACCATTCAAACTGATCATGACTAAGACGCACAAGCGTTGAAACGCGTCAATCTTTTAAGCTGTAACTGCATGTTGTTCCGGAGATGTGAATAAAGAGGAAGAAACTTATTTGAACCAAAAAAAAAAAAGAGAAATGTTGTGGTAATAACTGTCCCCCATTTCCTCCTTCTCACGTCCTAAACTAACCATAATATTAATGTTCTCAAGAGTGCCCATTGGCTTCAGCATTCCTCTAGGTGTGTCGAATATCAATGAAGAAAATTGTGCACATATGTAGACTTTCTTCCTTTTTTAAATTTATGCTCAGAACATATAACTCTGCCTCTCATAATGTGAAATAGGCCTATTTAACAATAAGTAACCTGCTCTCTCTCTCTCTAATAATAAGACTTATTGATACTCTTCACTCCTTACTGACAGCCATGGTGCTGCCACCTGTCACAGGCCTCGGGGCTGAGGACCTGGTTACCTACTTTAAAGATAAAATTGATAGAATTTGACAGGAAATAATTTCAAAATCTACTAGCTCAGTGGATCCCTTCCATCCTGTACCACACGCTGTTCATTCTCTTCCTTTAATGGAAGAAGCAGTGTCCAGGCTCCTTACCTCAGCTTGCACCAGCTACCTGCATCAGGGACCCTATCCACTCAAATCTCTCTCCAGCAGTCACTTCACAATTCACAAAAATGTGAAGCTCTCTCTTTCTTCTGGTGTTTTTCAGACATGCTGTCGTAATCCCATTACTAGAGAAAAGACCCTCCTCGGACCCATCCATGGTGATCAACTACCGACATGTCTTCAATCTCCCCGGGAACTCTGGGAAACCCTGGTCTATTCTCAGCTAACAACAATTCAAAGGTGACCACTCTCTCCTCATTCTTCTGGATCTCTCTGCAGAATTTGATACTGTGGCCCACCAGTTACTCCACATGATGCTTTATTCCATTGGCCTGGAGGACACCGGGCTTCATGTTCCTGCCACATACACCATAACCACTTTAAGCTCTGTGTCGTATCTGTATGGCGCAGAGGTGCGGGTGTCAGTGGCTCATTACTGTGTAAAAGACCATAAACTGCAACACAGTAGTATTGCAGCTTATGGAAGGAACGATCAGGGGTTAAAGTACCCTAGAGGGTCTAAAAAATAGTAAAAAGTGTTTAAAAAATAATAAAAAATAAAAAAAATAAAATTCTCCTTTCCCTAGACCTGATATAAAACGCAATAAACAGTAAAAATGACTACATGTTAGGTATTGCCGCGTCTCAAAATGTCCAATCTATTAAAATAACCCCATAACGGAAAATAGCGCCCAAATGTTCGAAATGCTACTTTTATACCGAATTACATCACATAAAACATGTGATAAAAAGTCTGCAAAGTCCTCAAAATGGTAGCAATGAACACTTCAGCTCATTTCACAAAAAATTACACAGCTTTGTACATCATACTATGAAAAAGTTATTAGCATCTGAAGATGCACATTCGTATAATTTTTGAAAATGTATTAAAACACAATAAAACCTATATAAATGTGGTATCACTGTAATCGTACCAAAGCAACGAATAATGCAGAGGTGTTATATGGACCGCACAGTGAGTCTTAAAAACTGGGCCCACAAGAAAGTGACTTTTTTTTCCAATTTCACAACATTTGGAATTTTATTGCAGCTTCCCAATACACGGCATGGACTAATAAATAACGTCACTGAGAAGTCAAATTTGTTATGCACAAAATAAGCCATCACAGAGCTCTGTACTTGGAAAAATGGAAAAGTTATGGATTTTTGAAAGTTGAGACCGAAAAATGAATGAAAAAACCCTACGTCCTTAAGGCTAAACATATTTCCAGAATTCACCCATTTCTCACAATGGAAACCTCTAAAACTAAAATTGTTGCTCAGATTCACTCTTGTCTAGATCTATTCTTAAAGGGAACCTTCCATCAGAAATTGGTCCTATAAAGCACTACCGGTATGTTGTCAAGCAGCTGAGCAGCTTCTAGATGATTTTTATTATATGGCCTAGTGTGGTGGCATCATTCAGATGCCATCATTATTCAGTCAAGGAGGCTGAACACTGAAGTCAAGCTTTTCCAGTCTTAGAATGCTCCTTCACTGTAATTGATGGTCCTGTGTCCAGGGGCATCATTGATCAGATCTCCTGAAGTCCGGCACATGTTGTAAATTACGTGGTAGAAGGTGTTCAGAGGCAGTAAGAGCTTGAATTCAGTGTTAAACTCTCTGCCTCCCTGACTTTATACATCTAACTTCAAAGTTGATTTTCTGGATGATACCACCAAGCTGGGTCATGAAAGAAACATGATTTAGAAGCTGTTCAAATGATTGACAACATACTGGTAGTGTATTATAAGGCCAATTTCTGCTGCCAGGTTCACTTTGAAGTGCACAGTGAAAGTCGTAAATGTGAAGCCCTTAAGAAAATCATGCAAATAAAAAATTGAAATCTTTTAAAGCACATCAGGAATGTGGTTCTGTGAGCTACAGAACAAAAGATACAGGCAGTTAAAGACATAGGGGAGTATTTATCATACATAAGGCCTGTTGCCCCTCTAGCATTTTATTTCTATGCTAGTTCCTACCTGGCGTAAAAATAAGTGGAGCCAGCGACTTTTCGCATGTGAGAAATTGCTGGCTGCAGCAAGTGTGCCAGTACGGAGACAGGAACACCTCACGGTGGCCCATATTCCCTGGTGACCACCCCCTTGTGTGGAGGTGGTGGAAATTGGAAAATAATTGCATGTGCTAACGACCCGCTAGCAGTTTTTTCAGGGTTTCTACGTCACTTGACATAGAAGTCCTGATATATTCCCCCAGTGGCGTAACTAGGAATGAGTGGCCCCACAGCAAACTTTTGGCTGCCCCCCCACAACCACAGCACTTCCTCCCATCCCCTGCCCATTTTGAACATATACAGGGGTTTTATTATTGTAATTACCGTATACTGTTTTAAAATGAATTACAATAACGGGTTAGAAATGATACACCAAACACCTAAAAGGGCCTCTTCTCACTAATAACATGTCCAGTAGCGGCCTCCCCTCACTAATAATATGTCCAGCAGCGGCCTCCCCTCACTAATAACATGCATAAACCTACCTCCTCCTGCTGCTCCAGGCTTCACCCCGCGTTGCAGTTATAGCGACGTCGGGTTTGAATGACCAGGTATAACCAGGTGACGTCAGGTGATGTCAGGAGACCTTGGCTGGCAGATCCAATGGTGGCAGGATTGCAGAAGTCCTGGTAAACCCCAGAGGCAGGGACAAAGGACGGCCCGCCTCCTCTCTACCGCAGCAGAGGAGATGTGAGTCAGTTGCCCATTACAGCGAGGAAGGGAGGTTTTGGCTGGGAGGATGGACTTACGTACTGCTTGTGGGTAGCGTGCCGAGCACACAGGTGGTGGCTGCTGTTACACTATAGTTTTGCAGCATTGTGATTTGGCCATGCACATCTGGGCCCTTACGACTCATAATTGGAAATATGAGCTTCAGATAGCATCCAGTTCTCACCTATTTTTCAAACTGCCAATATGTCCAGATCTGTATCCTGGAACCACAAGTCTCAAGTGACCTGAAAGATGCGATTCTTATCTTCCAGACACCAAAAGCACGATTTTAGGTATTAAAGAACCAAAGATTTGATTACTCTCCGGCAAAATAAGACTCTTCTATGTTCGTTTTCACATGACTTTGAAGGTAATTTATTATAGGTAAAAAAGTGAGATTTACATAAAAGAGGGAAAAATAGATCCTTTCATACCCTGCCAGATTATGCTAGCAGTTTGATGGGGTAAAAGCTGGTGATAGTCCCTTTAATATACATCACAGACATACATTGAGAGGTGAAGTTCATGCAGGTGCTGGGAAAGATAACAGCTCAAGACCAGAAGAAATGTGGGGTTCAGATATTAAGAAAGTGTCATGATTTAAATGCTCTGAGCTGTCCACTACTTGATTCATTGATGATGATAGAGGTACAGTTACTATGGAAAACTACACCAGCAGAGATACTTTGAACATACAAAGGAGAAAATATTGAAGAGGTAGTAATTCTAACCAAAATTTTCAATAAAGGAGATCAGGCAAATGTATGCAGCTTATAATATACTATAAATGTAAGGGTCATCTAGTGAGCCAAGATTCCGGTAATCAAACAGGACTAAGATGTAGTGTAGTGAGAAATCCCAATGTGTAATCAGGGAAATTACGGTATGCTAAAGAGCCTGAGGGTTAACTCCCCCAAATGAGCCTTCCCCCTGCTCCCCCAGTATTTGTGCAGTGAGCAGGAGGGTGAAAATGCTGAGGAAGCAGGGGGTTAAGTGAGACAGTGTAAGAGCCTGTAAAGCACGATAACTCAGGGGCTAGGTACTCCCTCTGGCTTATTGGCATAAATGTAAAAGTTGATTTTAGAAAATAGTAGACCATGGATAACAAATATAAGATTACCACAGTCATGCTACCTGGATTGTTTATTTAGATTGTAGATTTCCTTTAAAAGAAATACAGCCACTTGCACACTGGTGTTTTCAGCTGGGCTCACTTACATATCGGTGTCTTAATGCTGATAAAGGATCTTTTCATTATCTCCAAAAAAGTGCCATTGCAGAGAAAAACACATTTTAAAATATCTAAAATAGTCTCTGGCACTCCAAGGTGTCTCATTTAGGTCTTTTGGCACTTCCTCATGAAAAACGTATGCACGTCTCTTGCGTGAGCTTCCTCCCTCCTATTCTGTCTCCCGAAAGCCTTGTACCTGTGCGGTTGAGTTATGTGATAAGGGAAAGCCAAACGCCTTATCTGAGACATTCTGGAGCGCCAGAGAAAATTTGAAGATTTTAAAAAAAGCCTTTCTGAGCCTAATAAAAATTAGCATTAAAAGGCTGAAATGTAAGTGATTTCACCTTGTTTCACAGGTTTCCATAGAGCACTGTGAACTAAATGCTACCATTTTACCTAAAAATTGTTTCCCTCACATCCCCATAAAAACAACTTTATGTTATACTACCTGGCTTCAGTGGGGGCATGTCCTACTTGGCCAGCCCCTCCCATCTCCTCCTCCCCACGCCATATGCCTTCTCACCATTTAGCACTTCATGTCATGTGACCAATATGATGGATTTACCCTGTAACATTTGAAAAGTCTACCCCATGTATGTATCTGATGACATGAAATCAAAATAAGCAAATGTTACTGTGTAAAGGACCTCACATGACATAAAGTGCTCAATGATGTAACAGAACTCTCTTTCTTAAGGCACTGTGTAAAACATTTGAGACAGCATTTTCTACCTCTCCTAATAAGTAAACAGATCTGTATTTGTCTGTAGTTAAATATGGACAGATGGTCCTTAAGTGCTAGTACCATACAACAGCATATTCTAGTAGTGAGGCCTATCCTTCAATCAGGAAGGAAACAGGACAGTGGAAGTAAAATTGATATGCAGAATTCCATAAATATCATTAGACTCACCTCAGATGAGTTGCATATAAGTTTATAAACTGATATTTTAATATTGCAGCCTTAAAATGTATTTTATTGATACTGTATGTGATAGAGCAGCATAAAATATGTTTTTGTGAAGTTTACATAAAACGATAAATGCGTTTGCTATTTTTTTTAATTCAAAAACTAGATACTTGGCAGTTGGTACTTGGTAGGACCACCACAGACATTCAATGGTATTTAGGTCTGTACAATCGGCTATTTCAACACATGAATATGCTTTAATAAAAACCATCCCATAGTGGGAATCCTTGTCCTGCTGGAAGGTGAACTTATGCCCCAGTCTCAAATCTTGTGCAGCCTCTTACAGGTTTTTCTCCAGGATTGCACTGTATATAGCCATTTATCCTTCCATTTGAGACGGTAGTTTAGGGGGCCAACCATGTCTTAGTAGGTTGGCAGTTGTGAAAAACGACTTCCACTTACAGAGGATACTTTTCATGATGATGTTTGTTCACTTATGTTCTTTAACAAACTTCTAAGGCCATCACCAAACTGCTGTTGTGATACTGAAAATAAATTACATATTGACATCAACTATTTATTAATTAATGTATGTGACTTACTGGATTTCATTCAGAGGAATCAGAGTACAGGGAGCTGAATATATATTCACACACTCAACATTCTAAATTAAATACAGTTTGGAAAATCACCTATCTTTTTGTTTACATTTTAAAAAAACATGATATTTTGTGTTGAACTTTTACATAAAATTTCAATAAAATACATTTAAGTTTGTGGCTGTAAAATGAGGAAAAGTTTTAAAGGGTATGAATAGTTTTGCAAGCCATTGTAAATCAAATTTATATTGTGTAGTTGCATAATTCAGGGCATGTCTTGCCTTACCTCGTTTAGAATTATACACATTAAAGTCAGAGGTTAAATTCTTAATGCAGGCAACTTGTAAATTCCTTCCCAATCCTTTACAAACCTAGTCACAAGAATTGTCTATTATCTTAGAATATAGAATTTTGGATTCTGAAAGAACTGAAAATGGAACAGCCCTTTGTTTGGGCCTGCTTGTTTCATTCTCAGCAGGTGCTGCATGTGGATGGATTTATATCTTGTCAAAACCCATACACCATGGCTGTACAGTGCAATGACTGCTCAGCCAGCATGCCCTGTGACCATACTCTCATTAAATAAAATACACTTTCCAGTTTATTTTTATCAGGTGACTCACTTTATTTTCACTCCTTCTTAGCCGAAGGAAATTGTTGGTAGCTGCATATAGAAAATATAACTGGTACAATTAAGGCAATGACCATATCATGTAAGGATTATTTTAAAAAAGTATGTTACTATGTATTTTAAATGTTGATTATTTGATGCAAATTGGATTGTTGTTCCACTCTCTCTGCAACATGCTGATCTTTGAGGTATGTGCCATTTGTTAAGGTATAGCTCTCTTGAAGATCCCACCATAGCATTTTAGCTGGATTTAAGTTGTAGATTTGGTGGTATGCTAAGGATCGTTCAACATGTCTCCACCGGAATTATGGAGTAATTTCCACTTGAAGTGTCACATGCCACATTTATTTCAAGTTTTAGAACATTTTCGGGTGTTTGCCAACTTGAAGCCTACTAAATGACCCAGTAAATTGAGACTGGAGCCCCTCAGGCTCATTTGCATAATTTGTAAAGCTTTTTTCTTAAAAACTAGGGTATTAAAGCTTAAAGAAGAGCAAATCCTGCCATAGGGGGTACACACCAGTATTTCACTGTGTTTGGTTTACAATCCTTCATCCTGCTGGTAGATGTCCTTTAAAATACAACTCCACAGTCGTGAACTACTCCAAATAAATCACCCAGCATTATTTATCTGGCGCATAATAAGAATGACTCTGTACTAACACTGTCTATTCACTTACACTTTTCATACATCTCCTTTGTTGTCCTACTGCATAGCAAAGTTTGAGTTAAGTATTAGCTGTTGGAAAGAGTACCTAACATTTCACTCTCTAATGCTTTGGTATTCAGAGAAGTTCAGATTCAACTTCATGATGCCCAGGTGCCATTTGGCTTCAAACCACATGAAAATCCCAACCTTTCTTTCTACAACCCTACTGGACAGTTGGTATGAGGTGCTGCTGTTCATTATGGCTAAATAGTTATTTCATTTTATTTCTCCAAGAACACTTCCAGAAATCTTCTGGTTTGTTAAGATGCACATTACAAACTTTTGGTGCTGCATGTTTTTTCCCGGCAACAAAGCAATACTTGTTCAGTCTTATATTATTAGAACTATAGTAAACCTTTCTTCCTTTTCTACTGAGATCTGTAGCGATTGTGATGACATTTGTTTTTTTGCACTGGCTCTGAGCAGTAAATAGTGCAACCTTGGTGTAGATTTGTAAGGACATCCACACCTGTGAACTGGCTCATTTTATCCACTGGTTAGGGAGTGCAGCCCCATGGGGTTCCCTCAGTAACACAGACACCCAATTACTTTATTACATTGCATTCATCCCCAAAAGGAGGAGTACACAATGTGGGAGTGTCGGAAAAGCAAGTGGTTTATTAACCGGTTCGCAACTGCCCGCCGTGTTTTCACCGCACGCGTCAGGTCCCGGTGCATGGAGAGGGCTCACGGGCTGAGCCCTCTTTAGAGCCGGTAAGTATTTGCTGCATATCGCATGGGCGCCGCCATCTTGCCGAGGATCGTCGCTCCCCGTGACGTCATTGGGGAGTGGCGATCCTTCGCCATGACAGCCTTGGGTCTTCTGAAGACCCGTGGCTGTCTCGTTTTAACCCTTTCATTACAATGCGCTATCATCAGCAAATTTATAAAAAGTGATCAAAAGGTCGTCCAGTCCTAAAAATTATATAATTGAAAACATAATAAAAAGTCGCAAAAAATTACATCACCCACAGCTCTGTACAAGGAAGTATGAAAAAGTTCTTAGTGCCAGAAGATGGCAAAATCAAACAAAAAAATTTTGTACAGGAGGTTTAAATTTTTGTAAATGTATGAAAACATTAAAAAACCCGTAATCGTACTGACCCAAACAATAAAGCAGACATGTCATTTGGGGCGCACAGTGAATGTTGTAAAATCCAAGCCCACAAAAAACGGTGCAAATGCTTTTTTTCACCATTTTCACTGGAGTTTGGAGTTTTTTCCCGCTTCCCAGTACATGGCATGGAATATTCAATACCATCACTATGAAGTGCAATTTGTTATGTAGAAAACAAGCCATCAAACAGCTCTTTATGTGTAAAATGTAAAAAGTTATAGATTTTTGAAGGTGGGGAGTGAAAAATGCAAATGAACTGGTCCTTAACCAGTAAATTTTCTAAGGTGGACACTGAATATTATTGGGGGACTTTAATATATACTTTGTATAAATGAAAATAAGGATTTTGTCACAGTCTATGGGAATAGTCAGTGGATTCCCTGGACCACCGTGGGGGGATAACAATATTAGCCGCAACCTGGGAACGGAGTCTAAGTAAACTCCTGGTTTTGCCAGAGTCACCAGGTCGCTCCACGGATGCGACTAGGCCCACGGTGGCAGCCAAGGTAGGGACACAGGGACCATGGGAAGGCAGGACCAAGGGGAGGCAGGCAGGACCTCGGATGGCTGGCAGGACCTCGGTTGGCTGGCAGGTCCTCGGAAGGCTACTGGATTACCGGACCGCCACAGGATACCAGGACTGCCACAGGATACCAGGACCACCACAGGATTCAGGAACACGGGAACACCACGGCACACGGGAACACCACGGAACACGGGAATCACATAATACACGGAGGCATCTGGAAATGCTCGGGAACACAGAGGGCTTTCTCTTCAGTAACAGGACATGAAGATCCGTCAGGGGATGCTGGGAGTCGCCAGGCTATATAGCAGAGCCTTGATGCCAGCACCAATAAGGAGGATGCTGGCCCTTTAAATTACTGAAGAGCCGGGCGCGCACGCCCTAGCATCGGGAGCACGCGGCCTCGGCAGGAAGCAGGAGTGCGGCCTCGGAGGAAGCCGTCGTGGGACCCGGACGGGATCGACGTGGAGTTCGGAGCCAGGTGAGGTGAGTATGGACCTGGGGGAGTGGGGACCGCGGCAACACAGAGGGACACGGGTGCCCCCGATTGACGAGTCATGGATTGCGGGGTCACCCGTGACAGGGATATCTATATATATATATATCTATAAATATGAAATAGTTTTGTATACTGAAGATACAGTCAGTATAGAAAGTATTCAGACCCTTTTACTTATTCACTCTTTTATTGCAGAAAATTGGTAAGTTCAAAAAAGTTCTTTTTTTTTGCTTATTAATGTACACTCTGCACCCCATCTTGACAGGAAAAAAAAACTAAGATGTAGATATTTTTTTTATTTATTAATCAAGAAAAACTTAAATATCACATTGCCATAAGTATTCAGACCCTTTGCTCAGTATTGATTAGAGGCACCTTTTGAGCTAGTACAGCCATGAGTCTTCTTGGGAATGATACAACAAGTTTTTCACACCTGGATTTGGGGATCCTCTGACATGCAGATCCTTGCAGATCCTCTCCAGTTTCCTCAGGTTGGATGGTGAATGTTGGTGGAAGCCATTTTCAATTCTCTCCAGAGATACTCAATTGGGTTTAGGTCTGGGTTCTGGCTAGAATGGTCATAGAGCAGTGCCTGGTTTTCTCCACACATAACGTTTAGAATTAACACCAAAAAGATCAATCTTCCTCTCATCAGAGAATCTTTTGTTTCATAGTCTGCGAATCCTTCATGTGCTATCTGCAGGTTTTGATATGTCTTGCACTGAGGAGAGGCTTCCATGGGCACACTCTGCCACAAAGCCCCAACTGGTGGAGGGGCTTGATAGTTGAGGTTGTGGAACATTCTCCCATCTCACTAATGCATCTCTGGAGCTCAGCCACAGTGATCTTAGTGTTCTTCTTTACTTCTCTCATCAAGGCTCTTCTCCCATGATTATGATTGGATTTATGGAGGAACCTCTTAGAAACCTTGAGTGCCTCAAAAATTATTTTGTAACCATAGCTAGATGTTTGCCTTTCCACAATCCTGTCTCTGAGCTCCTTGGGCAGTTCTTTAGACCTAATGATTCCAATGTGCTCTGACATGAACTTTGAGCTGTGAGGTCTTATATAGACAGGTGCGTGTCTTCCTTATCAAGTCCAATCTGTTAATTAAACAAAGTTGGACTCCAATGAAGGAGTAGACGCATCTCAAGGAGGATCATAATGAAAATGGACAGAATGTGAAATAATTATGAGTGTCACAGTTATGTGATATTTAAGTTTTGGTGCTTGGTTTGGTGCTATATTTATGTCTCTTTGTCTCTGCTCTCTGCACAGTAGCTCCGCCTCCTGCAGCACAGAGCTCACTCACTGATGCACAGTGATACATAGAATCTGAGTTCCTGCCGGCAGCATGGAGACAACTACAAGCTACATACAGCTAAGGAGGGCATAGCAGATGTAGTGTGTTGTGGAATAGCAGGGATGTAGGAGAGCTATATCATAGGCATCTAATGGATCTCATCATCTCTGATCTGTCGCATCTCTGTTTCTATGTGTCAGTGTGTTAGTACAATGTTCAGATGGTAAATGAAAGTGTCCATAAATCTGTACCCTGATAATCTAACCACGTTTTCTGCTCCCAGAACTAGATCATAATGGGGCACATTTACTTACCCGGTCCATTCGCGTTGCAGCGGCGGCTTCTCTGACGAGCGTTCGGGTCTTCCGGCGATTCATGAAGGTCCTGCGCCCGATGTCCACCAGGTGGCGCTGCTGCGCAGAAGTCCGCCGAGGTGCCCCGGAGTTCATCGTCTTCATCGTGGTGCATGTGAGTATGGCCCGTGCGACCAATTTTTTTTTTAAATGCGGCGGTTTTTCCAAATCCGTCGGGTTACCGTTCGGCCACGCCCCCCGATTTCCAGCGCGTGCATGCCAGCGCCGATGCGCCACAAACCGATCGTGTGCGCCAAAATCCTGGGGCAATTCAGGGAAAATCGGCGCAAATCGAAAATATTCGAGTAACACGTCGGGAAAACGCGAATCGGACCCTTAGTAAATGACCCCCAATGTGTCTGCTTAGAGAATCCCTGCCCACACCTTGGAATTTTGCACCGACTAGCCTAGGTAGTGATAGGAGCTAAAACAGCAATAAAACTGAGTAAAATTGTGAAGTAGTGGGTTACAAATGATCTTTATTGTGTTAGTATCACTAGGGGATTTAAATTTGAGAATTTTCTTTCATGGTAAAAAAAATGGGGATTTTCACATAATTTAATAAAAATAAATGTTATTGTTAATGTATTCCCTGCCCAGTGACGTTTGCACAGGTCACAGGACATGTCTAGATAACGCCAGTATACATGATCTATGCCATAAAAGGTTTATGGTTTGTCATTGAGGCGTTATGTCACATCAGTTTTATACCATTCACTTTTCAGGGTGTTATATCTGCAACCTGAAACCAAGACCAGTGATAAAATGGGCCCTATCATGACTGTGCTTATTTACAGAGGGAATATTAACAACGTAGTCCATAAGCTCCCAAATCACCTTACATGTCAAACAGAAGTTTAGAAACTTTCCTGGCATAAAGTATACTGTGATCTGTCATTTCAGAGAAGATTAAATTAAATCTTTATCTAAATGAACTTCTTGGTACTGAAATGGTGTACACATGATACTGGTGCACATGTTTTCTTCTCCCATCATTGCGCTGTACCGCCTTATACACAATGATTGACATCCTCTATAGAAAAGCATATCCAGAATAAAAAGGGCACAGCAGCAGTCGAGGCTTCATCCTTCATGCACTAGGAAACTCATTTGCATACACATAAAAACATACCTTTCAATTAAATGAGAGATCATTGCACACAGTATAGGTATGTCTGGGAATTGCCCTACACAATACTTTGTTATTTGTGGGGTGATTTGGAATCTGGTAGATTGGCTTTAACTAGTCATCAAATTGTAAGAAAACTCAGCAAAAGAACTGCTCTCCTGGCTGCCAGCTAAAGAACAAAACATAACCGGGCATTCATTGCTGAGAGGAAAAGACCAGACATTTTAGAGGAAAAGTCTGCCATGTGTCCTCAAATTGGAATGTGCATTAGCTGACCCATCGTTGCCACGGTCAGATTATTGCTATTATGTTTCCTGGGTGACTAATTTTCTGCTCCAGGTCAGTGCACAGAGTGTATGTCTATCACTGGAAAGACAGATCCAGTTCTGTCTAGAGAATACCGCTGATAAATGCAGGTTATTCACATGTTCAGTCATCTTGCCCATTTGCTTTATCATTTCATCTGGGCTTAGGTATGTTTTGGTGCTGGTACAAATGTAAGATTTTTTTAAAAAAAAAGATGAAAAGAATAATAAAAGAAAGCAAAACCTTATGTTTCATAATCTACAGGATTCAAAAGATTAAAAAAAAATAGGGCTACACTGAGAGCCAAATTATGTGGCTGTCACCGATCCAGGAAAGACATTGGGGAAGACTTATTAATCTGCCTACAGCACAATTCAGTGGTAATTTGTACTTAAAAACTGCCTTCACATTTATAAAGGGTTTTAGACAGTTTTCATCAGACTAGTTCGACTAAAGGGGTGTGGCCTATGAAAAGGGGGCGTGGTCTCACATGAAACAAGGTCCGTGCGCCAAAAATACTGCTGACCTGACAGAATTTTATCATCATTTTCTGGCGTAAAAGTATGACTAGACAGTCTTAAACTACGACGGTTTTATCATCCAGCATCAGACACTTATGATTCTGGTGCAGAATAAGACTGTCTTAGGACACTTTTTATAACTGCCCCATTCTGTGTGGCCGATGCATTTCCCAAAAAGTCTTCAGCTTAGGGTTCATTCACACACGTTATGCCCGCCGTGTGCTGTTTCCATAGGAAACAGCAGCGCACGGCCGCACACTAGGGAAAAGATAGAGCAGGTTCTATCTTCTCCCGGTGTCCGGCGTGGAACATTGCCGTCTATGGGGCAGACAGCTGTGTGAATGAACCCTTAGTTGAAATCAACTCATTACATCAATGTGTTTGATAATGCGAGTTGCAGCCTTTCACAGAACTACATTATTATACTCCAGTGATGATGTGAATGTGGGACAGAAGATTCCCAATCAGACTGACCCTCACAATGGATCATTATAATGTAGTAATTTGAGTTCAGCTGAACACGTGAGTTAGTGGGCTGAGGCCACTGTTTGGCTATAGTGGTTATGTATGTTGTTCTGTAGCACAATTTACAAATACTGGCATAGAGCACCGGAGCTAGAACCGGAATACAATTAATAGTTAATGGAGATTCAGCATTACAGAATAATAGAAAACTGTATAAGGCCCCTTTCACATGACATATATGGCAGTCATATGCTAGCCATACGAACGGCAGCTACCATAAAGCCGCACAAGTGCATTGTGCAATGCACAGGAAGGTGGGCACACATGTGTCACAATACTGTGCCGTCACAGGAAAAACGATAGAGCTTGTACGGCCTGGCAGCACAAATCCCTATTGAGAGGGGAGGAGTGAGGAGCGCTCCCCCATCCACCTTTTCATCCAAACATATGCCATGCCTGGGTCCTGGACGGGCATAACATATGTTAGTGTGAAAGCAGCCTAAAAATTACCAATGACAAGTCACAGACAGCGGCAACATATGATACAAGGATGTCCCCTCCTGGCTGAGTTGATGTTCCGTTGTCCAGGCACATCATCACAAGTCTAGGAGGCAGCTGGAGAAGATAGTTTCTGATGGTTTTTGCTTGACTCTTTCTGCCTCTGTGACTCGTTACTGGTGCTTTGTATGAAGTGTTCAAAGATCTGTTGCTGAATAGCTCAGAATATATAAGGACATTGGGGCAGATTTCGCGATCCAGTGGCGTGTTCTCTGCCCTGGATTCGGGTCCGGCCGGGATTTATTAAGGTAGTTCGTCCGCCGTCCACCAGGTGGCGCTTCTGCGCTGAAAAGCATCGGAACACGCTGAAGTTCACCGGCTCCGGCTGAGTGAAGGTAAGTGCAAGCTCTGCGACAGATTTTTTGTTTTAAATGCGGCGGTTTTACCAAATCCGTCGGGTTTTTCGTTCGGCCACGCCCCCCCGATTTCCGTTGCGTGCATGCCGGCGCCGATGCGCCACAATCCGATCGCGTGCGCCAAAATCCCGGGGCAATTCAGGGGAAATCGGCGCAAATCGGAAATATTCGGGTAACATGTCGGGAAAACGCGAATCGAGCCCTTAGTAAATTACCCCCATTGTTGTGATTGTGTCACTGGGTAGTAGGTTCCCTTTAAGTTGAAGAAGCGGAGAGCACAAAATCTTAAAAGCTGAGCATTGTTTCCAACATTAACCAATCATTGCGTTTAAAGGCCCTGCTGGTGTCAGCTCTGTACAGGTCACCTTGCTGCTCATCGCTAACATCAACAGTGACCTAGTGGCAGGTTGCTGCTAGTTGTGTGGGTCCAAAAGAAGCAGCCTGGCTTGGCAATGGAAGAGCAGGGAGAGGTGTGTAGACTTTTATAATTTTCTAAGCCCCCACTCTGTTGCACCTGAACAAGAAACAAAACTAGAGAGCCACTTTACAAAGGTTATCCAACCTCTGTACATTGAGCTTTTTCCATAGTATAGGACATACCTATCAGATTTAAGGCAGTTCCACATTCAGGACCTTCACCAAAAGAACAGCTCCACACTTTTGATGTGGCAGGCTGCCCTATAATGCCATATACCCTCTACAAAACCAAATATAAAAGGGGTTTACTGTGATAAGAAAAAAAGCTCATATGTAGAATCCCCATGACATTAGGGGTCATTTAAAGAACATGGAAAAAAACATGGAAGTGTGTTGGGGCAGCCACAGAGAGTGGGGGTGCTGTTTTTGGCTGCTCACTTCTTACATCTATTTGATAACAGATACCAATTCTCTATCAATTTTCTATTAGACATTAATAGAAAAACTATGAACACTATTTTAGCTGCCCTATTCCATGCGCTTCAGGACATCTTATATCTCGTGGTTTTACATTTCTGGTAATCTGTCAATCTGAAGAACATAAACATAAGAAATTATACAGAATTCTCAAATATGAGGTAATTGTAATTAGTGACTAGATAATGAGACGGATTTCTAATTAGAGCCGGGGAAATGTTGGATAGCCCTGACTGATATTGGATGGAAATGAGTTTTCTAGGCTGTGTATACAATATATATATACATAGACATCCATGTGTGTGTGTGTGGCAGTGAGTACATGTTCCTGAGGGGAGCTCCATGCAGCCGCCTCACACCTCGGGGATAAAGGAAAGGGAGGTCACATGAAATGTCGTGTCACCAGCAGCAGTACACAAGAAGGATGCTGCTGCCGCTGCTGCTGCTGAGAAGCGTGAAGTTTATTATCCCCCTTCCCCGCGTTATCAGCCGCCGTCCCCCCGCAGGACGAGCCAGTGTCACTCCCCTCACACCGACCCCCAGACAATAATAATAATAATGGCAGCCGTGTCCCTGCGGGGGGAGCAGGAGACGTGGCCGCCGCTGCTCCAGAGCTGAGCCGAGGATTTGCTGTGTGAGGGAGGTGGTGGGGGGTGTAATAGGAGGAGGAGGCGGGAGGGAGGGGGGACTACAGAGGGAGCAGAGCCCGTGTGTGCGCCTCTGATTCCCGGTGTAATTTGCAGCCAATCATCAGTAGGTGTCCACATCCCTGCATCCTCCTCACCTCGGCGCCAATAACTCTCCACCTCCCTCCTCCTTCCCTCTTCTCTCCCCCATCCCCCTCCTGCTTCCTCCCCCCGCAGCCCCCCCATGCCTCTCAGCCACACGCAGAGAAAGAGAGAGAGAGACTGACTGACTCCCAGGCTGCTCCCTCCCTCCCTCCTCACACACATCGACTGGAAACTGACTGGAGAGCAGCGCACAGGGAGAGCCAGCAGAGACACACACACACTGAGGGGAGAGCAGGGACCACCGAGAGTCTCGTCACCCTCCTCCCCCTGCACACGGCTACGTGCCTGCCCCCGGTGCCAGCCAGTAATAAAGTGTCCATGTCCTGGAGTGTGTCCCTCCTGCCCGAGGTGCAACGTGTGGGGGCAATTCAATGCAGACAGCAGCCCGTGCCACCCTCCATCCTGTGGTAAGTAGACAGGTTTTGTTGTTCCACCTTGTCACCCTTCCCCTCCTCCTCCTCCTCTCCTGCCATCACTGGAGGTGGCTTTGCCCTTTGCTGAAATGTGACTAATGATAAGTGCTGCTGGCTTCATTTATTAATTAATCCGCCCCTCCCCCCTGTGGATGGGAAATGTGACCTTTGATCTCCCTGGCATATTAACCCTCCCCTGGCATCCAGTATTTGTGGTATTGCTTTTGCCTCCCCTGGCAGAGCAGTCCTCCTTGTTGGCACTACTTTTATGTGACTTGATGGTGGGGCATCTGCTGGCACTATTGTTGGCATAACTAGTTTGGAGTATGTAAGTTTTCTGCTATTCCCGGCTGCTGCGTTTAGCCTGGAGCCTTTTGGGGCAGCCTTTGTACTGCCATCAGACCTGGGAGTCTGGGCTTTCCTTGATAGAGGGCACAGACAGTGGTGCTTCCTCTTGGCAGAAAGAGCAAGGTCTTTGTGGGATTTCTGATCCCTATCTGTATTCCCGGAGGATGCGTCTTGTAAATGGAGAAGAATGTGTTTCCTATCCCTTGCTATAGGCTGCAGGGGGATAATGCCACGTTCTAGTAAGTAAATGCTTCATTAATCTAATTATAGGTTTAATTAGTGGAACTGATAAGCATGCTGAACTTTGGGGATGTGCTTGGCTGAGCCTCTCCGGGTAGGAATCCCTGCAGTCTTAGGGGAATGGGGCTGATATGGTCCAGGCAGAGGTCACACTTGACTTTGCCACAATGTGATTCCCCCTGGGAGTCATGATGAGATGCTGAGCTCTATGCAGATGCAGGAAAAGTTGTAGTGTGGCTAATGCTGGCGGCCCCTGCGTGGGAGACAATGAAGCCCCGGTGGTGGTGTGCAGGTGCCTGGCATTGTCACTGTGTGCTGTCACCAGGGCTTAGGGATGCAGAGGGCTTCTCATTCTGATTGTAAAGAGCTCAGCCTCGCTCCAGCTGCTGGCTCTTAGATAACAGCACAAGAATATGAAATTGCCTGACTTATTTTTATCTGGCCCCTTTCTCATCTCTTCCTCCTCTCCTTGCTCTCCCTCCTTCACATTGCAGGGGCCCACCTCCCCACTCCCCATCATTTAAATGGCTGCTCCAATTGAGACCTGTCCTTGGTACATTGAATTAAGACCCGAGCAGAGCCAGCTGTGCTGGGATTCACACTAATGACCGTCAGACACAGAAGGACACTGTGGCAGCTGGTAGTGCCCATTTTGCCTGGCTTTTTAGTGGAGATTGTGTACAGGCGGCCTCTCGCTGGCATTGTGCTTATACTCTGATGCATTGTCGACTTTCCCAGCACTTAATTTGCTAATTTCCTGTTCATTTTTCTCTCCAAGCCCATTTTGCTCGCAGCCTTCCAGTATTTCCGTGCCTTGACAAGACTTTGTTCATGCATTTCATAGCGTTATCTGCCCTCTGGTTATAGAGGTACCATAACCCTTTCCATCTCTGATTTCCATGTCTTTTGATCTCTACTTTCTGTCTCCCTTGGCATTTGTCAACACCCCCAATTGCGCCCCCTCCCCTCTCCCCAGTCTCAGGTATTCCTTCCTTCCTTCCATCCAGCTATTAATGCTATTATGCAATTCAATTATGTTCGTGGGAGGAGGAGGGGGGTGTGTGGGGGATGATATTTATGAATGTGGTGGAAATGATTTTGACAGTGTATTTTTGTTTCTTTCTTTTTTCCCTTGCACCTTTTTGGAATGATTCTCTTTGTTTTACTTGGAACAGTTGGCGATTGTGATAATGCACAAGAAGATGCTCCGTGGCAAAGTGCTGTCTGCTGAAAAATCACCTACAAAGAAATAAAAGGCACTTCTCCCCAACCCCCACCCCCACCCCTTCTCCCCACCCGCCACCAGAATCGCAATAAAATCAGTTGCTTATTGAGGGTCTCACCCAAAAATAAAGGTGACTGAATTAAGCAGCTTCGGTGGTTTCCCCCCTCTCTCCCCTCCTACCCCCTTCCACCTACCCTCCTCAGAGATGTCCAATATGAACACTAATGTGTGTGTGGAGAATGGACAGAACCCTGAGGCTGCCGTGCTCCCCAAGGATAACCTGGTGGAGGGGGCGCTGAACAGCCTCATGGATTACAATTCGGAAATGGAGAGGTACAGGTCCTTTGCTACCTTTTACAAAACCAATGGTGCGTTCCCACAGGCTGCTAAGATTGCCAGGATCACCACCCCTATCTTCCCCAGTGCCCGGATTGGCATGTCTCCTTGGAACTGTGATAATGCAATGCTTTGGGGAAGGAAATCAGCAGCTATCAACCCTAATAGGACCAGCATGCACAGAAACGACTCCCAAAGGCTGGGGAAGCCTGGCGGAGCGCCAGAGTCGTTGCAAATGGCAAATAATAATTTCCTTTCCACCTTATCCCCTGAACACTGCAGACCTTTGGCAGGGGAATGCATGAACAAGCTCAAATGCGGCGCCGCTGAAGCAGAGATAATGAATCTCCCTGAACGCGTTGGAACTTTTTCCGCTATTCCGGCTCTAGGGGGCATCTCATTACCTCCAGGGGTCATCGTCATGACAGCCCTTCACTCCCCCGCAGCAGCCTCGGCAGCCGTCACAGACAGTGCGTTTCAAATTGCCAATCTGGCAGACTGCCCGCAGAATAATTCTTCGGGAGCTGGCGGGAACCCTGCCAAGAAGAAGAGGAAAAGGTGTGGGGTCTGTGTGCCCTGCAAGAGGCTCATCAACTGTGGAGTCTGCAGCAGTTGCAGGAACCGCAAAACAGGACACCAGATCTGCAAATTTAGGAAATGTGAAGAGCTTAAGAAAAAACCTGGCACTTCACTAGAGGTCAGAGGAGATGATTCTTTCTTTCCCTGCCTTCCCAGCTCCCTGCTTCCCCCCATCCCTCCACCCCTCCAGTGCTTCTTGTCTGGCTTCAAGACGCACTATCCCTTTTCTGATACCTCCTGCGGGTTGTGAACAGAGAGCTTATTGGTGTGTATGTGTGTGTGCCCATATGCAGCTTGACACTTTTACAACTTTTCCCTCACACATAGAGAGTATTAACCCTGCGCCGCCATGTCACGCAGCCAGGGAGGTACAGAATATCCTTGTGTGCGCCTGCAACATCATCATCTCAAAATATCTGAATTTCTTTTCAGTGTCTCATAAGATTGTCTTTGAAGAGCTGCTGTATCTGTACCCAGTCCTATTAAATTATACAGAAAATGTTTGTAAAATGTTATTTTTTGGTCCTGTAAAGTCCTAACCACTAAACTAATGATGAGTGAAATCTGCAATAAACTTTATCTGACACTCAAAACACTCATGTGCGTGCGTGTGTGTATGTGTGAATGAGTTGCTAGCAAACAGTTTTTTGTACAATAAGTTACAAAGTGCAATATCGCCTGCTAGATACTACAGGCAGTGTTTTTTTCCCTTTTGTTTGGACCATGGCATTGTGTTTTTCATGCATTTTTGTTTTAGTTCGAGTATGAAATAAGGTTTAACAAAAAAAAATTATTACTAAGCCAGAAAAAAACTACTTATTTAACCCCCCACTGCACCAGCGCTGCCATTGTGGTGGCCCCCATTGGTCTTGTTGACATGTGCGTCACATGGCTGCTGGGGGTGCCTGCATGCATGACGCACTACCACAGCTGCCAATGATTGGTGCATGGGTGGCACCAACAGGATAGATGTCATGGCGCTGTAGGGGTGGAGGATTAAATTTGTAGGCTATATTCTATTCTTTTTAAAAGCATGTTCCGCACTTAGAATCTTTTTTTTTAGTAAGATCTTGGGTAACCCCTTTAAGATATGAACAACTGATACACAGGTATGCACAGTGGGTGAGCAGAGGCTTAAAACTACACAGTACCGAAAAATATTTTGCATTACTTAGACCTGGCTTGCATGACCACTTTCAATTACACCCTTTGAAAAACTAGGTCTCTTAAGTTTTGACAATGTGTTTGCCACTCTAATAGTATTTACTTGTTATTTTTTCCCAATTTGTGCAAAAAAGCAGTTATACTTTTACATCTTTACCACTTTATCGACTTGAACTGATTTCAGGTGTATGACCTGTTGTTAATTCCTTCTCAATGGTTTGTGGATGAGATGGGAATAGCCTGTGGTGGTCAGGATTAGCAGAAACAGCAAAAAGCTGCTGTTCTACATTATTTCTGTAAATCCCATATAGATAAATAGGAGTTACAGTCACAGTGTAGCGCTTTGGGAGCAACAAGAATAAGAGCTAAAAGTTACAAAAACAGGGTAATTCTCCGCTGTAATGTTTCTGTAGATCATATATACTTCGATTGGACTTAAAAACCATGTAGAACAGTGATATTCTCCTTCTTGGCCAAACTTGTAAACCCTTTCAATGGTTATATTGACCGATTGTTTTTATTTTAAAAAACAGCTAAGCATCTTGGGAATGTGAGGAGACCATTTTAGGCTCCGGAAACGTAGTCATCTCTTGTGGGAAGTCCAGAAATATGTCTGCCCCATGATCAGGGCCCCCAGATATATTTGCATTTATATAATTGAATGAACAGTTTGTCCTATGAGTTTTACTATTTTAATATTTTTACCGTCCCTTTAAACCCTTTACATTACATTACTTTTGCAATATGGTCATGCAGGCAATACTGCTTTATAATATCCAGATTATGAGATTGATTTATGTAACTTTCTTTTCCTGGCTAGATGCATTGTGCTATTTCTGTTGTAAATGAGACACGGAAGGTTACTCCTTTCATTCATAAATTATCAGCCTCCGACTCATTCAGTAATGAGCTTTGTTTTACGTCTAGCATCACACACTTCCTGCAGCAATAAGTCGTCATCAGCATGGTCCATGTATGACCAGCCGGTGCCCGTAACCTCCACCATCTTTGTCTCCGTCGACTTTTTGTAGGGCCCTGGGCATCTAAAGATTTTTATATAAGTCCCTGCATTTAATGTTGTAAACGAAGTGAAGTGGTAATTGTTTTATTGATATTAATAAAGCCATTGAACTGCTGGAAGTTTCATCTTTTCCCCACCCCACAAAATCAATATTCAGTTGACAGAATGATTTATTGTGTTCTGCCCTTAGTTTATGTAGGTTTTTTATTCTAGTTTGTGCATTGCTGCCTTGGCTTGAAAATACCATGTCAGTGTACTCCGTGAAAAGTAAGATGTGGGTAACTTTACCTTTCCTAAATACAAGGGCCCATTGGCCTGATGAGCTTTCTTGCCTAGTAGGTTGCTGGTGTTTTTTCTATGAGAAATAAGGGTAATAGACACAGTTTTCTTTACATTTCATTCTTTATTGCAGTAAACTTTTATAGTTATGCACATTGTAGACAGTATACCTCAATATGAGCTAGTCACTGGTGGTGAACCTATAGCACAGGTGCCAGAGGTTGCACTCAGAGCCACCTCTGTGGGCACCCTGGCTGCACCCACCACACTTCCTTGGACTGTAGGAGGAGCGAGGAGATGTGGGCAGGGCTGGATTATGGTTGGAGCTTCTGCTCCGCGATTCTTATTGTTCAAGGGGACCCTGAAGGGAAGCTACAAGGATAATCCAAATTTTGCCTCCTTCTCTTGCCGTCCTCAAGAAGCAAATACGATTGATAGCTGTGGCAGAGCAGGGAGCAATAAGTTGCTGATTAAATTGCTATGTCGGCACTTTGTGATAAATAAGTGGATTTTTGGCTGTAGTTTGGGCTCTCGACCTCTAAAAGGTTTGCCATCTCTGCTCTAGGCCATCTATTTTTTTGAGCTTGTTTTTTTCTGGAGTTGTCTCATCATTGATAATACAACTGTAAAACATTGTGACATCAGTGCTAGAGATCTAAAGATTTTGTGTAAATGATAATTGCTGTATAATGAAGAGATGTAATATACTTTATTACATACTTTCGCACCTTTGGCATTTTCAGGGTATTTGCTTATTGTCTGTTAATGGATTTCCTAAAACTGTTTTGCACCTGCCCGTGGTTTGTGCAGGTATTGCAGCTGAGCTATATAGAAATGAATGGAGGTTATGTGTTATACTTTGTTCTACCCATGGTCAGGTGTGGAGCAATTTTTGGAAAGCTACTATGTTTTTAAGCCTGAACACTTCATTGTAATATGTCCTATGTTCTAGCTCTGAAAGGGTCTAAGGGCTGATTCACACAACTGACAATATTAGCTGTGTGCCCTCCTTCATCATTGAATAAATAGATCATTTTCTGTGTTCTCAACCATCAAGAACATGGCCAAGAATTGGTGTGATAATATGAAGGTAGCCTTAGAGGGAGTAATGCTATTTGAAGATATTTTTCAGTTCTGTTCATAATTAAAGAAATGTTCATTCTGTAAAAAAGCATTCAGAGGATTCAGCATCCACATGTAGCGTAGTAACCTGTAGTGACACATTAACTTTCATTGGAGATTATTCTAGACATGCTCTGTTACTTGTGCAGAGGTCATTGTACAGGGAGAGGGAAGTGATCACTACAGAACAGGAAGTGTTATTTTATTATAAGGCTGAATGAAAACTGAAATTTAATCTACACAATAAGGCATTTTGTGATATCAAAAATCTGTCATTAAACCCTGAATGTGTATACATTTGCAATTTTTATAATGGAAAAGTAAGATTTTAGTATATTGAGGAATTGAAAAGCATGGGGAAAAAAAGTGTAAATTGTCATCATGATTAGGCTGTGACCTGTGCTTGTTCTGGTTATTGATTGTGAAAAGTCAAATATGCAGCAAATATATATCTAGGGACTTGTTCATGTTAATATTTTATTTTGGTTTCAAAATATTATAATGGTTGTCAGAAAATAATTCCTGTTATATTTTCCAATATACCTTCTGTATAATTTCCTCATGGATTTCCACATCTCTGCTTGCTGTGATTCTACTGGATGAAAACTGGCCCATGATCATGTTATGTCACACTGGTGCACAGCTCGTTATATCAGAGAAAGTAATCAGAGCACCTGTGTGACATCACATGACCACTGGAAGTAAACAATGAAACTTCCTGTTGAGTGACAGCAAGCAGAGATCTAGAAAACCATGAAGAATTGATACAGAAGAATTGATACAGAAAGTAAACAATAACAGTTAATTGCTGAAAGTGGACAACCCCTTTAAAGGCCTCTTTAAAGGGAACCTGTCACCAGGAGACCCATTTTTAGCACTCCCCTAGTCCCCACAGAGCATAGTACATACACTGCCAAAGTGTTTTTGTATTAAAAATTGGTTTTACAGAAAAAAGATATGTTATATTGTACCTTTCATTAGCATCTGCTGTGTGACTAGGCAGTTGCCAATTGGGGGGGGCTGGAAAGGAGCAGCCCCCCCCCCACCCTTGGGAAACATGTGACCTTTTCAAATATATGAATAACTCCCCTCACTCGGGATTGGCTGTAGAGGAGCAGGGGGCGTCGCTAAGCCCAGTGATGGGTGTTTTCATATATTTGAAAAGGTCACATGAAGTAGCTGTTCCCCAAGGGTGGGGGGGGAACTGCTCCTTTCCAGACTACTCCTATTTGGCAACTGCCTAGTCACACAGCACATGCTAATGAAAGGTACAATATAACATATCTTTTTTTCTGTAAAACCAATTTTTAATAAAAAAAACACTTTGGCAGCGTATGTACTATGCTCTGTGGGGACTGGTGGAGTGCTAAAAATGGGTCTCCTGGTGACAGGTTCCCTTTAAGAGCTGCTCAGAATTTATGGGTTGCCATGAATTAGAATCTTAATTTATAGTCCATGTCTTCTGGTCGGATAGATATTATTGTACCATGAGTTCTGCCTATGAATAATTCTTTGTCCCTTATGGCTACATGGCAAAGGAGGAAAGCAATGTCTTTGCCTAATAACAATTTGGTTTTCCCTTTGTATTCTGATGGGTCAAAAAGAAAAAAATGTCTATCTTGCTTGTTGAAGTTGCAGGGGCTAATATAAAGAATTCCCGTAAGGGGAACCACGTTGCCACAGGTATACAGTCCATTCTGTAGGAAGTATGTTATAGAACAGAAGGAGCAGATTGGATTGTTGTGTAGGTTTGTGGTACAGATTCTATATCGTGTGTGTATTAATACAGCTGTCTGTGCACACATTGCCATTGGAGGTTGTCAAACACTGAGGGGATTTAAAGGGGTATTATGTAAATAAAAGGATGTATGTACCAGCCACATGGCCGAATGAAGTAATGTTTCAGTAACACCTATTTTCCTCTGAGAGCTGCAGAAATATTGTAAGCAATGCCATAACTCCATATACCATGCTGACTGCGAGAGGATAACCCTTTTAAATAAATGATAAGATTTACTGAATGATTTCCTATAAAGCAGTCTGCTCAGCACCTCCTTGCTCTGTAATATGATAAATGGAGATAGGACACTATCGTCTTAGCTCTTCCTGCTCTGTAACATGTGACTTACAGATTGGATTTACATGGTGACAATTTCCGGTGGCTCTGCTTAAATGCATCATCAGGGGAGGATAAAACTGGCATAGGTCCTCGGCTTTGTGAAAACTTGGGACTAATTTTTTTTTAATGGTTTAACATTTACTGCCTATATAGGGTACCGTAACCAATCTTCTTGGGAATGAAGGAAGGATCCCTTCTGTCCCCATTCAGTTCTGCTGGTCCCTGAAGGGCCTATGTAAACTCGTTATCGAGAGTTGACAAACATGTAGGATGATTTCAGGGCCAGAGGTCCATCTCTCTGTATTATTTTTACAGGGTATAAAACTTGGTGGGTTGTTTGGGTGGCTACGGGCCCTCTAGAAGCCTTGAGCCCTGGGTTGTGCCATTTTTATAATCCACCATTCATTATCATAGCATATTTGATTATATATTACAGCAATTGCTTATGGATCAACATTGGGGGGTTGTTACTTTCTGTGTTGTCCATAAAACTGATGCTGAATACATTTTTATACATTCAGTGTAGAATTTTTTGCGTTTGTCTTTAAGCGTCCTTCTGTGGAATATGGCGGCACTTGGTAAATAAAGCCAAATCCCAAAGGCCACTTTACGTAAACATGACATACCTTCCAGAAACTGACGGCCCATTAACTTCTAGGTAAATTTGGAGCATTTAGCCTAGCCACTGCAGTAAAAGAATGAATTAGGCTGTGTACTTGAGCCACTGCATGCCCAGCCTCCCCGGCCGTAATTCCTTATCCAGATGTTAGTGATGCCAGCATGGTGGTCCTTAGCTGTTCATGCTTTGCTCTTTAATAAAGCTACCGTTGCTTTAGAGGAATGTAGATTTCACTACAACTTTAATCATTCTGAGCAGAAGTTGTAGAAGTTCTGCTATTACTTGCAGGAGCACTAGCCTACATTTACAGGGTAAAATACAGATAGGCTTTATATTTGGCATATTGATCTGAGGAATTTTCCAATCTTAGCAGGACAGTCATTGGAAATTCTAGTGAATTTATCTGCATGTACATTGTTTTTCAAATCACGAAAGAATTGTTATTCATGCAATCCACCGGTATTGGCTAAGATTTTAGGATTGCTCCATAAAGTGTGTGTTTCATGGTTTGTTCTATGGTGGAGACTGATAAGGTCGTAGTTTCAACACATTAGTAGTTTTCATACAGCTATGCCTTTGACCCCTCCCTACGGACATTTGAGTTTGCCTAGCATGCATTTGATTTTGGATGAGAAGAAGGGAATAACAATGGCTTTAGCAATGCCGAGTACGGACCATGGACCCACTCCTAGAGACATGACTGAGCATTGTAGTGATATATGGTGTATGAAGTTCCTGCATATTAAGGAAGCAGGAGCTCTGTGCATAAAATATCAATATGGTGGTCGGAGTAGTGGGTTCAGTCCTTGATGCAGGACCCAGTATAATCCATGGTTCACAGATTCCGCAAGTGTGAAGCCGCTCTAGGCTGCAGCCAGACAAAAATGGCAGCTTTGTAAATCCAGCCTCAATTTTTATTTCCTTTGATATCTGCTGCTGCAGGAGGTTCACCCCAAATCACATTTACTGGTCTTTTTGATCTCTGGTATATTTGCCCATTCAGCTGTGGTCTGTGTGGGCAAAAGAAATGTTTTATGCAAACAGGCATACCGCTTTAAGTAGTGTTCTCTGTATATGCAATATAATTTTAACATGTAAGGATGCAGTTTCCTTGCCCTTGAAATTGTTCCCTCTCACCAAAAAAATGATGCGTTAAAGCTATGAATGATAGGACCTACCATCTGTGTAGTAAAACTCATCTAATAGCTGATTACATAATTCTTTCCGTAAAGCACCTGGTAGAAGGTAAGCATAAATTTTCCTTTGCATTATTACATCAGGCGGAGGAGACAGCATACCAATTTCAGCTGCCAGACTCATAACTTGTAAAGATGGTGCATGTAGGGGTGAAATATTCCTAGCCATAGTGGACCTGTATAGGGGAGATGCATGTATCCTCTATGGAGGGTAGGCACTGTTCTATTTATCTCTGTGTGCAGATAGGCTTCAGTATATTTCAGGACAGATAGATAGACTTGGATGTAAACGGATTGTGAAGGAGATTAATTAGGCTTGAAATATGCAAGTCTGCGTCCTATACGAATGAATGTGATTACCCCTCCTCCCCCTTCAATGTGTCTGACACCGAGTCAGTCACAGGACCGTTCTTTCAGCCGCAGTAAGCTCTGTCGCTGAGCTGACAACTATCTATTACATGGTCTGTCAACGCTATATTATAGAAATACAATTATGTTATTATTTATCCTATGAAGTTACAATACAGGGAGGTTGTACATGCATTTTCTTCTTATTCCTTTTACCCCATCGATGGATTAGTAGATTCAAAACATCATGGTGGAGGGAGGCGATGGCCCTTACAAGGTCCTTTTATAAATTCTTTTTTTTTTGTTGAATTCCTAAATAATTAATGCTTGGGGGGTTGTCGCAGTATTCAAAGAAGCATCCTATGCCAACAAGTCACTGTCTGTCCTTGTGATGTCAGTGTAGGAAGGAGGCAGTCACAGACAGGAAGGAAGAATGGGAAATTTTCTACCAGCAAGGCCAAGTTTTTAAATTGGCCTTGAACGTTACTAAATAAAGCAATAAACCCTTGTGAATCCATTATGGAGATGACTGTCTGACAACCTTTCACACACACTAAGATACTGTTCCACGAAAGAAAGTTTGATACAATGAGGGAGATTTACTGTATTATGGGGGGGGGGGGGGGCAGGAATATTTATTTGATGTCCTTTCCGCAGCTTTTCAGGGCGGTGGTAATGACCACATACCTTTATTGCAACTCGATTCCCATTCAGCTCAATCAGAAATGAGCTGCATTCTCATACAACCCGTTTAACGTGACGCTGTTCTTGTTCAGTTTGCACTGAAAAAAATGTATTACATTCCCCGTCTAAATTTACATAATTTATAATAAATCTCCCTATTATTGTAATTGTTAGCTATGATCCCACAATTCCTCATAATCACGTTACATTGCAGAGTTATGTCTCACACACTACAAAAGTATATTGTGAGATTATGAAACTGTCTAAAAGAAAAGCTGGCTACAGTCTTTCTTTTTATGCAGATTTGTTACAAATATTCTGTGCACTGGATAATTTGGAGCAAACATATTTATTTTCATCAATTACGAGGACTATAGTAATAGTACATATACTATACATAGAAAATTTTTACTGCTTGAATTAGAAATAAAGTTGTTCAGCAACTTCATACACTACCATAGTATTGAATTGAGCAGTAGGACACATCCTTGAACTGCTGCACCATAATTTATTGAGTTCAGGACCCCAGTTCTCCAGCAGTTGGGTCCCCACCGGCCAGATTGGTATAACCCCTTTATTCTGTAGGAGACCTGGTAGCAATTGTTCAGTATCCAACTTGAGCTGAAATCAGTGGCCTGTTTGTGTGTTGTGATGCAAGGCATTCTCTTTGTAGGGGGTTTGGCTAATAGACAAAGGATGTGATTGAAGGATTGTCAGGATTTTCTAAAAGAGGTTTTTAAAATTACTTAATTAATATTTAAAAGCATAGCTATTTCCATATCAGAAATAAATCGAACAGGCACATATAGTAAACTTTGTCATATACCATAGTTCATTAAGTAAAGCAACTTCTCTGTGATTTTTTTCTGTTTCTTTCTCCTGCAGAGAGTCCTGTATTTGAAAGTCTTCTAAAGTCTATCCACTTCAGACAGACAAGGAGGCTAATAATTAACTGTTTCCATTTAATTTCACTTGATGATTCACCCCCTGTAAGGAGATTACTCTATCCGGTGACTGTTATGAGTCAAGTCATTAGACACTTTATCAGGTTTCTTTATCTTGCAGCTGTTATGATGGTATAGAACAGGAAGCTGATTTACACAAACTGCGTAAGAAAAGAAGAAAGGAAGGGGGAAAATGACATAGGAACAGATTTCTTTAATAAAGTATATTACAATGATCTGCACTTTCCATTTACATAGTTTTCAGAAATTATTCCAGTTGTGTAGAAACTGAAATAAGATTTTTTTTTCTAATCTTAATCCCACTATATAGTTACTAAACATCCAGCTCATTATGGAAATGTAGAAAACATTGTAGTCTTTTGGTGTTTGTTAAAAGAGATTTGAAAAAATATAAATCCTAGAGAATTGTCATAGATGCAATGTCTGGGGTCCAAAACTACAGCTTGTTCTCAGAGACAGTCAGCAGTATACTGTTGGTGTGAGTTGGTGTTACCCTACCTATCTAGTCTCCAGTAATAGAATATTTTCTGTACAGATATATTGGTTCTATCTGCACATGATTTATGAGTGCACCCATAGAGAGGGCGTCTTGATCAGCATATGCATTGGTGTTGAGCCGTACAATGCAACTGCTGGTTTGTGGCTCGGGCAGTCGGCTCATACAGGGGACCATGGAAAGCATATTCTTGAATGTGAACTCATAGAAGTCATATCCTAGATATTGAAACATCGACTAGCACAGGTCTCCAAACTACACTTGTTACTGATGCCAAAAAACAGATGAAATAACTGAGATGTGAGCGGGCTGTAATTCAGTTGCTAGTTATAAGATGAGAGCCACCAATGGTGTTTCTTACTCTTTTACCTGTGACTTGGAGGAAGTCCAATACCCTGTTTTAATTGACCAGCAATTTTGATAGATTCTATGCCTTTCCATTTAATATTTCTAGGACTGATAAAGTTAATGGACTACAGCACCCAGTTATCTCCAGAAGACTTGCCTGTTTTCACTTCATACAGGAAACACAGGTGCACTATAGATATGGGCCCCAGCATAAGACCCCAAGGAATCAGAAAGTTATCATTTATCCAGTAGATAAATTCCAAAGCCTTATTGCCATACTGTTACTGTATCATAAATACATAAACAATGAATTTTTGTGTAAATATAGTTTGGCTAGCTCAGGCTTTGTCATTGGCCGGCTAATGCTGTCGGTGGGAGAAGGGTATTTATCCCTGATGACTGTTTTTATACATAATCTCAATCAGATGCTTGTTTGTTAGTGGCTTGTAAAGTTTTGTGTTGTACATGTGATTTTTTTAATACCAAATTTAAAAATCAGCCGTTGTTCCTGCCCTTGGTCCCATAGTCTTATTCAAAACTCATGGCCACATAGCCTTCCATTGGGAACATGTGCGGTGATGCATGGTGCCGTGCTTCAGTGCACCGGTAACATGCCGCCAATCACACTGCAAAAAATAGAGAAAGTCCTATTTCTGCCCTTCTGTACAATTAGGGCAATCCCAGTCTATGGACATCGGTGGGGTGAGTTGTGCTCACCTGTCGATGATAAAGGAACCCCAAGCGGTCCAGAAAATGCACACATGAGGCCTGAATCCGATTAGCTGCCATTTAGTGCGGGCATTAGAAAGTGATGTCAATGACAAGTGACATGGTGTAACCTAGCGCAATGACTGCATGACTACATATACTTTCTCTCCACCCTCTTGACTAGTTAAGGTTAATTTGTCAATATAAGGTTTTAAAGATTTTAACTTAACTGTTGAGGAAGAGAAATCTTAGTAAGTGCCCTCGTGATCTTGCACATGATGGAGCCAGTATGGAGTACAAAATCTAACCGACGGGTTCCATCTGATATCCATTAATATTCCTCTATTTCTTATATTTTTTGATCTTTAAAATAAAATGTTGCCGGTATTCATGTTATCATTGTATATGGCTTTGTATTTTCTACTCAATTAGCTACAAATCTGAAACCTGTGACTAGGGACGGAAGCTTTTTCCCTTCCTCCTGTAGTTTGCAGACAGCTGCTAATTGCTATGTTGTGACAATCTGCAGTCTTCATTAGGTATTTTTAACTGTATGAGCCACGACTTCAGGGAACTTACTGGAGAGGACTAGATATAGGGGATTATATAGTGTTGTGCAGCCTTTCCTTTCTTTTCCATATGAAATCTAGAATAGTTGTAATGCATTTTTACATAAGTTGCAGTTTTTTAATGTTTTCTCTATGCAGAAGGATTAAAAGATACTGGTGCAGATTTACTTACCCGGCCCTGACGCGATCCCGTGGTGCGTGTCCGACGAGGATTCGGGTCCAGCGTGATTCAGGTAGCTTGTGCGCCCGATTTCCTGCTTCCGTCGCTTCTGCACCGAGGTCCGCCGGAGTTCACCTGCTTCTTTCCAGTGCTTGTAAGTGTGTGTCTTGCGTCACATTTCTAATTGTTAAAAACTGCGCATTGTCCGAATCCATCGGGTTATCTGACGGCCCGCCCCCTGATTTCTGTCACGTGCAAAATCCCTGGGCAATTTGGCGCAAAATTTAAATTGTTGGGAAACCCGTCGAAAATGCGTCCGACAGACCCTTAGTAAATGAGCCCCACTGTTTTAATTTGGATACAACTATATAGAGTAGTCTCTACAGTCAACCCCTCTCAATTTCTCCCTCGCTGTCAGAACCCTTTGGGTCAAACCAATGGAAGACAATAATCGTCCCTTTATATTCCACAAAACAAAAAAAAAAAAAATAAACACATGTAAACATAAACAGCCAGCATGGCAGCAGGAGCTACTTTCTAAGGAACGTGGGTCTGCCACTATAAATAAACCATTCTCGATGAAATCTTATTAGTAAGTTACATATGTCTATAACAACAAAGAACTTTTTATGTCTCCAGATAACCCATTTAAAATACAATTTAACAACAGTAAAACAATATGATGACTTTTTAAAGTAAAAGCAACCAGCAAATCAGAAGCTAATGAATAACAGTTTATAGCTGTCAGGCTGATTAATTTAGTAGTATAATGGGACAAGTAAACCTTAAATAGGTACGTTTTTTATATCCATCCACTGGAAAATTCCCAAACTGGATTTGTGTGTGGGTGGGCTGCACCCAACTTTCTTTATGACCCCAAATTGGGTGCTGGAGCACTCTACAATTGAGCACTGCATCTTACACCATACACTTTATACAGCCAAGCGCTTGTCCATCCAACAGCTATTACATTGCTCGCCAACAAGTAAACACCTTAGGGTATAGGACACTTTACAAGCTTTCCAGAAATATGTCTCCCTTTTCCCAGTGATCTGTCATATTGGAGAAAATGCCATGTTAATCTTTATGCAATTACCTTATTGATGCACCAGGTCAGGATTGTCATTGGGCAAAGGGGAGCGTTGTTAAGGCTCAGGGTAGCATAAAAAAACGAAAACATCTGAACCAGCAACCTTTGACTTTCGTGCACTGAAAAGCACGATTTACGTAGAAATTCTAACCTGAATTTTTCTTAAATGATAAATCACAGAGAAACATTAAATGTTTATTAAATAAGTTCACAAAGTGCACTACAAAATGCTTTTTTTTCTTGTGGGCGTGTTGGGATGTGGGAGACTCCTTAATGGAAACAGATTACGCCCATTCATTCATGCACATTTTTTTTTTCTTTTTTGTTTTTTTAGTATCTTTTATATTATCCTCCACATAAGCAAAATATAAGTTTTAAATATGGTACTTAAATACTAATATCTCGTTTGGTAGATTTTGTAGAAAACAAAGGAGATTGTAGCATAACTAAATGTTTCTTTGATTAAATATTTTAAGGTGGTCAAAAGGCATGCACCTTTGTTTTCATTTTATAGATTTTCTTTTAAATTGTCCCTTAAATTTTGTCAGTTAATGTGAATATGCAAATTAGTTTCCCTCGATGGGACAAGGAAAAGCACGCCTCTTCTGCTACCTTGTATGTCAGCCCCTTATGATCAAGAATAACTTTCAGGAAGCCTAATGACATAAGGGCCTAAGTCACACAAGGGGGCTGCTTTACATGGTAGAAAGATAGGCATGGTTTTCCTTGACCCATATTTGAAAACCTATTTGCATATTTCCCAGAATCCACTAGTGGAGCATCAATGGCTATAAGTCTCTATGAGCCTGCAAGGCAGCCTCAATTGACAAAATCTCCATAATGAGAACTTTTACTCCCTGACTGTGAGTTAAGGTATGCAGAATTCTAGTAATCTTTAATTGGTGCCCATCCCCCACTGACTGCAGAGTGAGATATCACTAGTCTACTTGTGGAATAACAGGACTTCCCTTTAAATTGCTCTAATATAAAAGGAAATCTACCATCAAAATCAATATCAAGTATGCAGGCACTGTGCATGTAGTAATCCTGTGCATGTATTTGTTATCCTTCCTTATAAAATCACACCGGAAGAAGGTTTTTTCAAACATATTTTTCCCTTTAGGCCCCCTAGCATACTTGATCTCGTATATACAATACTGTAATACAATTAGATTGCAGAATATTGCTAATATATGGTGAAGGCTAATTGTCGGCAAGAGGCTCCCAGCGGTTAAGGCAACCGGTCATCGCCCCCCTATGACATGCTACACTAATCTGTCAGGATTTTTCAAAGAAATCTTCATTGAAACGTCCAAAATAGATGTGAATAGAGATGAGCGAGTATACTCGTCCGAGTATACTGCTCGGTCGAGTATTAGCATACTCTGACCGGCTCGTTACTCGGACGAGTATCTCGCCGGCTCGAGATCGAGCAGTAAATTAATAAAATAAATTGAATAAAAGTATCTTTATTGTAAAAAAAAAAAATATTACACATGTTTGCAGATGTTTTACTTGTAAGAACACATTGAAATAACACTATTCTTCACTTTGCAGGTGAAGAATATTGTTCTTTCAATGTGTTCTGCACTTAAATGGTCCTGTATTCACTGTTTTTAATGTTTTAATTCTATTCTTCACTTTGCAGCTGTGCGCGCGTATCTCCGAAACTATCGGGAGACACGCGCGCACCTGCAATGTGAAGAATAGAATTAAAACATTAAAAACAGTGAATACAGGACCATTTAAGAGCAGAACACATTGAAAGAACAATATTCTTCACATTCCAGATGTTCGTGCACATCTCCTAACTTAGCGGGAGACACGCGCGAACACCTGCAACGTGAAGAATAGTGTTATTTCAATGTGTTCTTACAAGTAAAACATCTGCAAACATCTGAAAATTTTTTTTTGCACTGTTCTTTTACTGTTCAGTTTTATTAAAAAAATGCTCGGGTCTCCCATTGACTTCAATGGGGCTCGTTATTCGAGACGAGAACTCGAGCATCTGGAAAGGTTTGTCTCGAATAACGAGCACCCGAGCATTTTAGTGATCGCTCATCTCTAGATGTGAACATGGGTGTTTTCATAAGGGTGTGATAATGGTGCATTTTAGCATCTGGACCTCCAACATTTCAACTAGATGGAAATAGATTAGTATGAGGATCCCAGAACTGTGTGAGGTGTGTGTTGTGGCTGTACATCGGATGCTAAGATACATCGCGTCTAAAAGTAAGACTATAAACGGGATGCTATAACCTGGCCGCCTACCAGATAATTGCTGATGTCATTCGTGTTGTCACTGAATTATGGGGTCAGGTATTTTTAATACAGAGTTGACAACAGACGGCCATGCTTACCACTCTGTCAAGATAAAGTCCAGCAGAAAGTAACTTCTCCTGAAGGAGGGGGGGAGGGGGTGGGTGTTGTTCAAAACATACAGATGTAGCAGAGCTGAGATTCTTTCCATACCTTAGAATCAGGAGGTGACGATTACTCAGTCTCTTAAGGTTCCTGTTAGGGTATGTCTAAACGCTTGCTCGTAAACCTCAGATGAGGATGTAGACTGATTAAAAAATGTGTAGGCAGTATAGCATGCCCAGCAGTTACACAGTGATTGCTGGCAATGTGCCACTCGTTTCCCAGACTGTATAAGAACTGTGGAATAATAGCTGCTGGTGTGAAATAATGAATGCAAACTAATGATCCTGATGTAGAATAAATCTATCCGGGTTTACCGTGCACTATGTCATCCAAATAGTTAATGTGCCGCAAATATTCCAAATAAATATACCTAATGAAAAGGGATTGTATGCTTACAGATCTAGCAGTGCAGCTGTTTTTAGCAATAAGCATGCAGGTCTCACAGCGACTGTGAGAGTAGTGTGAATACAGCGTTATTTGCGGTTTCACATGTAAAACCCCATTGGACTTGCCTAATGAATGCTTGGTTCCAGAGAGATGCACGTCTGCTGTCTTCTTGAGGGGATAAGATATGACATTATGATATGATTTTACAGTGTTTAGATTTCCATTCCATTCCTCTGTGTTTTTTTGTTTAGCTTTTTGTTAAAGGGCTACAAAATCCTGCATGCTTCTTACATAATCCCACCAATGCCTTAGGTTTCTAAACCTGTCCTTAAAGTAACCTGTCACCACAACCCCAATTTTTCACCGTGCACATGTTCCAAAAGCTCATAACATGACAATATAATTGCTTTTGTCATGTTTGTGAGTAGTACAGGTTTGCTATAATCATATAGTGTATTATACCTGGCTCCCTGCCAAGCTCCCACGCTTAGTCCCGGGTGCAGGAATTCAAAATCAAATGCTCCAGTCCCTCCCTCTGACATCACAGATGGGAGACAGCTAGAAACCAGGGGAGGGACGCCTGCCTCCTAGTTGCCACACATCCGGCTGTATATATACGTTCATGTGCAAGGATCCTTAGAGAGATGAGTTATATCTCTCTGTTCATTACAGAGAACTAACGGGAGATTAATTATACTGTATTAGGCTGCATTCACATCATGTGTGCCCGCCGTACCGTAGCACGGCGGGCACACATCGGCGCCAGGGAGAGGAGAAGGGGGTGAGCACTGCTCACCCCCACCCCTCACTATACTGATATATGACGCATGGCGCCGTATTCCGGAGGAAGATAGGACATGCCCAAACTTTCCCCCCCGATACCGTGTGCCCATTGCTGTCTATGGGGGACATATATACGTCAGCCTATATACGTCTCCCATACGTTTGTGTGAATATAGCCTTAGTAAAATAGTATTCATCTCCTAGCATGAGATAAAAAAAAACCACATACAATATTGGCACTGTGTGAAGCTTGCCGTGCCTGTGCTAGCCCGGATGTAATATAAGTACCACTCCTAGGCGTATTCATATTGTGCCTATTAAAGACTGCGCTAACTGATACCTATTGTAAAATGCCCTGCTAAACACAGGCTTGCCGTGACGGGTTGCTGTGGCAACTGCTGAATATTCTATTTATAAGCAAAAGTTACATTATTGTTTACCTGTCTGGAGGAATAATGGCCATTAAAAGTGAACAAATAATTTACAGGCCGGCCATGCAATATGTATATCACAACGCGTGCTGAGCATTTACAGTTTTGTAAGAACTTTATGAAATAACAAATGCTGGAAGACAAGGGCAGTCCTGTTACCATTGATAATAATAATTCCTTTATTTATATAGCGCACACAGATTACGCAGCGCTCCACAGAGTTTGCCAAATCTGTTCCTGTCCCCAATTGGGGCTCACAATCTAAACAACCTACCATTCATCAGGCGGGAGTTCACAGATCCATATTGATAAACTGCATTGTACAGCAGTGGTGAAAGATGTATGTCGAAGTACCCATCACAGAGATGATTGTGTTATGCATGGCAAGTGATAAAGCTTAAAGCGCAACTCTGATATATATATATATATATATATTTTCACAAATCAAGAAACACTTTACCAGTGGGCCCTGCTGAAAAATTAGGATCAGGGTCCCATATACGTAAACCCTCACTGCCATATTCTACACACGCCATTTATACCGAACACTCAAATAAAGATGCATATGCATATATAAATCTATCCCTATATATGATATCCAAATATCAATAATATACTTCATTAGAAGATACCTGAAATTGATATACTGCACACAGGAATATATACCAGCAGTAAATATGCATGACATGTAAAGGAAATAAATGTAAAATGTAAAGGAAATAAATCTACTGCACAGCAGGGCTTCCAACAGGCAGACTAAATAAATAAATATAAATCTGTCACAGCTGCTGCTGTTGCTGGCTTGGTCCTTGCTGGTCTTTGTTCTGGTGGACTCCTAACAGGTGACAATCCTACTCTGTCAGGTCCAGAGCAATGACTTCTCCTGGGCATGATTTATCGCTGCAGAGGTTGCCCCATTATGTCTCCAGCTACTTTCCGCATGTCTCCACACCGTGACCCTTAATATACTGCAGTCACTTCAAGCACTGTGTCATCTAGATAACGACTATTTCCTACATTGTGTTACTAAATACATAATGCTCAACAAGGACCATGCTATGTGCCTACATATACCAAATTTTGTACTGTGACCCCATCAATATATTATAGTATATACAATACTAACAGAGTTAAAGAGAACCCGTCATGCAAAATAACCCCCCTAAACTAAATATATTTTCATAAACTGCCATTAGAGAGCATTGCCTCTATCCCTTCATTGTCCCTCTACATGCTTGTAAACCTAAGCAATGAGGTCCTAAAGCTGTATGCAAATGACCTGTGAAATGTCCAATGAAGCATTAGCATATTCAAGCTGTCCACTCTATTCATGAGTGGGAGGCACAGCCACACCCCCAGTGCATGACTGACAGCCTGTATAATGATGTGAGGCTGTATAATGATGTGCTTCCTGGTGCTGGCGCCCCCTGCAGCCTGTGTGTGCATGTGTGTGTGTATAGGAGAGATACAGCAGCTCCAGGCAGCCATGTTACAGCAGAACATGTCAGATTCATGTGTAGCTGATGTCTGTGTCTCTCACCTGTATATTAGGAGGATGCAGCATGTCAGCAGATGACATACACACTAGCCATGCTTTACTATACATTACACACAGACATGAGCAGGGGGAGGAGAGGGGAGGGGTAACAGGGGTGACATCACTGCCTCTGACTATGTGACCAGCCTCATTTACATGCTAAAAAATAGATGATTTTACAATGAATAATGTATGAAATAACTAGATAAAGGCTGGGATGGGATCCTTGTGAGCTGCTCCAACAGGTAGTAGTGACAAGACTAGTGACAGAGACCTGATGACAGGTGTCCTTTAAGAAGGTGCTGCTCCATATTCACTCTGGAAAGTTGTATGGGAGGTCATGTGACAGTGCACTCTGTGTTTAGTTGAGAGCGGAGTGTTTGTAGATCTGTGAATGCAGAAGTCTCTTACACATAATAGTGAGGTAAAAGATTCTTTAATAACCTAAATAACTGGACTGCCTGTAAATGTTTATGCCGCAAACAGGCCTCATACAGGGTGATGACGTAGTGTCCTGAATCACCCTGCTAGGTTTCTTTCAAACATGGCAAGGTCCAGCTGAGATCTTAATATGGACCAAAGTGCCCACACCAAAGATTTACAGGTGCAATCCTCCATATTAATTTACAAAAGTTAAAAGGGAACATAATTGCATATTATAACATAGAAGGTAGACTCTTTGAAGCTCGACTGTGACCAGGCCCTGAGGTAAGCTATTGCACTCATTCAACTTTTCAACAAATTTTTTGTAAAGGCCATTAATATATTTATATAAACTAATTATGATGTCACTTTATTAAATACAACAAGCTAAGCATATAAAAGGAACCTGTCAGCAGAAAATGACCTAATAGACAACCACCACTATGTTGTCAAGCAGCATAACAACGGCCAGATCATGTTACTTTCATTCCCCAGTGTGGTGGTATCATGCATAAAATCATCTTTCAATTGAAATCAAATTAGTTGTATAAAATTATCTGAGCGGAGAACTGAAGTCAAGCTCTCTCCACCTAAGAATGTCCCCTCATTGTGATTAACATCCCAGTCTCCAGGTACATGGGTGAACGGCTCTACTGAAGTCTAGTACATGATGTCAATTACAGCACGGGGTCGTTCTGAGGTGGGGAGAGCTTGACTTTAGTGTTAAACTCTCCACCTCCCTGACTTTATGCAACCAATTTACATCTCAATTCAAAGTGTATTTTCTGGATGATGTCACCACACAGGACCATGAAGGAAACTTGATCTGGAATGTTTTAATTTACTTGACAATATAATGATAGTAGTTTATTAAGTCAATCCCTTTAATTAATAAGATATACAATATTTATATATAATGATATATATGTAATCAGTGTTTTGTATTTCAATTCCAATTGCAACATCTTCCACCGGGGCCTAGCCTTTTTCTCTTGGGGCCTGTAGACAGCTGGGGCCCCGGATACCGGAGTGGCTGGGGATTGCGGCCTAGGCATGCTAGTGTCACGGTGCTTGGTATGGGGACCGGAGGGCTGTCCTACAGCCTGGCAGGTATCCAGCAGGTGGTGTTGGCAAGAAATGATGAGGTGCTCTTATAGTGGTGCTCCCTGGGGCAACCCTTTGGTGTCTAGAGTACGAGTCCCTGTGTAATGGATAGGGTGCCCGTGATGGTGACAGCCGTAGTAGCAGGGATCAGACGGAGGCAAACGTTGTCTAAAAGTAACTTACAGTTCTTCATTGGAACCAACAGGAACAGTGGATAACGTGCCAAACGAATCTTGACAATGGTAACAGGCTGGGGATGCACTTGAAGAGGGAACCACAGGGATTGATCACCCGCCTGGATGCAGGGGCAGGCTGGGAGATAGCTGTGTCCTAGTAGAATGCTTCAGCTTGTCCTGGGTTACTTCAGATATCACCCTAGAAGGTAGGATGATATCCCTTTTCTCTCACTAACTCCTCAGAGCTGTTCAGGCAGCCAGCTAAACTCTCCTCTGTCTGACTAGACTGGTCTGATCTGGTTTACTGGCTGCACTGTACTGGTCTCTCTCAGACTAAGGCTATATTCACACTGCCGTTGCCCGCCCGTACCGTACCGTAGCGGGCAACGGCAGTGTACGGGGAGAGGAGGAGGAGGTGAGCGCAGCTCACCCCCGCCCCTCTCCATAGCAACCTATGGCGCACGGCCCCGTATTACGGGAAAAGATAGGACAGGTCCTATCTTTTTCCCGGGTACGGAACGGTACGGTGACGCACGTGTGCTGCACCGTACCGCTCCCGTAGTGTGCCGTGCGCCCATAGGAGTGTATGGAGGACGTATATCGGCCGTATATACATCGGCCGTATATACGTCCTCCATACGTTCGTGTGAATGTAGCCTAACTGAACTAGTCTGTCTGACTGACTCCTGTCAGACTAACCTGACTGGATTAACTCTTCTTCTGATTAACTAGTCTCACTCAGAGACTGACTAGATTCACTCTGTTCTCTATGTATGGAGAGCTGGGTCTCCCTCTCCCCAAAACTTTCCTGACCAGCGGTTTTATTACTCCCACTGGTCAGGTGGTGGTTACTCCTCCAATGGCATCCCAGCTTACAATACAATACAAGAACAAGTGTGATTGGCTGATGGAATGACATCACATTAAACAATTAACTCCTGCCTTACCAGGCAGGATCTACCGCTGCAGTGTTCCCCGTGTTGTGTAGTGACCTGCTGTGGGGTTGATCAGACTCCACTCAGGAGTCAAGCTACATATTGGGACTTATTCGCAACAACCCCTCTACCTTGTATCGGCAGGGGTGTTGCACAATCTTAACCACAAGTCTGAGGACTTGGTTACTCTGCTCCCTCTTTGTCTGTCCGTCTTAGTATATTCTTAGCATAGTCAGGCCCTGGGCTTATTCTAAGGTATGAACACTGACTTAAAGGATAGCTGGGTTGTGTTCAGCTTTCACCACGTGCACACGCCCAGTCCAGGAGAGCACGGACACTCAATCCAGCAGAGGTTCAACAGGTATACAAACAGGTGCGGTCCGGCTTCAATCCAAAGAAGACTTGGCTTGTTTGTTAAAACTTTTTCGTTTTATTTGAATCAAGTTAAAAGGTGGACATACATTGAAAATGGTCCAAATGGTTCAGACGCTACCGCATCTTTAGTCATGGAGGCGCCTGAAACGCATTGGACCATTTTTGATGTATGTCCACCTTTTAACTTTATTCAAATAAAATTAAAAAGTTTTAACAAACAAGCAAAGTCTTCTTTGGATTGAAGCCGGACCGCACCTGTTTGTATATATGAACACTGAATTGCATGTTAAAGACTAGTAACATAATCTTCTTCACTTTAAGGCCACTTTCCAACAAGCTTTGTGGGGATACATAGGCTTGGAACCCATTAATGTGAAAGACGCCTAAATCTGTATTTCTTTAAATATGGATCACAACCTAGGAGGAAACATATAGGGACTTTGAGGGACTTGCAATAAAAAAAATCCTAAATGAAAAGCAATAAAATTTAATACATTTAGGCAGTGTCTCACGTGGCATTTAATATGGTTCCAAAGGTGAATCTTCAGCTCTCGTCGGTGCCATTAAGTGATCAATCCACCTTTGTTTACTTGGCAAATATGCTGTAGTTCCTTTCCGCTATCTGTCAGAGCGTACCTAGCATCTGTGAGACTGAAGCATGCAGCCCTCTGTACACGCAGGCCCACCCACCATCTGCTTCATGATAGTAGTATAAAGTGAGAAGAGAGGACGCCTATTATGATACTGAAATTGTTAAAGAGGCCTAGTCATGTCTACATATAACTTCAGAAGTGGACTTATACAGCGGTCGCATGATATCAAGAGCATCACTTTGCCTATGTGTTTATATGTATATAGGGCAAAGTGTAATATGGGAATGGTTTGACATTAAAGAGTTTGCATTTTGAAAGAAATGTCTTTACTTTGTTATTGGTATGCCGCCAAGTGGACTTGATAGGATAGTCCTTATCCTAGTCTCTTTTCCTTAGGATCTAAGTAAGACCAAGGATGGCCATAGTCAATATGTAGATCACAGTTAAGGATTATACAGTGGAGAGCTTTCACTTCTGGAGGTCATCAATGATTTCCACTGATGGGATACTAATCCACTATCATCTATAGGCTTATTCAGACAGATTTTTTTTTCACGAACCATATATCAGTGAGCAAATTAATGCAGCATTCACTACTGTTTCACACATAGGGACCATGGACTACCATAGAAGTCATGAGGTCCATAAAACCATAGCGGACATTGATGTATTTCCTGTATGGGACTTTTTTTTTCACAGATAGCCATCTTGTTTTTGCAATATGGACATGTATGCTTAATGCTTCTTAGGGGGTTTGCGTTCTCCTATCGGACCCCCTTGCAGGCCAGACTTTCGGATGAAGTGTTTGAAAGGCGGTATAATAAAGTACAGAAGTATTTCAGTGTATTACACAAGGAATCAGACCGTTGCATGTAGCGGGACTAAAAATGTGTTTCCGTATACAAAATGCATTTTTTATTTGAGCACATTGTGAAAAAAGATCCACACAAACCATTCATCATTAAGGCCCAACGTGACTGATAACTAAGGGGATAAAATGGTCACAATGAAATGGGAAGCTGAAGGCCCTTCAAACAACTGAAAGCTGGACCGTAGGCCACCAATACTATACTCAAGAAACCAGGACGGTGTATGAGGCAAAAATCAGAAACCAGTATAAAGTTTGTCTTGCAATGAGGATGTGGTTTAGTGGTGATGGAGTGCATTTTTTTAATTAATGGGGCTAGCTACAGATGCAGCATCTAAAGTGTGCTTCTTATTATGCAACTTTGACAGCAATGCTCCATATTTATCATCTACACTCTCACTGGCCACTTTATTAGGTACACCTGTCCAACTGCTCGTTAACACTTAATTTCTAATCAGCCAATCACATGGCGGCAACTCAGTGCATTTAGGCATGTAGACATGGTCAAGACAATGGCACTCTTTGGGCCCCTTGGTACCAATTGAGCATCGTTGCAACACCACAGCCTACCTGAGTATTGTTGCTGACCATGTCCATCCCTTTATGACCACAATGTACCCAACATCTGATGGCTACTTTCAGCAGGATAATGCGCCATGTCATAAATCTGGAATCATCTCAGACTGGTTTCTTGAACATGACAATGAGTTCACTGTACTCAAATGGCCTCCATAGTCACCAGATCTCAATCCAATAGAGCATCTTTGGGATGTGGTGGAACGGGAGATTTGCATCATGGATGTGCAGCCGACAAATCTGCGGCAACTGTGTGATGCCATCATGTCAATATGGACCAAAATCTCTGAGGAATGCTTCCAGCACCTTGTTGAATCTATGCCACGAAAAATTGAGGCAGTTCTGAAGGCAAAAGGGGGTTCAACCCGTTACTAGCATGCTGTACCTAATAAAGTGGCCGGTGAGTGTAATCTCTACCAGGCTGATATGACTAGACCTGCTTAATAAATCTGCTCCTTAATTTTACTTTTAAACAACATGTCATTAGCATGGAATACTATTTAGTCTTCGTATGTGAATGTGTCGAGCATAGCTTTTTGGCATATGCCAGTAAGTGTTAGTATAGTTTTTTTTACTGTATAGAAATGCATGTCTGGGTTTACGTTCTATTATTTTAGCCTATTGGTGGTTTATTACACTGAATGCTTATACAGCAACATTCATCACTGCATTTTGAGGAATTCTTGTCGATGTATATCCTTGTCGGGAAAAGAAAACGCCTTAACTTATTAGCGTTTGCGCCATGCAGTAGTAGTTTGAAACAGTCTGCAAAAATTGATTCCATCAGCTATAAAAAATATTCCAGCATACTTATTAATATAGCTTGTATTAGAATAGACGCATTCTAAGACCACAGGAGAAGTTAATTTCCTCATTTCCCGAGCCTTGTTGCGGATAAGAGATTGGGATTACTTAGAAATAGGGAAGAGCTTATCATAAGGAGCATGGTGCAAAGTTTATAACAGGTGAATACCAATTATATAAAGAAACCCTACACGGCATGGAACAAGGTCAATATATTTTCCAAGGAAATAAATGTAAGGTATTTTTTACCATTTACAAAAAAAGTTACTTCTGAAATTAATTCACTGGTAAATACAGATCCTTGAGTTTCTTTTTCCTTGCCAGATTGTAAAACATTTCTATTCAAAGGTCTTTTAAAATTGACAATAGAAAATGGCCAGTAGTTCAGCTTCCATATGTGCTATCACTCAGGATTTGGAGATGGGTAGACGCAAACCACATAGATATATCTACAAAACCCAGACAATAGAATCAGCTGCTCGGTAGGGGTGTCGGGTGTCTTACTCATCAGTCACCTATTAATGAACTGTCCTATGAGTAGGTCATTAATACTATAGAGAGCCACAGTCATGCCGCCCCTTTTACTTCATTATTTACATTTACCATATATCTGCTTTATGTTGGTCTTTATGTTTTTAACATATTTTTGTAAACATATTTTGAAGGATGAAACAATTACTGTATATACTCATGTATATGCCAAGTTTTTACGAATAAAAAATGCGGCTGAAAACCCCCACCTTGGCTTGTACATGAGTGGATGAAAAAAAACTTACATACTCACCTTCCTATGCTCCCCGATGCTGCTCTTCCTTCTTCTCTTCCCTGGTAGCAGAGCAGGCAGAGACGCATCCATGCACTCTGCTTACCAGCGCACACTATGACATCAGCAGCGAGTGCATAGGTGCATCTCTGCCCGCTCTGTTACCGGTAAAGAGAAGAAGGAAGAGTAGCTGCAGGGAGCATCGGAAGGTGAGTATGTTAGTTTATTAATTTTTTACACGATGGGGCTGCAGAGAATTTCATTATTTGGGGGGCTGCAGGGCATTTACATACTCACTGCAGCAGTTAATTTCATTACTAGGGGAAGGCTGCATGGGGCATTTCATTACCGGGAGGGGCTGCAGGGTGGGAGTTTACCAATGCATTTTTTACCCTGGGCTTATACTCGAGTCAATACGTTTTCCCAGTTATTTGTGGTACAATTAGTAGCCTCAGCTCATACTCATTTCAGCTTGTACTTGAGTTAATAACTTTATTATGCCAAGTTTCCAGATTTTAGAAACACCCTACATGTGGCCCTAACCTTTTTATCTTGAAATGCAAAGGGGCGTGGAAATGTGAGAGAACTACTGTATATACTTTTTATGGGTAATTTTATGTTTACTTCAACACAGGGCATATATAAGGGTTTATTTATCTTACGCAGCGTAGAAATAAACGCAGCCAGCGAATGCTGACGTATGACAATTTACCAGCTGCAGTGAGTGCGCAGGCACGGGGACAGGAATCCTCCATGTTTCCCTGGCATGGCCCAGAAGCCCCGGTAAATAACCCCCATAAAATTTCTTAGAGAATGCAAAGACTCCACTCCACTCTTCCCCTCCAAAACCATTTGCAAGGCTAATAGTAATAATTTTGATCTCACTGAATTATTTACACAGGCATGTCCATTGCACGTGCAAAACGGATCCCTTTTTTTATCTGCATCCACTTTCTTCACCTCATGATTTAACATTAGTGAAAATCACAGATAGCACGCTGAGTGGGAAAAAAAAACGATGTGTGAGTACGTCCTTAATGTGACAACAGCAATCTGGAAATCTGGAATGAAAGTCAAGCATGATAAACCTGGGGCACTCGCTCATAGTTCCTGCATAGGAAGCGTGCTGTAATTTTTGGCGGGATGTAAGTTTGTGATGCAAGGGGTTAATGATTTGGCACACGGACAAAAAGGTTTTGAACTGTCTTCCCATTCATGAAGGTGAAATAGTACTCTGTAGAACAGCTTTTAGCAAGTTTAATCATGCGCCAAAAATTGCATCAAAAAACGAGTTGGAAACCTAGATGCGCCATAAAAGTGTCAAATTCATAAGCTTTGCCAAAATAAGAACAATTTGTCAGAAATTGTCAGAAAACTCCCACCTTACTTTTCCTCATGTAATCTCAGTGCAGCAGAGAACGTTTTGGCGCACAGTGGGGGGGGGGGGTGCTTTTGTACAGTGTAACAGTCTGTGAAGCTGCAGCACTGAGGGTCTCTGGTTCATTAGAATTATTTTAAAAGTTAATTTTAGAAGAAAGGAGGCCATGGATAACAAATATAGGAAGATTACCACAGTCACAATGCCTGGATGGAGTAAGTGTAAGATTTTCCCTAATATGCTCATTTCCTAAAGAGGCTAGTGGGCCGTGGAGTAGCCGGAGCTGAGGCTACACGGTATGGCTATTCCACGCCCCAGTAGTCCCTTTGATCCTCCTACCGACATATCTTTGGCGCGCAAAACTCCGGCTTCGCGGACGAGGGCGCACAGCTATGAGATATGCGGGTAGGAGGATCAAAGAGGATACTGGGGCGTAGAGTAGCCGCGCCGTGTAGCCTCAGCTCCGGCTTCTCCACGTCCCAGTAGCCTCTTTAAAAAATTAGCATATTAGGACAATAAAACTTAGTACAAGTTACAGGGGACGTGAGGATTAACCCTTAAAAGGGCTATCCTCATGTACAATAGAGGCACCTACCACCCGATCTAAGGTGGAAATAGGGGAAATTCCTGGACATATGCCTTGTACTCCAGAAAACTAACACACAAGCCATTATCTCCCCACACAGAGATAAGACATCATGGAAAGATTTTCACCTATTCTTTGTGTTTTGACTGCTTAAATAACCAAGCTGGCCCTTAATCACACCTCTTGTCTCTGGATTGGTTCTGCTTCTCTTCCCCTGTGGTCCTTCCTCCAAGTCTGCAACACATTAAAATGAAGCTAGTGCCCATCGTTCTTCTAATGCTGCCTTGTGAAATATCTAAGTTTTCAGGCTCTACTGAACTAGTCGGAGTGTAAAAGAAGCCTCGGAAGGTAAAACGTATTTTATACAATATTTACATGTAGAATTTCTTATAAGGCGATAAGGAAGGAGGATTTCACTTTAAGATACAGTTGCATATCATGGAAGCAGATGTCAGCCTCCTGTGACATAGTTTTTCAAGTAATCTGAAAAGATCATAAGCCGCCTCCTTCTGATGTATGTGGCGTGCACTCTAGCAGAGGCATGAAGAAACTTAACACAGTCCTAAGAGATTGTTGATGATTAGATGAAACCTTTTATTGTCACAAATTAATACCGAGGCTTTAGGGTAGCTGCAAAGGAGAATGTGTTACGTGTTGAGTAGCTACACTAAAAATATGAAAAATACTGTATGGAATGTTAATTGGGCCTCAAATGTCAGTGGTTATCAGCTGACATAAATTACCCAGCAATGGGGGTGGTCAAACCCAGCAGAAATAATTGATCGAAATTTGATCCAGATGGTTAAAGAGCAGATTTTTATCAAAAACATAGATATGTAATCAGAATGATAGATGGTTAGATCCAATGACCTGTGACCGTGTAGACCATTCTAAATATACACTCTTACGTACATGCCGTAATTGTAAAATGAAGCATTCTGGTTAGGTAACTTGTACTTCTTTATCTCAAAGCTGAGCTCCATGGTAAATCTTCATTACTAATAAATTCAGGGACATACACAGTATATACATATATATCTTATTATGTCAAACTACTCTGTTTCTCTGACTGTAATTACTTGCTATTGACTGCATGTTCACCTGAAATCCGTTTCCTTTTCAGGTAATTATTGATAATTTCCGGTCCAAAGTGAAATGGGGGCAGTTGAATAGAGCACAAATCCCTCAGTAACCAGTATGAGGGATAATATGAGGGGCATTTATTAATTTTGGCTCAGGATGGAGTTGGAACTGTGCTATACTTTTCAGATGTAAATTTGTGGCGCGAGGGATTAATGAATTGGGGCATGGATTAATAGATTAAGAACTCCCTAGACCAGTTTTAAGATGCTCTCTTTTTGTGCCTAAAAACGAGTCGGAAAATAGAAGCGCCAGAAAACTTGGATTCACAAGCGGCGCCAAAATTTTTCCGCCCATAAATAGAAGTCAAGAGTGTTGTAAAACAGCAATATTGTGGTGCCGACACTTCATTTATTAAGGCACGAGAGGGGCAGAAAGGAAAAAAAAAAAGAAACTTCCAGTTTTGCGTTTGAATGGAATAGTGGGCGGCCTGAGCGGAAGGTCCGTGCAGAGAAGGAAGTGAATTTGGACATCATACACAAGGTTACATAGGGGGACATGTATCAAACTTTTGCCTTGCTCTTTTCTTTAATTTTTGAGACTTTTCATTGTTCTAGTGCTCATTTGCGATTTTTTTTTTCCTTTCAAAGTTCGCCATTGTCTAGTTTTATGCAGTGTTCCCTGAGTTATCACCTTAATCCAGATGTGAAAGTTGCAACTTTTTAAAAAAGTTTAACGGACATCCAGGGCTGCCCCTGTTCAGGCATAGAATAAAGCTGGGGTTTGTAAATTTTGTTTCAAAAAGGTGCAAATTCACTACAGACCAAACGCCACATGTAACAATAAAGAAAAAGAAACCGCTAAGATACATGTGAACGGCAGGAAAGCCAAAAAAAGTCTCAAAAAACAGAAAAAGACAGACTTCATAGTATCATAGTATATAAGGCTGGAAAAAGACGCAAGTCCATCAAGTCCAACCTTTAAGAATTAAATAAATGTTTTATCCCCAACCTGTGATATTTTTGCTCTCCAGAAAGGTATCCAGGCCTCTCTTGAACATGTACATAGAGTCCGCCATAACAACCTCCAGCGGCCGACTTGTGATACATGTGCCCAATAGTGCAGTAACTTTTCTGTTATATTTGCTGCGCTCATAAAGGAAATGCGCTGTCAATATATCACTTTTTTCTTATTTTATTGTAAATTTTTTCAACTTTGACTATTGGAGTGGCCATCTTGCCTGAGCTCTAGTGACAGCATTTGTTAATTAACCGGTTAAGGACTGGGCCCTTTCCTGTTTTTTCATTTCCATTTTTCACTCCCCACATTCAAAAATCTATAACTTTTTATTTTTACACGTAAAGAGCTGTGTGATGGCTTGTTTTCTGCGTAACAAATTGCACTTCATAGTGATGGTATTGAATATTCCATGCCATGTACTAGGAAGCGGGAAAAAAATTCCAAATGCAGTGAAAATGGTGAAAAAATGCATTTGCGCCATTTTCTTGTGGGCTTGGATATTACGCCTTTCACTGAGCGCCCCAAATGACATGTCTACTTAATCTTTGGGTTGGTACGATTACGGGGATACCAAATTTGTATAGGTTTTATAATGTTTTCATACATTTACAAAAATTAAAACCTCCTGTACACACATTTTTCTTTTTCCATCTTCTGGCGCTAATACATTTTTTAGACTTTGTTGTACGGAGCTGTGGGTGTTGTCATTTTTTGCGAAATTTGATAATATTTCCAATGATATCATTTTTAGGACTGTACGACCTTTTGATCACTTTTTATAGATTTTTTAAATATTTTTCAAAATGGCAAAAAAGTGCGCTATTTTCCGTTAAGGGATTAAATGCTTTGAAAAACCTTTAATATATTTTGATAGATCGGGCATTTTCGGATGCGTCGATATTTGAATTTTTAGGTTTTTTTATTATAATTTTTTTTAACTTTTTTTTATTTTTACTATTTTTTACTATTTACTTCAACCCTAGGTTGTCTGATCGATCCTATCATATACTGCCATACTACAGTATGGCAGTATATGGGGATTTCCCTCCTCATTCATTACAATGTGCTATCGCCGCTCCCCGATGACGTCACAAGGCTTTGCCGTCAGCGATCGCTGTGATAACACCCGCGATCGGTGCCAGCACCGATCGCGCGTGTTACCGGTAAGTCTTTGTTGCAATATGCCGCAAAGACTTACCGGCTATGGAGAGGGCTCAGATAATTTTCTGGTGATAGCTTCCCCTTAAAAGAAAGGTACCGGTATACTGGCATTTGAGGAAAGAATGTCCTTTGTATATATAAAATTTTTTGAAAGTCTTACTTTTCAAAAGTTTCTTCTGTGGATGTTCTGTACTTTGCAGTGGGCAGGGATATTTAACAAAGCCGTGTAGGTTTACACTCCTTTCTGAGAGCTTGAGTAGTTGGTAATATAATGTAGAGCAATGTTTACCACTTAGCCACAAAACAGTTGGTAACTTAACACGTCAAAGCCTTTGAGCGTTTACATACAGACGGAGCAGACGTCATATCTACAGATGACTCAGGGTGTCATCTCCAGAGCACCGCATCACATTGCCCAGCTTCAAGGTATTGTGATATGTTTCTCCAAGGTTAATTAGTAAGTAGCATCATTTCCAAGATGATAATTGTCATGGAGATCCATCAACATAGAGGTGTGCAATAATAACATATGCCGGAGCAACATCAGTAAAAAAATCTCTTAATATAAATAAGGTTCTGTTATGTATTAACCAGATGGATCACTGACAGATATCTAATGGGTTTTGTCCTTTATCTGCCCAGTGTATTGACATATCTTCTTTCAACTGAATTAGAAATTGTAGTCACCAGTTTTTATACTACTTATGCAACTGTATATAATATAAATTGTCTTGTAAGCAAAAGAAACAGGTATTCCAGCACTCGCAATGTCTTCATTAAACCAAAAAATGTATACCATAATGTTTAAAAGCGCAAGGTCACATATTGCACAACCATGGCCACCACATCTACGCGTTTCGGACTGTAGTGTTTAGTCCTTAATCATATATATAAATATATACCAATTCAGATGTATACCACACATGACAATAACTGAAAATCTGTAAATTCCACCAATTTCAGTCAACTATTTAATGTATATGGGGCCTTCCAATTAATTCTCGACTCCTGTCTTATGACCTCTATGCAAAATATGCAAATATGTTTTCCAGGATGGGACAAGGAAAACAATGCCTCTTTTTGCTACTTGTAAGGCAGCTCCCTTAACAGCATTATGACTTTCAGAAATTACCTAATGTGGAATTAAAGCAAAACCAGTATATCTATTCCAGAAGGAACATACTCCCAACTGTAGGCAGCACTGTTTCTACATGGTTGCGTCTCTTCAGTACACTGTAGGGAAGTGGTTTGGCTGAGTGAGAGGCTATTGACTAGGATCAGGAGATAAATATCAGGCAAGTTAGAATTCAACTACCCAATACTTTTGTTTATAATTATGCTGTTAATAGTATACTCTCACATTGGGCCTCTCCATCTACCACACATATACTAATGGAAAAAGTGTATTTCAGTGCTGGAAGAGATTAGAGGGTTGATGGAAATTGGTCACCAGCTTTAATTCTACTAAAACAGAAAAATTCTTATGTAGTGTATAAAATGTCCTTTGTAGAAAGCCCCTCAGTAATACATATATACAGCCACCCAGAAATGAATATCTCAGTTCCCAGTACCACATATATACAGTCCCTCAGAAACACATATACACAGTCCCCCAAAAATGAATATATCAGTCCCCAGTAACATATATATACAGCCCCTCAATAACACAAATATACAGCCTCCCAGTAATAGATATATACAGCCACCCAGTAATAAATATATACAGCCCCCCCAGTAATATATATACATCCACTCAGTAATACATAATACGTATATACATTATAAAAAAATAATACAACTGTAATCTCCCACTTCCGATGTGCGTGGTGCTCCTCCTTTTCTCCTCTACATGTCCCCTGAGCTCCCCAGTCTATGGTAGAGCAAGGCCCATATTGTTCCCTCAGTCTGCCAGAGACAAAAGTATGTGGGGGGATCTGGGTCTGCCTCCTGTTACCACCCGGTTCTCTCGACCAGCTGCTTTTTTAAAGGGGTATTCCCACAAAGACAAGTTTATTAAATGTACTCAGGATAACAAAATAGTATCCAGTTAAAAGGGGCCTGGTGAGATGTTATGGGCGGGGTTAAGTGAGCCATCGTCTCACTTAGGTGAGCCAGCTCACTTCGTTCACAAACAAGAGCCGGCTCATTCGCGAACGAAACATCTCTAACAGACACACACACTTACTTCCTGCCAGCAAACACCTCACATAGTGAGGACAGAGAAGCTCCAGGCTACAGGCAAATAAGAATTATATGTTGCTGCTCAGTAACCAAAATAGAAATTGTTGGATGAATTCAGGATGGAAGTGTTTAAAGCTGGCCAGAGGTAATTCAAAGTGAAGCTCAAATCAAGGGGCTGATGACATTCTTCTAAAATGTTCTGTTTGGCCAATTTTCATTTGCAGGATGCCAAAGGCTTCATGTTAACATTTTGACAGAGTATTTGAATATTGTCTGTACTTACTTTCTACATTTATCAGTTAAAACCAAAATGCTATTAAGTAAGTACTGTATGGATCTAGTCTTTTCCGGAAGCTTATTTGTATGTATGCATACATTTTTTTTCCTAGTATAGTATTAAAGGGGTTGGCCACATTTTGATAAATCTCTTCCATTAGACTTATCTCTGCATGTACATGTACCGGTGTCATGCTCGGACACTTCTTATAAACATTTTATAAAAAGTTGGAGTGCCTTTTGTCTTTGACGTATGATAAGATATGCATGCCCAGAGTCTCTTCTTTTTTGCCTGATCTGCTGATCGTGACGTCAGATAAACAATCTGCTGATTGTGACCGGGCTAAAATGAAGAGACTGTGGGCATGCACATCTTATAACATGGCAGAGCCAAGAGGCACCCTGGCTACATCTGGCTCATTTCCATATTTTATAAAGTATTTCCTGAGCATTCTATTACATCACTAAAATGGGGCCGTCGAATTTGCAAAAGGACCAGCATGTAAGTTTGGACAGTAAATCTGAAGGTAGATGTCCTTTAATACAGAAGGCGAACAGGAAGTGTTCCTCTCATATTTTGTACCCCATAGGGTCAACTATCCGACTGGGAGCCATAGCATAGTAAGTGGGTTTTTTTTGTTAACCCCTGCATTGACTCAAGGGTTTTCCCAGAATACCCCTATTAAGGATTTTCCATTAAAGGACATCTACCACCAGAATGAAGGATTGTAAACCAAGCACACTTACATGCTGGTGTGGGCCCCCTCTTGCAGGATCCAGATCTTTTTTTAGCTGCTCATGCCCTTGTTTTTAAGATAAAAAAGGCTTTGAAGGTCTCCAGGCTTCGTAGATGTTAATGGGGCATGGAGCCCATCAGCCTAATTTTCATAATTTTTAAAGCCATTTTTTTTAAAAACCAGGACATCAGAAGCTAAAAGAAGAGCAGATCCTGCCAGAAGGGGCACGTACCAGCACAATCCTTCATCCTAGTGGTAGATGTCCCTTAACGAGTGAATACCTCTTAAATACATTTGCACTGATGGATTTTGTACCTTTTCAGCAAGTTTGTTCAATTGCAAACATTTTTGACATCCTAGATGTAGTGAGATGGTGTTATTTTATGCATCTAGTAGAGTGCTTGGAGTTTATGTCACTGACACTGTGCAACAAATGCATTGCTTTCCAGGTATGATTTCCAGATGTGCAGATGTCTCTATAAGAGTATGTATGGCAGAAATGGAAAGCAGAGTAACTACTTCTCAAATATATGATGTATTTTTATGTATAGAGAACACAATACATGTACAGTATACTGCAACCTGCTCACTAAATGTTCACCAAAATACATGTCTACAAAACAAAGTCATACAGACACAAAAGATTCCAATAGTTCACATGAAATCTTGGATGCCCCCATCTGTGATCTCTGGATATGTTGATGTCCTCCAGTTTAACACTTTATTATCCGGTCTTCTCACCAGTCATATCTTGTTCTGTCACACCTGTCCTGAAACCACATTATTCTGAAGGGTAATGTGAAGCCTCCCCTCCGCCCAGCCTCGTATGCTTTCCGTTGTTTATTGAGTTATGTTGCACCATACCTCAGATGCGACAGACATTTAATAATGTTGAAGTCTCAGCTCTGCAGGGGCTAAAAAGATCCCAGCAGGCTTGTTAACTTCTACTCTCGAATATTATGGGAATACTTTTTTCCCTCTTCCTAGACTTCTTCTTAATTTATTTCTTGGCTATAAAAAGCTCTGCTATGGTTTCAGTGTTTTGCATTTTTGCAATTTGTTCAGGGCTGTATTTCTCAAGTGAATGACACACAAGGTACCACTTGGAATCCATTCCAAGCTATTAACGTTGAGCCAGGCTCGGCTGTACTAAGGCTTCTACATATCTATATCTTATCTGTTTATCTACCTATGTATCTGTCTTCCTGTCTATCTATTTACCTAATTACCAGTAACTTTTCTGGATACGCTGTTATGTATACTGTAGATGGGAAATAGCAATATTCCTGACCATTACAGCTGTCATGTATCTGGCATTTATTAGCAGCTTTTCCTTTTTTAGGGTTTTTAAATATCTATCCCTGAGCTTTGAGCTAGAGAACTCCAACTCCTTACTATGCCTTTAATATACTCTAAAAACAGCAGCAACCTTGAAGACATAGAGAATAACTGAGCAGTGAAAGTGTTGGGTCTCCTTCTTCCTCTCTTACCCCTTCCTATCTCCTAAGATTTTATTACAGCATGTAGCCTATTCTGTGTATGAACATCTGTGTGTAGTAAAGGTATAAAAACAATTGCAAATTATTATCGCTTACACACCCTGTATCGATGAAAAAATGGAGTAATCTATCTTCCTTAAAGGGGATGTTCGTAAGTTTAACAACACAGCAGTTTTCTTCCAAAAACAGCTCCATAGACCATGGGTAGTGTGGGGTATGGAAACTAATCTCCATTCATCTCTTTAGAGCTGCGATGGAAAACTGACAGGATCCATGGTCAGATGTGGCACTGCATTTGAAAGAAAACAACCATATTTTTCAACATCTGGACAACCCCTTTAAACCTACTATTTGGCACCCATGGGGTTACTTACAAATAATAGTGATATTAAACTTATCTCTGTTTTAAGTATTAGGGCCCTAATGGGGCAAAAAAAATCAGCTTTTGCTCTGTATGTAGGTTAGTAGATCGTAGGACGTGTAAAGCTAAGAAGAAATGGAGGACATATCTGTACTATTGATTTTAAAGGAAAGCTGTCGGAAGAAATTGACTTTATAAACCACGATCAGTATGTTGTGCAGCTGATTAACAGCTTCCAGATCATGTTTCTTTCATGGCCTAGTGTGGTGGCATCATCCAGAAAATTAAAGTGATATGTGGTGGTATAATTGGTGGTATAAAGCCAAAGACATGGAGAATCTTCGCCCTCACATGCCCCCTTGGCTACAGTTATCACTAACTGCAGAGGGGGGCATTTAAAGTTGATTGTCTGGCAGATGCCACTGCGATGACCCATGTGAGAAACAAGATCTGGCAGGTGTTAATATGCTTGACAACAGACTGGTATTGGCCCAGTATGTCAGCTTCTGCTGACAGTTTCTCTTTAAGAAATAAAAATAATTAGTTTGTTTAAAAAAAACTGATGTGTTTTCATATTGCTTGCTTATAGAGATAGCAATTGTTCCACAGTTGAGGAATTTCTTATGTTTCCCATTCAGTTTGCCTGTCTCCCATTTTGGCTCTTCACTGAAATCACTGGCCAATCCAATTTGTTGCAGTAGACAATTGTTGGTTTCTGTGAGATGAACATGGATATTGTCACTACAGAGAGAATGACATCACAGTTATGTCATACTACAGGTAGCCCTAATATAACATCCTGTTTTAGAACCTAATTGTCCATAGGTTCCATAAGGAATTTGGGATGGGGAAACCTCCTTATTTACTCTTTATACTCTTTTGCTCTTATTTATTTGCTGCTTTTCAAAATTTTTGATTTATTTGGTGGATTGGTATTTTATTATACTGTATATAATTAATATATAATAATAATTAAATATAATTATTATTAGGCATGTGTGTTACAGGCCAGCTTTGTCAAATGATTGTTATTTTAAAGGGAACTTTTTAACAAATTTGAGACCCCTAAATCAGTCTTTATTACTCCAGTTTTGTCTATTGCTGTATTCTATAGAAATTTCACTCTGCTGAAGAAGAATCATGACCCTCGAGTAAGATTGGTCTGAAAAATTAGCTCCATGTGCTTTTAGGATTTCACCTCAGTGATACTAAATTCAATCCCTGCAAACACATTTGTAAGGCTCATTTACCAACGGTTGCACAGTGCACTTTTGTCAGACCGTGCACGTTCTTCGTGGCTAAAACGGCTTGCACAGGTACTTAAGAAGTGTCTGCGCGGAGATTGTGTCTACGGTAGCTTTCATGTGACATAAATTAGAGGGTGTGCCATGGGACGGTCTCACTGATTTGGACTGAGCGCCGTATTTAACTTTCAAATTGTGTTGCATGAGCTAAGTTAAAAGTGCACCCCAAAAATAGATGGTGAACTCTGTTGGACCAGTGCGGGGAAGCGGCAGATTAATGATTTCTGGCTCGAGATTTTAGCAAATCGCCGCATGCAGCATTCTCATGAACTGTCTGAATTTGTAAGTAAATGTGCCCCATGGGGTAAGTTTCTCAGACTCTACGTTGGCTTCACTTGTAGTTCGTTTTCAAGTTACATGTGTCATTGCCAATATTATTGCTATGTTTTTTGGCTATTAAAGGCATTTCCGCGATCATGTAACATAGAGTTATAATAAAAGAAATCCTGATTCTCAGGGACTTCTTATGAGGACACATCTCCATACGTAAACTGATGGTAGATTTCCTTTAATCTTAAAGTCCTAACAATTGTTATAATCATCATATCCCATAAAATGTATCACTGACTGAGGACTCATTTTTTATCTAACCTCAAACACAAGGTTCGAAGAACCTCTTTTTTTTCTTGTGCATGCATCCATCAAATTGTAGGTAGGTTGCATTATTATAGAAGTACATAGGGCTATGGCATCTGGTGGCTAACAAGTTGTTTTATTTGTGGAACAAGTATATACCTTAGATTTTAACTGATAAAGCCAGGTCTAATTATAAATACTTTTTTATCTAGCAATATACATGGCTCGTATAGTGTCCAGTATATAATATACACACTCTCTCTCTCTATAATATGCTCGGTAATAGCTCTATGGATGAGCTGAAACGTTGCACCTTATTTTGCTTTGGGTGAATAAAGACCACCTTTATACCTACCGTGGTGCTCGTTACATGTTTTTGGATATATATATATATATATATATATATATATATAGTGCAATGTAGTTGGCTTGTATAGCATCAGGTATACAATATACAGTATATATATATGTGTGTATATGTATAGTAATGTATGAATATATATATTCTAAGCCTTTTAGCGAATTACACCTACTCTTGCACCAAACAAAGTGCAAGATCTTTTGGATAGGAACAATTATTAATAATTGCAGGCTTGTGTTAATGTCTGGGAATGTGATAGGGCATTCATTATTTATCATGTGACACTTGTCGTATTAGAGTGTATGTGACAAATAATAGAAGCCTGAGCTTGACGCTGTACACACGTAGCCATTCTGACACGCTGGCTGTGGGTATGTATATGTGCGGCTGTCGGCACAGTTACGCTGGGCCCACACACAGCTGCTCAGCCCTTTACAGCTCCAGCTATGTAGGAGGTCTAGCCTCTGTGTAGCCACAGGCCATGCTTCAGAAACCAAAGTGCAAATCCTTCTGGTTGATTCCATCTCCCACTGACACAAAGCAAGCAGCGGGATTTCTACTGCTATATTTCCGTAAGCGTGTGAATTTTACCCACTAGACTACAGCCTGGTGTATGCTAATATATTTTTATTGGGTAGTTGTGTCCCTGTGCTGCAGCATATCATCAGCAGAGCATTACCGCTATTTCACTTTCCCCCATCTACAATTAGACTCCAATGTATGAAAAATAGTGCTTACAAAAGATAAAGCTGACAAGAACCTCAAGGCAGGCGTCCTTTTTTTTGCAGTACCTGCATCTTACAGAGATCAATTTTCAGCAGACACAAAATACATTCTATAATTTTAGACACATTTGTGTCCGCAATGGAGCCAAATATTTATACGGTATAATAAAATGCGTTATTATGCATCCTTTTAGTAAATACAGGCAGTTCCCGGGTAAAGTACAAGATAGGTTCCATAGGTTTGTTCTTAAGTTGAATTTGTATGCAAGTCAAAACTGTATATTTTATAATTGTAGTTCCAGAATTTTTTTTATTTTGCCTAAGTGACAATTGGAGTTTCAAAATTATTTGCTGTAATGGGACCAAGGATTATCAATAAAGCTCCATTACAGACAGCTTACATTGCAGTTTGGTAATATAGTAAAGAATTCAGAGAGCTTCACCAGAGGTCACAGGGGGCAGAGGGGTCCGTATTTAACTAGGGGTCGTCTGTAAGTCAGTTGTCCTTAAGTAGGGGACCTCTTGTAGCTATTAGTCCTGTAGCAAAGCCTATTAAACAGAATGCCACTGACCACAGACATGACTTAAAAAGCATCTAATGTGACGTAAAACACTGAGTTAGCCTCCATGTGTCCAGGGCCTAAAGTGGTTTTATGTGTAAATATTGTTTCTTCCTTCATTTGTGTTCTTTTGAAATTATTTGGAAGGTTTTTGCCTGCCATTATTCCTTAAATCTACCATCAAAACCCATCATGATAAACTTACTCTTTCCCCTGAAATAACTGTTACTGTTCCCCTGTTTTGCCTAACATAACACAAAAATGTATATATATCTTATATATCTTATTTTCAGGGAAACATGGGGTATATGCAGACCCTGCAACAGTGGTAATCTTCTTATATTTTATTTATAACCTCCTTCTTTCTAAAATCAACTTTTACAATTATGCCAGTTAACCTGAGAGGCTCTGGGGGAGTTACTAGAGCTCCTTAGTGCTGCAGATTCACAGGCTGTTGCAGTGAGGAGAACATGTTTCACCCAACCCCCTGCTCTCTCTCTCTCTCCTCCCTCTATCTATGTAATATAGCAGCAGCAGGAAATACAGGGGAAGGGGAGACCTTCTCTTTTCATTGTAACAGCTTGTGGAGCTACAGCACGGAGGGGCTCTGGAAACACTAACCAGAGCCCTTTAGGCTAATTGACATAATTATAAAAGAAGGAAAGAGGCCATTGATAACAAATATAAGAAGATTACCATTGTCACACTCTGTGTGTGTTATAGCTCAGATATAGCAATATAGCTGATAATGTTTGTTATAGCTCACATGTAGCAGGGCTGAAGTGTGTCACGGTGTGTTATATGCATCTCATGGATCTCATAATCTCTCACCTCTGATCTGTCTCATCTCTGTTTTTCTATATGTTAGATATTAGACGAAGGTTCAGAAGCTAAATAAAAGTGTAGGTAAACCCTGGACCCTGATACTCTAAACAGACTGTCAGCACAGAGAATCTCATTGAATGGAGGAATCATGAAGTGTCTGCTTACAATTTTACACTGCCGATCACTAAAACAAGTAAAATTGTTTAGTAAGGGGGTTAAAAATGAGCTTTATTGTATAAACATCAAATTTAAATTTGAGAACTTTCTTTCATGGGCAAAACCCTTCAAGAATATCTGTACAGAACTGGAGTACACCAAATGTAGAGCATCAGTGACCAAAAAATATCCAGCAGGACTGGATTCAGTCTCTATACAAGCAGGTATTTATTGATCTCTAAATGACAGCAAGCCGGTATTACATACAAAACATACAAAAGTGTGTTACAATGTAGCACTGTGTACATTTAAGTATTGTTTCACAATATCACCTTGTCAGATGTTTCCACCTTCAAATGGTCCAAGTCTGCAAGTCTGTCCTACATTTAGAAAAGGCTTTTCCTTTGGGGCCCCTTAATAAGTTTTCTATAAAAACAAGTATTAGCTCTTTTTACCATAATATTGAGATATGCATCTTAACTTTTCACAGGGGTGGGAGTGACTTCATCCAATCCTGCAGTTTTCTAGTTTTCTCATAACTTTACAGAAATTGATGAGCACCATCAGAAAGGTCATTAATGGTTGAAACCTGCACAAGTTTGGGTCAGTATTGGTTGAAAAAAACTATACAACTTGTTCCCTGTGGATCCTATTAACAGTAAAGGGAAATGCATTGCTGGTGATTCCTAATACTCATAGCTACATTGTTGTAATGTGCCTTATGGTAGCATCAATAATCGTATTATGTAAGCTACTACCAACTTTGTAAATAGAGAAGATATTCCACTGTGCAGTCTGCCACTGAGTATAAAAAAGCAAGGTTTTATACAGGAGCGTAACTAGGATAAGTAGGGCCTTATAGCTGACTACTGGCCTTATATGCACCATATACACACAAACAGCATAAACACAAACATACAGCATACACACATCACATACACACACATATAGACATATACACATCATATATACAGCATATACACATCACATATACATACTTACAGTATATACACATCACATATTCACATATACTCACTGTCTAGTTCTGATGTTCTGTTGTACAATGCTATACAATGTGCAGAATAATATGTATATAAATATTAATGTGGCAGGGTTGCTGGGCCCCCTGACACGAGGGGCCCATAGGAGCTGCTATGGCTGCTACCCCTGTAGTTACTCCACTGGTTTTATATCTTATTTTTTCTTTTTTTCGGTGGCAGCCCTCTGTATGAATGCAAATTGTTCATATTGTTAATGCATGCATACACTGGTTGAACAACACATTTATAAGGTATAAGGGAACAATTTGTACATATTAAATGTTGTTGACACACTCCATTTTTTGGATTACAATCACCAATGCAAATCACTGACTGCAACCATGAAAAGATATTGCATGTTGCTGTGTCCTTATATATATTAAAGTCCATGGAGACTGGTACTTAACAGAAGGTCAATTGGTCATATCAGTAAATAATTAGTGGTTTTCTGCTCCTACAACAGAACAACAGGAAACACAGGTGTGAATAATACCTCATTCTCTCTTAAAAGTGCACCACATACCACCACATATTTCACATAATAGGAAACCATATGGCGGCACATGTAGTTCCCGCAGGATAAAGGCTCATGCACACAGCTGTGTCATACACAGGAGATGTAGTCCATGTTATAATGTGCACAGCTGCAGGGGATGCTATCATAGCCACATATTGTGGATTTCTCTGCGGTTGTCAGCTGCAGTGCTCTATTCCGCTATACACAATCATACGTTGTTTCCGGGTTATAAATGCAGTAATTAATATCTGCAATGTACAGTAGACAGACGTGTGGTTTCTTAGTGCAGCCCCCATTAGTCCTAGTTTATGTACATCATCGCGTTTATCATCTTCATCATCACCTCCTGTCTTTCACAGCGAGGGAGGGTAATGGCAGCAGCACGCCAGCCTTTGCTTCCCTTTGTCTGGTCATGTGCTGCATCTCCTCATTGGAGGCGGTAACAGGCCAAAGGGGAGAGATATAATTTCTCCAGCGTATTCTGGTTCTGCCCTAGGGCTTCCTCTCCCTGGGATACGTCTGGAACAGCTCCAGCGGGAGCCTCCTAATAGGCTTCATTAGAATATTCGGAGCAGTTCTGGATCATTGTCTTTTTATTAGGTGTGTATTTATTTGTCTTTCCTCTCCTGTAACGTTACCTATTCGCACTTGGAGGTGGCTGGAAGACGTTGCTAAAATTTGTGTTTTGAGAAATAAATTTTACAAATTGAATTTCTTTTCATGTCTGTTTCTATTACTATAATCCCGCCAATCAAGCATGGTTTATTGTTACCTGTCACAGGTTTTGGGGGCTTTTCTTATAAAACACATTTGCTTTTGGGAACTGTAAATATTCTGAAGCGCTCAGGACCCTCAGGGTAACAGTAAAGGCAGAATGTTTAACTGTAGCTTTGAGAACTATTAAGGGGGTCGGTTAGTTTTTACTCTCATGCCTGTATTATATTGCACATAGCTTTGTTGCCTCTTTTGATCAGCTTTTAGAACATCAGAAGAACAGCGACGAAAATGTTTGGAGAAAAAATTGTTAATTTTCAACAATAATGAGTATTTTATCTACTTAAAGAGCTGTTTTTTTTACATTTCATAAGGAGATATAGAGGCACATATTGATATATATAGAAATGTGGGCACGTGCATGGCATAGAAAAGTTAGAGGCCTTCCTATCGGCTCTGTTTTTAAATACAGGCATTCATTCGAGTGTACAAAGATTATATGAAGGTCTGACTTCTAGGACCACCACCGATCAAGAGAATGGGATCCCCGGCAATCTGGAGAACAGGGGTGCTGCTCTTAGTAATGTGTAAGAGTTCTGCTGCTCCATTCAATAGTAACACAGTGGACAGTGCTTGGTTATCTGGCACCAGAGACGCATTAACGCCTCTACACGTGTAAAGGCATTTTTACTCTTGAAAAAAATTCCCAAGGGGATAAATCAGCGGAACTTTTCTCCCTTCTCCCCTTTCCTGCCCCCGTATACAGCGCTCATACTGACAGCCTGATCCTGTACTGTCACAGCAGCCCCTGTATACAGATCTCATACTGAGGGAATCCCTTGACTTCCTCGGGATTCCCACAACAGAGGGGTTTAATGTATGTCTATATATACAGATCTCTGATAATAGTGATCCTATGGGATGTTATCATCATATCACAGTTATCTGTGATCTGTATCATCCCCCCGCTCCAAAAAATAAATGAAATAAAACAGTTTAAATGGGTCAGCCTTCCACATTCGGGGATTGTGTTCAGCCGTGCGACCTGGAAATAATGCTGGATTGGTGGACGAACAGCCAATGCAGCAGATTGACAGCCCTTGAAACTAGCGATGGCCATGGTTGGCAGGATGACACACCTGGTCAATCATATCCATGGCTAGTTGCAAGGGGCGTCAGTTTGCTGGATTGGTTCTTCGGCCATCAATCTGGCATTATTTCCGGGTCGCATGGCCAAACATAGATGTCTTGTCCAACATCCATGGTCTGGTCTTGGGGGAACTGGGGGGACAGAACACATTGGTTGTAAATACTCATCTATTCACACTATATATACCTAGGAGGTATTTATATGTATTACTGAAAATGTCATACTCTTCGCTAAAAATACTCCTTAAAAATTGTGAAAGGAGTATTGCTACCCCTCTGGAAAAAATCTTGGTGTGACCTCTGTCTGGCACCCTATAGAAAGGGAATGGGAGTGCCAGGGATAGTCAAGCACTGTGCTCAGCAATTTTCAACACCCCTGTTTTATATATATATGATTGGATGTGGGGACACAATAGTCACAATGAAGAGACCCATAGTGCCCGACTAAGCTTGTTGCGACATCACCTTGAAAGCTCTCTCTTCCTAAAATGCTTTTCAATTAGGTTTTACTGACTGATGTATATCTCAGTGAAATGGGAGCAAGTAATGAGACAAGAAGCTCTGTTTCAAAGGAGCAATTGTAATTATACTGTAAGTATTGATGCAGTGCCGCATGGATGCATATAGATTTGCTGGAAAGTTTTTAGAGTTCTTCTAGTAAAGAATCACTTTTATTAAAGATATATATATTTAGGTTTGCATTTTTGTTGTTCTATTATTTTTTGGAAATTAGTACAGGTTTTTCAGAAATGCCAAGGTTTTGTTGCCATTGAGTTTACACTAAAAGGATGTCTTTGGAGCTTGTGCATATATGTATTTGAGCAGAGCCACAGTTCTGCCTGTGCCACAATTCTGCAACATGAAGCAAAGTGCACCAAAAAAAAAGGTGGAACTGTGTGCACATCCTGAAAATAGACCGGATTTACTAAGAGTGTGAGATACAGTTTTATTGGATTATCTGGCGCATACTGCACACTAGTGAGAAACACTGCACCAGTTTGCATTTATCTGGCCTTTGCCTTTTTGCATTTTAAATTGACATGGATAAAATAAAGTGGCAGGAAAGTGCACAAATTAGGAACATTCTGACAATGGATTACATTGTGTGTTGGAGAAGTTTTCTGATAAAGATTTGAACCTTATTTTGCAATTTTTCCAGTCGCCTAGCAAAGTTAGCCACTCAAGAATTTTTCAGTGTTGCACCTGATATATATCTTTAAAATCCAGATTCGGACTCAAATTTTGGCGCAAAGCGCTGTAAAATGGCGCCATCTTGGTGCACACAAACTTCAGTCTCAAGCGGGTGTAGGCAAATGTTAAGAATGGGATTTTAGAAGAATTAAAAAACAAGCGCAAAATAACAACACACTCCCATGTAAGATATATCACCCTATAAGATAAAAGACATGCGCAAATATCCTAAAGATAAATGACCCTGATCGGCTCTCTTGTATTTCTCATTAAATCATTCCACATGTAGCACATAATTTTCTTTTGATTATTATTCTAGACTGCCCACTGAGCTAAGGTACATGGAACACAGAGGAATTCGATGTCCCAGTCATTAAGTTAACTATTTCTATATGGGTGGCATAAGAATGTTTGTGAGTTGCTGTTTAAAGGTGGTTTCCAGGACTAAGATATTGAGACTGTTCTTTCAGATCAATTTTGTGCGGGACTGACCAGAGTCGACTCCAGGTTTTAGTAGGCCCCTGGGCAACAGAGCCTCAGTGGGCCCCTTTGCAGCTAACTCACGTGGCAAATATAATGCTGTACAAGATAAAGCGTGTGCAGCCAGTGGAAACGGACCCATGTTTTTGTTCAATCCAATGGACTGTACACATTGCACAGGACGGGAGTCCTTGCATCATATAGAAATACATATAGTGCCGGTACTGTAAGAATTGTTAAAGTGCTAGCCCACAGTCTGTGTTTCATGTGTCTACATGATCAAAAGACTCCGTGTGGTCCCATGGACCATGAGATCAGACCAACATCCAAGTCAGTTTCCACAGGCTACACACGCTCTTGTGCTTTTGTTTCTATGTTATATTAGTAGCCATTACTTATGGATAAGCTGATAGACTGCTGGTCAACCTTTGTTTTCATATCCTTTTGGAATGTGAGTTGATGGTAGAAGTGTTGATTTTCACTAGCAACAATGTCTAGGGTGATTTCATCAAAGCCAGCTCTTACCTTCATTTATCTATACCGTGAGATGTTTTTATTAGTCACTAAAGTCTCAATAGAGGAGCATTCTGATTTTTAGCAGTGTGTTTTGGTAATATTTGTGTAGATTATTAGTATGCTGGGCCACAAATATTTGCTCATTGTCCTTGTCAGACCACATTCCAGGTGCATTGTAGAAAATGGGCCTATCCAGCCACGGTCATGAATAATTATAGCATTTCAGTTTGGAAAATGCTTCCTTTTTAATATGTCTATACAACAGACCCACAACCGTACAGACAAAACCCATTCTGAATAAGTATCATTTGGTCTAAAATAACATTACTGTAATTGTTATATTGGTCCCATGTCTTTATTCCAATTTTCTGCATATTGACAAATTTTAAAGCCCACCACATTCTGATGATATTAAGGAATAGAGGACTCTACATGATGACATCATTGAATAATTTCTGGCCAGAAACATGTAGCAGCAGGTTTCCTCCAATGATCACATACGGTATGCTTCCAGTACTCACATGCATTATTTTGGTGTTTTTTAGATATATTTCTTGTTTTTTGGGGGAACATTGTGGGCAAAATCAATGTTACAAAGGAAACAAGTATCAATCCATCACTCCGGAACATCACTTGCATCATATTTATTAAGGTTTCAAGACCATTTTAGAGTGTTTTACAAATAATATGACAAAGGAAGGTGTTGTTTTGCAAGAAAAGTGCCTTGTGCCCAAAATAATAGAGAAGGGTCTTATTACTCCTGAGTTTGCGGCTTGGGCCATCTCTTTCTATTGTCATAGATGACATTTTGGCCACAGAACCATTGTTTGTGGTAGGTGGGCTTACTGTGATAAACTTTTACTAAATCTGGTCCTATTTTTACATTGGTGATCTGCAATCCATGACTCTCCAGCTTTATTGGTACTGTAAATCATAGTATCTAATGATAGCTTTTGGCTTTTAGTCCACTCGTAGCTTGTAGTTTTGGATTGCCAGAGTGAAATAGGTTGTTGACCACCCAGTAAAATGGTGCAGTGGAATCTTGGATTACAAATTACCTGTTCTGCAAGCATTTTGCAAGAATAGCTTTCATTTTACAATAAATGTTACTTGGTCTACAGGCAAAATTTCACAAATGACACAAGCACCCTGTACTGTATACCATACTGTACTGTACCCCCTCTCAAAAATTGTATAACGCAATATTGGAGAAGTGGAAGAAATAAATGGGTTAGATGTTGTCCTACTCATGACCCCATTCAACAATTTCCTATGGGAAAACGTACTTTTCTATATAAGCGATCTGGATTACGAGCATGAATTCTGCTTGTAATCCAAGGTGTTTGGTCATTGTGGAGCCAATCATCTGGGCTTCAATGAGATTTGGATTACAAGCATGTTCCCAGAACGCATAATGCTCATAGGATTTCTCCTATATTTCAAAAAGTATTTATATTGTCAAGTGCATTAAGTATTGATCAGGGACTTTATCTAACATTTAGAGCACAAGACGTCAGTGGCTGTCTGATTCTGGTAGACCCTTTAACAAATCAGCTGTTTGCCCCTGCATAGGCCTCTTCTTGCATTTTGTTGTGCTATGTATCATAACTCCAGAAGTTTCATGGCACTATTGATGAAAATGTATGTCTACTGTGTGCATATCTAAATGTTGAAATATTGAATAGTCTGATAATTTGAAAGTCTTATTGGGCATGACCCAATGATTGTACTGTATATGCTCTTGGACCAAATCTACGGGCCAAAATTTCTAAAACCTGAACTTGCTCTTTAATTCTTTGAAGATAACACATTGCGTTGTGTTGCTTTTGGAAATCAATGCATCCTTGTATGTTTTACCATAGGTTTATGCAAACAGAATTTTCATCAGCTTCACTCTCACAAGTTGATTGTAATTACATAGAAGGAATGATCTCCTCTGACATCAGATAGCTATAGGTTTATAGCATTGTTTTGACAAGAAATAGCATTTTATTAGCAACTGCGAAAAGATTGTGTCTGCATTTAACAGATGTCTCATCACTGATAGCATAGAAGTATCCAATGCTTTCAGATATTCTCAAAAATGTCTGATTTCTAGAATAAACTAAACATGGGAATTTTGTTATAATTAGCATTAACGGAATTGGAAATAACAGAACTAGCGCATTGCACTGTTACTGTTATTTCAAATTAAATTTGTACACAGGATTGGTGTATATTGGTATGTATAAATTGTAAACCTACTACGGTGTTATATTTTAGCTCCAACGCCAAAATCTACATAACAGCCAAAGCAGCCGTTTGTCCAGAGGGATTGATTCCACATGTAGTTTGGTGCTATTTTGTGGAGCATATAGGAATATTGGTTTGTCTTCCTTTTAAGGTGTATTTGTAGCCAATCAGAATACTTAAATGCAATCAGTAAGCAGTTCTCACAGTAGTAGATTGAAGGCCTGGAGAGATACCATTTTTTATTTTCGATTATGGCTGCTCCAATGACCTTGCACTGCTATGTGCTCTTATGGTTCTTCATTGAGCTGCTTCATAGCCTTACCCCTTGCTAAACGATGGCTGTACTATTTAACCAGAAGCCCACTACAGCCTTTGCAGGGAATAAAGGGAAGAAGTAGTTCAATGAGAAGAGCTAAATCAACTTTTGACAGCTGCAACTACGGTAACAACACACACAAAGATACGGTAACACAGATCTGTGGGACTGCTATTTAACACTGTCTGCAGCTTTGCAAGGTCAAAACTGGTGACATATTCGCTTTAACAAAAGGCTAAGGAAGGAGTAAAATAAGTCATTCTCACCTTACCAGTTGTAACTTTGTCATTTTGGTAGAACCGTACTTCCCTGTAAACTGACCTCATAAATATTAATCTTCTATTACATAGCATGTGATTGGTTTCTATAGGCAATCTCCCACTGACATACCATCCAGACAGCAATTGTGCTCATGATGGTCTGATTAAACTCCATAGACCAGCTTTTTGAAGCTCTAAGTGTGCACCAAAAACAGTGTGGGGAAACTAGCACAAGCACAGGAAAAGTGTCAGGATTTCAAACCTGCACCCAAATTGTGCGCAAATGGCATGAATTTCAGAAAAGGACGAATACTTTGGTGCCGACACTTTGTAAATAAGGAACATAAATGCCCCCTCATTACTTGGAGTTAGTACTTTTAATCCAGTCAATAGTTTCACTTCTTCATGTCACAGAATGCAGGGTATTATACAATCCTTCGATACAAAGCATCTAAAGCACCAGTTTTCCCTTTCAAATGAATGGGATAATTGGCAGAAGTTTTGAAAAAGGGCAATCCCCTAATAATAAGTTCTATATTATTTAGTTATAGTTCATAGGGAAAGGGTTTTTCTTAGGCTACATTCACATGACCGAAATGATTCTCGGTGTGAAAAACTGATGGAACATAAGTTGTATCAGGCCTGATCAAAGCAGGGGCTGGGTAGTGATAGGCCCTACCAACTTTGTGGGGACCAATATCCAGCGGCACAATTTGTGGATGGATATTGGTCCCCATAGATGCCTATGGTGTCAGGCCACAGTATGGTGAGCACACACGTCTTGACAGGAAAAAGATAGAGCTTGATCTATCTTTTCCCTTGCATACGGCCGGGCACCACGCATCCCTATGGAGAGAGGAGAGGTGAGCTACTCCTGTATGTTCAACCGGGCTCCTGCTCTGCCGTCCACAGATGAATGTGGCCATTTAACCATTTACATGACACTGTAAATGCTGCAGGGTCAGTTAAATGGAAAGGAGAAAGTGGGGGCTCCTTTTAGCTATCAGCACCCACACAATGTGGTCTCAGGGTCATGATGATGGTTGTCATCGAAGTAAGCCCATGAAGTAATGGCAATTGACCTTTTATAATGCATTTTTGTTCCACTAATATGGTGCCATTCAAAAAGGAAGCGGGTACTGCAAAACATTTCCCTCTTACAGTTATAAGCTTAGGAAGACAACAATAAAAAATGGAAAAAAATGCTCAATAAGGTAAAAATGTGGTATAAAATAAAGGGTTAAGAATTTTCAAAATAAAATATTGAGAGCACTAAATAAATAGAAATTTATAAATATTTTAATTAACACGCAATCCCAACTTAAAGGGAAGCGGTTAGGGCAATTAAGAACACTAAACCACCCAAAGGTCATATGGACCTGTGGTTTAGTGTAATAAATCGGCTATATAAGTTCCAAGTTGGAGGCAGTAGAAAACAAACAAACATTAACACTTACCTACCCATAGCTCTCGGCGCCTGCAGGGTGCAGTAATAAAGCCGGAAGAAGTACACCCTGTTTTCGATGCGCATATGCCGTGGTAATAGCTTATGCGCAATGAAGCCAGGGTCATCTCTCGGCTTCAACAAGCATCACGAGATGTGTCTCATCGGACTCAAATCTAGGCAAGTATAAATGTTTATTTTTTTATATTGCTTCCACCCTGAGAACTTTTGGGACCCTAAACCACAGCATTTACAGTGGCTGTAGTTGGTTGAAGGTCACAAAACTGGTGAATGGTGACTTTAAGAACACCCAACTTATAGACAAGCCCTAGTTACAAATGGACCTCTCTGTGATCTGAGGTGAAGCTCTCTGGATATTGGTAATTTATTGTACCCCAGGCTGCAACTGTAAGGTTTCTGCAATTAAGCTTTTTTGTCAATCCTTGATCCATTGTCAATTTCTTTTAAATCCAAGTGTTACAGGAACTAAAAAATGATTTGGCTGGAGTTACACATATAGAATATACATGTTCCTACTTATATACAAATTCAACATAAGAACAAATTTATAGAACCCATAGAATGTATATGATTTTGTTTACTACGGGTTGTTTCTGTTCGTTACTATTATGTGTACATTTCCGAGAAACTTGCATTGAATGATGTATATATGTGCCTGGCCCTGGAGCAGGTGCATAAATGCAATCAAGCCCCATAGACTACTGGGAGACAAGAGCTTGTGACATAAATATTGCTGATGGGAGCAGGGCATGTCACATAAATATAACTGTACAGTCGTTAAGGTGCTATAGTGGAGCCCTGGCCGTCTACAAGGGTGCAGCGTGCTCTTCTGTGGTAAATCCATCTGTGACCAGACATCCAGCCAGAGACCTGACATAACAGCACAGCCCACGCTCTCTGACTTATGCTCAGCTGGAAGCTTCTTAAATCAAATTCTGCCAATGCAGCCGTCACCTCTGACCCTTTTAACGCCAGTAGCTGAATTACAAATCAACCCTCCCCCCAAGTCGGTTTCTTACCTTGTGGTCTATGGACATAAACAAACAATTACATGTATGATCATGGAGCTGCATACATTAGGAAGAAGCGCTTACTGTCTATGGGAGGATGGGAGGCCTTGGTTTAAAGGAATTTGGGGATATCCTAGTAATAGTATTTATGTAAAATCTAATGATGATTGGATGTGTTAGCTTTAAAAAAATATGTTCTCCGTGGGAGTTATTTTTCATAAGGCTGGACAAAAAAAAAAAGAAAGAAAATGAATTTCCTAGCATAAAGTAGCAAAATACACAGAGAGGAGCCGGTATTCACACAACCTCCTGTTAAAATGTATGATTTAGAGTCCTTAAAAAAACTCTGCACCCTTAATAACCTCTCATCATATTCATGATCAATATCACCGGAGTAATATGCAATCCGTTGGTAACGTGCAAGGTTTTTAATTTTGGAGAAAAGCTGGTTATGTCTGTCAAGCCTGTGAAGGTCAATTCCGCTCAGGTTTTCAGAGCATAATATATTCATTGACCCTGCTTCACGGCATTGCCTCTTAGTGGGAGTCATGGCTGCAGGTTTCATGTGTTATCTCTCGAGGGAGCAGAGCTGCTGTAGCCTGTTTTTGCACCTGCGTGAGCAGCGAGGCAGCCTCAGACAATGGCGATCTGCCAGGATCCCCTAACGCCCCCTCCCCCGCTTTCATTTCCCAGGGAATCTGTCTTCCCTGTCACTCAGGATAATGATTCCCTGCAAGCATAACCGAGATCCAGAAATTCACCGTAATCTCATCAATAGCTTGATTCCCCAGCTGGGTCTCTTGAATTTATACCGCTTGAAAGGAAATGGCCAACACGTAGCAGCTAATGTGCTAGTGCTCAGTCTGGCAGCAAGATTTCTTATACGGATAACCTCTTCCATTTTGGTGAGAAAATACAAGAAATATTGGTCAGCACATTGTTATCCTCGTCCTCCACGTTCCTCATTCAAAGGTTCTTATTTTATTGAATAGAAACAAAATCAATAAAATGCAATTTTCAGCTATCTGTTTTATCACATTAAGGAAGAAGAGAAATAATGTCATATTAGCCCTGTCTTTACCCAGGAGAGACAAAGACCCTTGCAGTAATTTGGGAAAATCGTACACCGTTGCCTTCTAAATGTACAGCTATTTGGTGGGAAAAGCTGCCTTAATTTCTTTTTATAGGAACCTTTGTGTTTTATACAAATTATCTTCTTCATGTCCCTTATAAGAGGTTATGCGCTATAAAGGTCACCTTAAGTATGATCCCTCACATTCTTTAAAATTTAGCTATTATTATGTTTATGTTTTTGACTTCTAAAGGGAGTTTAGACAATAAATAGATGCAGATCTTAGTCTTAGTAGCAGCCTGTCAGCAATAGGTGTCCAGTCAGGGATAATTGTATAATTTGTGTTTGGACATGCATCCAAAAGGAAACCTTGTACTTAATTGGGGGCATATATGCGACAGCACATGATGAAGACCCTTCCCCTTCAGCACCGCTTAATATATTTGGTGACTTCAGCCTCATAACAGGCGGGTGATTGATCAGGCGTACAATTCTACGCCAGGTCCTGCCTGTCAGGGGTGCTCCTGCGACCTACATCTCCCATCGCAGGTGCACTAGTGCACCTCTCCATGGCGGCAGCCCTCCCTGGCCTCACTCATTTCTCCACGCTCATGCTCCCATCCCAGCTTCCCAGCACGTGTGTCCCTGTTTCTTAGGGTGCACACACACCACCGCTTGTAAATTTAATGGGCCAGCGCACCGCTGGTCACTTCCCAGATTCTGTTAAAATCCAGCTCCTCCCAGTATTCCCTGCTGGATCTTCATGCTTCATGTCTTGTGCTTTGTGCCTGTGATTGGATTCCCCCATTGTGACCCCGGACCTGTTCCCGTTTTGGCTCCTCCGCTGCTAGCCCTGACCTTCTGCTCCATTTCTGACCCTGAACCTTTGCCGCCTGTCTTGACCTCCAGCCTGTCCCCGACCACGAACTTTGTACTTCGTCCTTGGCTGCCACCATGGACAAGTCGCACCTGTGGAACGACCTGGTGGTACCACTCCACAGCAAGTCCAACCCTCTTTGTGATGGGCTCTGGTGAAAACCAGGTGCGACTTAGATTCTGGTCCAGATGTCGGCTTGTGTCATCATACGCGGTGGTCCAGGGGGTTCACTACCCCAGCAGCCTGACACTGTCTGTTGTAGAATTGCGCTATGCCCTGCAAACTTTCAGGTCTGAATGTTCACCCACTATACCGCACCCCCTTCATGCCCTCCCATGCCCATGTCTGCATTATTCAGCTACAGAATACATTTGCATCCTATCAGACTACACTATCCCTTATGGTATTTCATGATGAGTATATTTTCTTCTGAGCATTGATGACATTCTGAGCCTTAATCCTGCCCTATACCCAAATTGGTGAAATTCAGGCCCAATCTTGCATGGAACCATGGTGTCAGGGTACTGGCACAGTTTGTAGGGACAACTGTCACAGTCCAGGAGGGCACTAGGGAGTACTGGGAGGAGTGTCTCTTAGACTCTTAGGAGAGAGTCTGTGAACCCTCTGGACCACCACAGGAGATGATGGTACTAGCTGACACCTGGGACTAGAGTCTAAGTCGAACTCCGTGAGTCGAATTCTGTTAACTTGCATTGACTCCCCTGAAAGTAGTAGTAGGAGGTTGGAGTAACTCTTTGCAAGCCCGAGGCTGGAGTAGCTCTTGGCAAGCCAGAGGCTGGAGTGGCTCTTGGGAAAAAAGGAATAGACCTTGAAAGCTGTGGAAGCATGGCGGATGGCCTTCGGAACACCGGAGCCAAGCGAGGCAGACCTGGAAGCAGGACTTGAAACTACTGGGAGTCAAACAGCTGTGAGGCTTTAGGGAAAGCGGAACCTGCAGTTTCTGGGAGTCAAGCAGCTGTTGAAGCAGGGAGGCAACTCTGCCCAGTTGCTCTCCCAGGTAGGCAATGAGTTGATTCCGCTGGGCAACCACACTGGAAAAATCAGCCAGAAGCTGATGAGAATTCTTGGCAGAGTCCCCGATCTTGGCATAGTCCATGGCCGGATCTTACTGTCAGGGTTCTGCCACAATTCGTAGGGACAACTGTCACAGCCACAAAGGGTACTATGGAGTAACAGAAGGAGAGTTTCTTAGGGAAGAGTCTGTGGACCCTCTGGACCAATGCGGGAGATGATGGTACTAGTTGACACCCGGGACCGGAGTCTAAGTGGCACCTGGTCTTCACCAGAGCCCGGCGCAAAGCGGGATGGTCTTGCTGCAGCGGGTTCCACCAGGTCGTTCCACGGGTGCGACTAGGACTGCGGTGACAGGGAGCAGGAGTAGATGCTGGCCAAAGTCTGAGCCTGGGGGTGACAGCAGGAGTACGGCTTGGAAGCAGGAGCTGACACACGCCACAGGCAGACAGAAATGGACTGGCCCATGAAGGAGAGCTGGTAGCTTGAGGCATCTGGGAACGCTGGGAACACAGGAGCCACCAGGAGCATATGGACCGCTGAAGACACAGAGGACACAGGAGCGTCTGGGAGCGCTGGAGACACAGGAGCGTCTGGAAATGCTGGGAACACGGAGCGTCTGGGAACGCTGGGGACTATCTCACGACTCTTCTGGAACAGCTTAGGGAAGCTTGATATGGAAACCATGGAATTTCCTTAGGGCACAGAAGATAGGGCTTTCACTTACAGGAAACAATACTGTAGATCCCGCGAGGCAGGAAGGAAGGTTCCAGATTATAAGGGCCAATCAGGAGGACGCTGGCCCTTTAAGGCTAGGAGAGCCGGCGCGCGCACCCTTGTGAGTCGGGAAGCAGGAGTGTTGGAGAGGTGAGCCCGGGCCGGAGGGTTGCCCGCGATCCGTACCCAGGATTGCTGGTGCAGCCGTGACACATACTGTAGATCCATTTCAAGCATATATATTTATTTTTGTAGTATTTTGCAGCAGTTAAGTAAATTCTCTTCTGTGGCAAATATTTGACATTTTAACTCATTATTGAATAGCAGAAAAAGTGGGTGGAAGATGGGTTGACTTCAGGAAATGTGCCATAGCATCAGTGTTTACTGACTTAAAGGACACCTACCACCAGGATCAAGAATTGTAAACCAAGCACACTTACAAACTGGTGTATGTCTCTTCTGGCAGGATCTGCTCTTCTTTTAGCTTCTTCATGTTTTCACAAAAAAGCCTTTTAATTATGCAAATGAGCCGCCTGGGGGGCTTCAGGCTCCTTACGTGTTAAAGGAGCCTGAAACCCCTCAGACTCATTTCCATACTTTTTAATACCTTTTTTTTTCCTTAAAACCCAGGGCATAAGAAGCTTAAAGAAGAACAGATCCTGCCTGTGGGGGCACACACCAGCAGTGTGATTGGTTTACAATCCTTATCCTGGTGATGTCCTTTAAAGGGAACCATTCGGCAGAAATGTACCATATAAATTGCTATCAGTTTGTTGTAAAGTAATTCAACACCTTCCAGATTTTGGACCTGCGTGGTGGCATTTTCCTGAAACTCTACTTTGAAGTAAGATGTATATTGGTTGTATAAAATCACAGGCGTAGAATTTAGCACTGATGTCAAGTCACCTAGTCTCAGAATGCTCCTTCCACTGGAATTGATGCCCTTGTATACATGTAAATCAGCTGAACTGTACCTCCCTGACTTTATACAACCAATTTATATCTCACTTAAAAGGTGATTTTCTATACAATGCCACTTCACAGAGCCATGATCTGGAAAGTCAAGAGCTGCTTAATAACATAATGGTCATGGTTACTTTGTTCAGTTTCTTCTGACAGGTTCCTTTTAAACTAAGCAAGTTATACATGGTGTAAAGTTAGAGTAGGCAGTCTTATAAAAGAATGTAATAAATTTGGCAAATTTATAGATGGTCTGGCATGGTTTTCACTGTTTAAAGGAAATCTAAGTTTACCTCCAAGTCTTACCTATTTACCATTACTGCTATATTGTAGATGTCACCACCAAGATTGTAGGTATATATGTTATATATGGATATAGTGTGCCAGAGTGCAATTCCTGCAGCTGGGCCTAGGATGGCAACTGTGCACAATTGGTATTTTAAATGTCCCCATTTATTTGAACAAGTGCAAGTGGAAGAGAGTGAGGAAGAAAGTGAGATGGACAGAGGAGAGCATGATGCCGTTAGTAGTAGCAAAGTCAGTAGGTGTTTAGGCTTCTCTCCATTGTGTGTAAAGCAGTAAGCTCCGGGTTGAGGGGATACAACGGGCTGCAGAGGAAGAGTAGCATTGTCACCTCCCCCTCTGCCTACCTTCCTGCAGGTTCTAGGAAAAACTGTAAAAAACTGACACCACTACAGACTGCCACCGCACACTGTGGGTGTCATAGTGGCCAGCTTGTATGTGTACGGTAGTTTTAAAGGGGTATGCCAGGAATAAGCATACTTCATATACAAATGGGTGCTTAAAATATAAGCTCACATGTAATTAGTTATTATTTAAAATTTTGCTCCCCTTAGCAGAAAAATGTTGTGGACATACACTGCAATGAAGAATTAAAATGCTACTTTTAATCAGTCCATTGATTTTTCTCTGCGCGGAGCAGACACAGGGCAGAAGATGGCCGCTTTTCACGTGTCCACATCACATGTCCTGCACTTGCCTGGGCAGGTCATGTGATCACCACTAAGTTTGGTTGAAGTCGGTTGGTTGCAGTGAATTAACCAGTGAAGCCGCAGCCAGGAGGGGCTCCGATTTATTTACTTCATTTACATACATATAAAACTTTATTTTATAAGGAGAGGAGCGCAGTATTCTATATGAACAATCTTTGGGATGAGCTCTTCAAAGCAGCAGTAACGGTTAATAGAGATAAACTTAGGTAATAGATTTCCTTTAAATGGTGTGCAGTACTAGTAAAATGCCCTGTAATAAATCTGTATTTAATGGCAGACTAGATTTTAACCGCTTAAGGACCGTACAAGGTACATGCAGATTTAAATGCCTGGAGCAAATGAGTGGCGCCATCTTAGGCCGGATCGCCGTCCCCCATGATGTCATCTAAGGGTAGCAATCTGTTGCTGTGACAGCCAGGAGTCTATGTGAGGATTCTTATAGGGCAGGTCTTATGGTTATGGCGATACCCTATGTGTAGGGTTTGTGTGATGATTTTCACTTTTTCCACATTACATATAACTTTTATATTTTTTGAGAGGGCATTTTTTATTAATTCATTGGTTTATTTTTTACCTTTTTTCTTAGTCCCACTATGGGACATGAACAAACAATTGATCTTATTGCTTGTTCCCAGGCTTGTTCTGATTATGGACAGCCTTGAGGTCCTGATTAAACCTCAGAATTCTCCCCCAAAGGCGTCGCAGGGGGGTGATTGTTGTGTGAGAATCCCCCAGGAGGCATTTAAATGCTACAATCGTGCTGGTCATTCAGGGTAGATGCAGCAGCATCCAGGAAGCATCTCACAGTCAGCTTCCTACTGGTGATCATGCAGATACATTGGTAGTGCCAAGAAATTCCCACGATGTACATGTTCATCTCGGGTGCGATCTATCTTTTTATCAGGACCACAATTCCCATCCTGGGTCATCAGTTTATCAATTAAGCTCCTACCATCACAATGTTATCACCTATGTATTGGCCAGAGATTGACATGTGACATGTATCATGCATTTTCAATGTACAATGTAAAACAAGATAGTACAAAGAATATATTTCTACATGTGCCTGTCATCTAGCCTAAGTTAAAGTAATAGCAGCAATAGTCGAGAGCTGTCTCATTGAGGTCTATGGAGAGTTTTCTATACAGGCTGCTTTATGTATTAACTGAGCAGAGCCATGTGATCGAACAGAGTGCATAGCCCTCCCCATTACCCTTTGCTGACCCAGGAGTTTGTAGTCGGCATCTCCTGTTGCCTCCTGTTTCACTGTATGGCTTCTTCCTGGGGACCACAGTGCAGCGATGAAAGGAGAGGGCCGGAGACAGGATGAAAACATTAGCATACAAACAACTGCAATAAGGTTATGATTGTATATTGGAAAAAAATTTTGTTTTCAGCTATTACAGTTATAGAAAAAAACTGAATAAACTTTACAGTTACGCTGTCAGAGGGACATAGAGCCTGTGTAAGAAGTTACTACTCAGTGAAGAGATGAAGCTGACATTGAACTTCTGACATCAGAAAAAGTAGTGGGGTGGCTATTGAAGCGCAAGATTGTCTGGAGGCTGTGGCATGGATATCTCACCTTCTTACACATGCTTTTTGCCCCTTGACTTTATTCCTGGCTTTTAATATAACCTCTTATGTATTTGTCAACAAAGTGAGACAAGGCTAAAAGTTGATGAAGACACCTAGAAAGCCTACAACATGCATAAACAAGTCGTGATTTTTGTTAAACATTAAAATGTGTTTATTTATTCCCTTTACCAAATGTAATTTGGGGGGGGGGGAGATGTGGTTTATATTTGTCTGTGTTGATGGGTGTATGATAAGATTTTTTTTTTAATTGTGTTCAAAGGATTCCCAATCCAATCTTGTTTGGCTTTATTAATCCTTTTTATTGACTTTTTATCTCCACACATTCCCCCCCCTATTTAGCCTTTCAGTATGTTTCTTTATATTGACCTACCTGATGTATACTGTATGGGGCATATTTACTTGCCCGCTCCAGCGAGTTCTCAAAAGGTGCATTGTCCAATGATCATGCACTCTGGCGCGATTCACTAAGATCGTGCACCCGATATCCTGCATGTGTCGCTTCCCGCTCAGAACCGTCGGAGTTCACCTACTTTTTCCTGGTGTACGTAAGAACATTGTCCTGCGACACAATTTAAAAGTTAAATACCGCGCTCAGTCCGAATCAATCGGAACGTTCCACGGCCCGCCCCCCAATTTCTGTCACACGAAAGCCAGCGCAGCTGTGCCACAGTCTGATTGCGTGTAGCACAATCCCAGCGCAAGCCCCTGTTAACTACCTGTCAAAGCTGCGCACATCCCGAAAACGGCGAACAGTTGACAAAAGTGCGATCCGCCCTGATGTGGTTTTTTAGTTGATTTGCATAACCCTTAAACCACATTTTATTATATTATTTTGTTCCCGGTAGCCAAAGTGGCAACAAATTCTTAGCCTCTGTGCTTTTCTGGAAGAATGTAAATCTGGAGATATAGGAACTTCATTATGGGTCACGTGTGGCCTAGAAAACACGTATTTCGCACATATTGCCTGTTACGTGTCGGTACCCCGCTTCCATTACTTTTTGTCCTTGCCTCCACTGTAGATGTGGGTCATAGAGATACAAGCACTTATCAATAACACAACTAGCAGCTTTGTGTTTCTGTCCTTGAAGAGCGATAGTGTTCACTGCCACAATTATTCAACATAATACTGTTAGAGACTGCTATTCTACCAGTAGACAATAATGAAATATAAATACACAGCAACAATTCCTTATCTCTCTACAATGATGAAAAAAATTAAGTAGCCTATAAAAGTATGATAAATGTGCATTATATATTTATGGTCATTAAAATGGCTGCTATATTTAACTCTGAAGTTGCTAGGTGTTCTCTACAGTACCTATACCAAGTAAAGAGCCAATAGAGGCTTGTGTACAATAATGTAGATCCTCACTGTGTTGTGTTAGCATATGAAACTGCCTAGAACATTTATCCAGGTTCCAAAACTGATACTTCACCATTATATTATTGATAAAGTGAACCTGAGCAATAAACTATTACATATGGATCATATAAAGTTTAAGGATGCATTCACACGCTGTGTGCTGGAGAGGAGGAGGAGGTGACCCCTCCAAGAAACAGCGGCACACAGCTGGGAAAAGATAAAGCAGGCTCTATCTTTTCCAGGTGTACGGCGCAGAACGGTGCCACACAGGCCATCTATGGGGACGTACATGCAGCAGCAAATTTGAGACGGCCGCATGTACGTTCCCCCAGATGGTCGTCTGAATGAACCCTAATAATAGTGATTCCTTTACTTATATAGCGCACACAGATTACGCAGCGCTGCACAGAGCTTGCCAAATAGGTCCCTGTCTCCATGGGGCTCACAGTCTACTCAACTGACCAATAAGTTTTGGAGTGTGGGAGGAAACCCACGCAAACACGGAGAGAACATCTCCAGCGCTGCAAGGCTGTAATTCTAACCACCATGTCTATCACCTTGGCCTTTGGTGTGTGGTAGCACCTCTCAGTCTTCGTGTACTGAGCTAGAGAAATATCTTTAAATATTACCGTTGGAATATTCCTATTTTTCCATCTTGTTATTGTTGACAGCTATGTTTTAGAGTATACAGTTAAGTCACTGCCCTTTCCATAAGATTTGTGAAGTAGCATTGCCCGCAGTCAAGAATTCAGTGCTTCCATTGTATTTTGCAATAATACAAAACAAAGAAAGTGATAAAAGGCTACACAAGCATTCAAGCACTAGCGTGTCTACAGTGGGGGAGGTTGCACTTCTGACGTTTAAATATTAATAATCCCTTTGCCGCTGGAAGACTCTTAGTCTAATCTTAGAGTAGTAGTTTCTTTTTTCTCGCCATTAAAGGCATACTGTCACAGAGGAATCAGCAACATTGTAGATAGAAGCGTATACAGTAGTCACATATAAGATGCACTATGAACTTACAATTGTTTGTTGTTAAGGTAAATTCAAACATTTTGCACAGATTTTTGATGTCTCTATATGTCTAGTAATATACATGGGTGCTTCCCATTAATAACTCGCAGATGCCCTTCTAAGCTTTCTTAAATTTGCCAATATCAAATGAAGAATTGGTAGCTTCTTTGAACAGATGCTTTAAATTCCAGCATCTTCAGAAAAATTAATTCCTGACATTTTATAAATGTTACCTAAAAGCAACGAAGGAAGGAAGCCTCAGATTTAATAAAACTAGGATCAGCTTATTAAAATGGGATATTACCTTTTTGTGGAGAACATTTGGTTAGACACCTGGATTCATAGCACATAATGCTAATAAATTTAGCTCTCGTCAACATTTAAGAGGTTCTCTGAGATTATAGAAATGGATGCTATAGAACCGATCATATAACTTTTTCCAGTTTACGTTTATACCTTCATTTTTGCACTTGGGGTTTGTAGCAACAGTGATGGGTATATGTTAAATACGGTTTTCTAAGACTTTTCCATCAATGGTCAGATCTTAGATTAGGAGTAGAGTTAGAGATCAGGTTCCTTCTCCTATAATCTTTTTGAAGGGACCATTGTATTCTGGTATTCTCTTCATTACTAGACACAATATATTCTGTAGTGACTGATATTATAGACAACTGTGTCACATTCCCTTGTACCACACATAGTCATTGCACTGTGCACGGGTAGACTAGAGGGGTTGCCAGCAGCCACCAATAAGTATACATTTTCAATCCATGAAAATTAATTTTAGTATAGTGTGGGTTTTACTAAGGAATGTACGCTATATGGTTTGTTTAGTTTGTTTTTGTATTGATGGTTTACATCTGAAAATATTTAGTTTGCTCCAATTGTTTTATGTAGCATATCCTGGAATTTTTTAAGGATTTTTTTTGAAAGTGCCAGTGTCTTTTACATCTAAATGCTGTTAATTCTACAGCATATTTATGAATTTCTACAAGCCCCATTCACATGAATCTATTGCATACTACTATACCCTAAGTGTAAAGACAAGCTATGGCCAGTAAAGCAACTCCATGATCTTGTGCAATGTTGAGACTTTGGGTTGTTAGATTGAAACTGTATCTATCCAACCACTCATATCATTGTCTGGCCACCTACTAAAAACCTTCCTCTTAAATGACTTGTGATGACATTTACCACATGTAGGGTGATGATTTATTTTACAAGAAAGAATTATTTTTTACCATAGAAATCTAGGGATTTTCCAATAATCCACGATACATTTCAAATTTTGAATTCATGCTATATTTTTGTGAAAATTAGTGAAAGGAGATTGTTGGAGATATTTATTGAGCATCTTAATTAAAAGATAGAGCAATACTTGCAGAATGGAATTTTACTTTCTTGTAAAATTTGCTTGTCCTGCAGTTTGTTCGCCAAATGTGTTTTGTTCTGTTATTTAGCTCTGTGTTAATCTATACTTTCTTTTTTGTTTTCAGAATAACAGGCATTTACTATAGCATGCAATGTACAAGGTTAGCATGAATTTACTTTATTCTTCTAACACCATAAAATCTTAGAGAGAGAGCATAGGGTGAAATTAAAGAGCGATTTATAAATTGTATGAATGTGCAAAATGTAGAGATTGTATTCTTCAATGTTTTCATGAGTTAAAGTTTTCCAAACTTTTCAATATTTTTTTTTCTATATATTTACTTGTTAAAAGAAAGGTTTGTCTGGGCCTTAAAGTGGAACAAAACTTTTGATAAAAATTCAACGGTGCAAATGACAATTGTAAACTTTGTAATATACTTTATTAAAAAAAATATGTTCCTGTGTCCTTCTTTCTCCCCTGCCTTCCTTCCTTATATAAGCAGTTTGTATCCTGGACTCTGCTGACAGCTCAGATATAAAGGAACCTGATAAAGTGTTTAATAATTTAACTCTTTACAGACAGTCATTTGTTAGTCTTATCATTTCAGAGAGATATACTATCTAGGTTTGGATAGATTAATCCTAAGTTTCCTTATCTGTTTGAAAAGATGGACCTCAGAATTCTTTAAGATATAATGCTCAAAGCAGGAGGAAGAAGCAGAAAAGAGTCACAAAGAAGCTGCTTTTTTAATGAACTATATTGCAAAGTTTACTATAATTACCTGCTCTATCCATTCCTGAAAAAAAAAGTTTAGTTACACTTTTCTGTTAATGGCTTGTACTTAACTCTGCACCCCCACAAATCAGCTGATTAAAGGGGCCCACTACCCTGATCCAGACACAACTTCATGCATTTTGCTAAGGTTTGTATTGCAGCTCTTATCAGCTGAGTCCCCTTAAAGTGACCTTTTCAAACTGTACGAATTTGTGTCTGGCAAACGGTGAGCAACTTGACCTCTTTACCCACTGATTGGAGAGGATGCCTGGATATAGATTTACCTAAGTTTTATATTGGTGGTCTATTCTTAATGGAGACTGTTCATACTAGAGTCCCAGAAAACCCCCTTATATCAATGGAAATAAAATCTAAAGTTTTTTTATGTTTTATTCCATTGTGGCGAATGCATTCAAACACCGTACAGCAGTATTACCAACTTTATCTGTTTGCATCTGCATTATACAAGAGAATTAACAATAGTGGGGGGCCCAAGTACTAAGAACATCTATTTATTTTTTTGTTGGCTCTTGCCACATCTCCTGCCCAGTCTTACTGAAAGCCTGGTGCCTGGTCACCTTTTTGCATTTACTGTTCTTTTCCCATGTGGGAAAAAAAGAATATTTCCCTGTTTTATGATATAAACTCTTTTTTTCCTTCTTTTGAAGAAGACCACACTCTTTACAGGACAGGGAAATAAGTTCCTCTTAAGATGAGATCTTCTCTCAAACCATTAGGCGCCCATTTTGCTGTTTCTGTGGTAGACATATATTTGGTGTCAGTGTGACCAACCCACATAAAAATACTATTTTAAACCAACAGTTTTTTTTTACTGCTTTGCTTCTTAAAAGAGTGCCCCTCTTCAAATGGGTTATTTCAATATGAAGCTGGGCTTAACCTTAAAAGGGACACTATATTTGCAAATATTCTGATTATTTTTTTTGTTTTCAGTGCCATTTCATGCAATCCATTGTCTTTAAGCAAAAAAATTAGGTTAGGGAAAGTTTGACTGTAATATTAAATATTGTGACAAAATCTCAATTTGTTCATCCTATTTGTTCATATTTAGTTTAGAAAATATTCAGCAGTATTTACATACTTTTTTTTTATAAGTGTTAGGCCTAATGCACAAAGCAGACACCATACAGCTCTGTATGACAGAGCTGTAGGTATGTTCGGAGGAATGCCCTCATAATATGTCATATTATTTAAGAGCTTATATATTCTTCTAACTTATAATTGAGGCCTACAGTAGGGCCAAAACAACTAAGGGTGTTGCATCTCAGAGCTTGTACTGAGCTAAACCTTCATATTGGCAATGTAGTGCAATCTACAGACAGCATGTCATAGAACAGGTCAAGCTAAGCAGATTGATATAAAGTTTTGAATAAAGGTGAAAAACATTTTGTTCTATAAAATATAATATATCTTATCGATTTTATTTTCTTAAATTCGCTCCCCAATCCAGGTCCAGTGGGTGGTCCTACTTAGTGATTGACAGCCCTCACAGAGGTGACTGTAAATCAACCCCTCCCCCTTCTCTCCCTCAAACACATCTATGAATCTGCTCAGCTCATCATGCTGCCTGTAGACTGTATTATATTTTCACTATGGCAGGTGCCCTTTAATTTTTGTTAATTGCGGTCTCAATTCTATCTAATTTTAAGCATAGGTGCATTAATATTGTGCCATGCCTCAAAACATTTTAAGCTCTTGAGTTTTTACACTTTTAGTTCATAAATTATTTTAGTGATTAAATTGAAAACTCTTTGCAGTAGTTTTCAAACTGTAGGCAGTTTACCAAAATTTCCATATTTAAGTAGTTCATTTATAAGAAATTTGCCTAAAGTGATACATTCTAGAAATGATAAGATTTAAATTTTTTTTACAGTTGAATAACCTTTCTATTCTCTTATTATTTACAGAGAACTCCGGTCCCCAGCGCCGAAGCATTCCGATGGTTCTTTTAAGCAGATGTATATCATATTTTCAAGGCACTCTGAAGTGATTGACAAGCACTGGTCTTGTTTTGGGAACTGCTAAGTCCATGACTGAAGAATATGCTGAGACACTATTTTCATTTTGTGTGTACAGGGGTTTCCTCAAAAGAAAAAAATATGAATAATGTAAAAAAAAAAAATAAATAAATACATTTAAAAAAAAAAAGCAAAAAGAAAATAACTAAAAAGAAAAAAAAAACACCAGAGCCTGGCTGGTTTACTTACATTTAGTACACAGGTTCTTTCTTTAATGTACTTTAGCTATAATTAACAGTGAAATCGTTGTCTACTTTAAAGTGACTACAAAAGGAGAGATTTGGGTAAGCCCCTGCTGTAATATGATGTATCTTTGAGAAATTAACATATCTATACTTCATTTCCAAATATGTGTTTCAGTACTGTAAACTGTACAGATAGCAGCTTGTATTTTGTGTGTTTAGACACAAGGAGACAATCATGTCTGAGCATCTATATGAAGATTAACAGTTTGTAAGCAGCAGTGTGGTTCTGCAACTTAAATCCGGAGCAATAAATTCTAGCTTTAAACATTATTTCGCCAGCTGGATAGTCACAGCAGCAACAGCACTGTTTTTATATTTTCTTTTCTTTTAAGTGTTTTTTTTAAATTTTTTTTATTTTAAGTTGGCATTCATACTGTACATTCCCAGGATAAAAAACACCTGCAATTGTAATAAAAAAAAAAAGAAAAAGAAAAAAAGAAAAATTACAATCCACTACTGTCATATGTCAAACGTATGGAAAGTGTCTTGTATCTGTCATGGCAATATTTCCATGCTCCTGAGCCCTATTCATACCCAAGGAATAATCCCTGAAAACATTCTGACCTCTATGTGGGTGAGCACTGTTGTCATTATGAGGATATCCCCCAGAAGCACTTACCAGCGATGACCTACTTTTAACTGCGTAAAAGCAGCATATGGTATTGTAGTTTGTCCGATCAGACCAGTCTTTTGAATTATTTGTTCAGGGAAACAGAAGTGTCCTGTGACCATGTAACTGAGTACATGCCTTCTGGATAGGTTTTTCTATAGTAACTGTAAACACTGTAAAATATAAATGCATTCTCACTGTAATGACAAGAGTAAAACATGCATATAGATATATATATATAAATATATTTCTGTATATATAGATCATGTCCAATACAGCCAGGCAACTCCAGACTTGAAGGATTTACAAAAATTGTTCATTACGGGAATAGATTGAGTGGCTTAGCCTCCAGAGATGAGCAGGTAGCCTTCTTATCCATATTTCACTATTCACAAATAATAAATCTAGTGATCACTCTTGCCTAAATTGCTTTGTCCTTCATCAGTTGCTCAGTATCTTACATTAAATGGGTATTCTCACGTATAGTATGTTAAATACATGATAGATACACACCTTCAGGACTTCACACTTATGTCAGTATTTGAGAGTTGGCCCTACATGCAGCCACTCTCCATTTAGGTATATGGGAGCACTGAAAGTGTATGGTCAACTATTCATTGGGCCCAGCTACTGGAAGCAGGTCAGAAGACCCTTGTTTTCAAGTTAGGAGTTGGATCCCAGAAAATGGACATGCATCTATCATGTATTTCTTACTGATTTTTGAAAAATAGTGGACATCTGCTTTTTTCTTCTTTTTTGAATATGATACTAAATTGGGTGTCTTATCTCTAAATATAGACCCGTTCACAAATATATTTATCAAGTATTTCTTACATATCTGGTGGATATGTCATAAATTCTATAAATGAGAAATGACATCACTAGTTCTAGTCCATGACCTAAGTCCCAATCAGCCCCCAGTCTGATTCCCAACACAAAGCACTTTTATATCTCCCACATACTGTTATACCAAATAAAATCCTGAATTAAATAGATGTATACAGCAAAGCCTCACTGATATCTGTCAGGGGGTACCTTGTTTTATGACTCCAATTCTGGAATTGCCTATCTCATTTTGTTTTAGTTTCTACCATAATAAATTCGTTCCATATATTTGTGACATTTTCATATCTGTGTAGCAGTTTTATGGTACTCTTTTTGTTATAGACCTACTGAACAGCAACAGTCAAAAAGCCCCTATAGCAGATAAATATTTTTACCTAACGTTTTAGCTTTGTATGTATCTTATAAGTGAGTCTTGAATGTTTTCATTTTGTGGGCTTTTTTTTGTATTAAATGTTTTAAAATTACACGGAGTAGATCTTAAATGCTTAGGTAGCTTTAAGGACATCCAAGAAATGACTTTATCCAATTAGCCACTTTTTACCAATCGAAATAGGACTTCTTTTACATCATTGTTTATCCAATACAAGATACTGTTGGAAAGTATCAATGCGCTAATAGTGATCAGACGCGAGTAACACCTTGTTTACACTTTTGCTGGTACATTTTCAAAGCCTTCTGAAAGTCAGTTCAAGCTACATTAGGTGTACAATATCTACAGTTCTTCTTGCCAATGTACTCACTGTCTGATACCCCAATGTTGCATGTCTTTGTGTGCTTTCTGTTTTTAAAATCTGGTTGATCTATATATTGTAATTGTGCTGCTTACATGTCCAATCCAATTAAAGCTATACATTACAGAGAATGAAGAAAAGTTTACTGCAGTGCTAATCCTGTCATTCTTATATATAATTTTACTTTTAAATCACATTTACAATCTGGAATATATGTTTAACAGGCTATATTTTTGTGTTTTTTTGGCATTTAAAATGTGTTTTGTAGCTGAAGTTTTAAAGTAATATTCCACTCTTGTGAAGCTCCACTATGATGAACGTTACATGGCACAGGATTCATGAGCTGTATGCAGTGTAATCCTCTGGGAGAAATGGTCCACATGACTCCGTGACGGAGATCTGGAGTAGTCATGCCTGCTGTTGATACAGCTTTTACTTCCTTGCCAGTAACTTATAACTTTAAGAGGTTGGCATGTCCTGTAGGCAAAAGTAATTGAATTAAATGAAGAAAAAATGTTTTTCTTGGAATAAAAGCAAAGAGGGTATTTAATAAGGACTGGCGCATTTTGCATGAGCACTTAATGTTAACCCCGCACCCCATCATGCTGGCTCCTAACATTTAGGCCCCTTCCACACTTGCGTTGCAGATCACGTCAGGGTGCAATGTGTGAAAAACTGAAGTTTTTTGCTTCGTTTTTGGTCCCTTGTTCTTTGGAATAATTATTTTTCGTTTTTCACGCGCGTGTTGTTTGCGTTTTTCACACGCGTTTTTTAAATCACACGGTTCTTAAATTGCCACTTCCTGACTTTTTTTCACAACACCTAGCAACCCATCCATTTAAAAAGCATTCTACTCACATTGCACTTGCAATTCTCGCAAGTGCAATGCGTTTTTGATGCGTCTCCATAGACTTCAACGTCTAAAGACTTGACGTCAAAAGCACGGCCAGAACACGCTGGGGAACCAGGTAATATGCTTTGTTATGAATGTAAACCTTCAGTTCTTTTAGCGAATGTGAAAAACAGAACAATGGATTCAAAATGTATGTAAAAAGGAACAAATTAAGTCAAAACATTTGGAAACAATGGACAAGCCCTTTATTTGTAATAGTGGAGTATGGCCATATGGCGTGGCTAACAGAGTTCCTTTAGCCTCTGTGCCTTAGACTCCAGTACATGTGACTTTTGCAAAGACAAAATTACAGGTGGACTTATGTATTTCTTCTTTGTGTTATTTTTTTTTTTTTTTTGGTATAATTGTTTTTCCTTTATCTCCCATGGCTTACAGATGTTTTCTGCTGTTAGCCTCATGGTCCAACAGGTAAAAAGTGACTAATAGTAGAAGCATAAAGGCACTTTGCTAATACATATTATGTGAGAGCTTATTTTATTCACCATATTATGAGTAAACAAATAATAATAACTTTAAAGGACACCTGTCAGCTCAATAAAGCAAACTAGCTGCACATACTAATGAAAGAATCCCCCTAGACCTCTAACAGATGTGTTAATGTAAAAATCCTAGCTTTATTGGAACATAATAAAAAGTTGTGCCATACTGTGGCACGCAGCGGTCCGATCGACAGACATATCTTCTAGCTGTTCTGCATATTCACAAGGGGCACTCCCCTCTCATCTGCTTCTACCCCGGACCACCACACCCACATCAGATGCCGTCGGTGACTGTCAGGCTTGATGTTACAGTAACTGCTTCTTCAGACGGCCCCATCAAGAATATGCCATAGCCTTGGAAGATAGGTCCGTCAATTGGACTGCTACATGCTACAGTAAGGGCTAGGGAGATTTTTCATAAGAATGTGCAGCTAGTTTGTTTTATTCAGCTGTTCTTTAAGTTTCTGTTATTGTGTTCTTTACAGTTGGGTACAGACAATACTAAAATACAATTCTCAACACATACTAGAATGTGTAAAATCTTCATCTTACATTGTGAAGTAGGCAAGGAAGCTTATTTGTGTTCCAGAATTTTGGCATGTAACTCTTACAATTAATTCAAAAGAATAACAATATTTAAATTGGTTACATCTGTAATCTGTTAATGAGGAAATAAATGTGTTAAATGAACATATCATTTAGGGTTGAATATCTTCAGCAAAATAACAGTAGTAGGTCTTTGATCATGGCTAGATGCACAGTGATTTCAAACAGTTGGTTCCATGTAGCAACTAAATGTTCCAGATTTTGTTTGTCATTAAATTTGGCAGTTTCACACTGAGATCTACTATGTTTCTAGCTAATATAAGACAGCTCCTAGTGGTTAGAATGACTATGCTATATTTAAATTTAAAAAAAGGGAACAGCTTTTTTTTTTACTTTTTATTTAAGGCCCACTAATGTGTACTTCTTTCACGATGTTCTCCTATTTCTGAACTGTGCTGTAATCTATGACATTTTCTAACAGATATATGTGTAAGGTGTATGTATGCTTGTGCAGTTATGGAAAAAGCAGTTTTGGAAAACAGTGTATTTATGAGAAAAAAAATCACCTATGGGGCATGTAAAAAACTGTAAAAAATACACATTAATTTGCCCGGTAAAGTTGTTTTTGTGACATTTCTGTGTTGTTAAATAAAGGACTTTAGTATTCAAAATATCTGCTTTTATCTATAAAAATTACTTTGTCTAAATGATTTTTCTTTTTTGCAAAAATACTTACATACACTGATGGTGGAGTTTTGCAATGTGCAAATATACATAAAATGCTGTGTCTGTTAATTTCATATGTTTCACACAAACATGATTTAAACATTCATAAAAAAGCTTTTTTATCTAAATAATTTGATTTAATACAGCATATCATGGAAAATAAAATTTATTGCTCACTGTGCAATAGAATACTTTTTTAAAAGATTCTTTTAAATAATGAAGCTATTGTAAAATATATTCCTACTATAAATGGAAAGATTGAAAAAATATAGTCTATGTATATTTAAAATAATAACTTTCCTTTTTAAACATTTAAAACATGTTAAAAAATCACTTCACTTAAAAAAAAAAAAAACTTAAAACATTTATTCTGCCAATAGTGTCCCAACCTAAGCAGCTATATGCTAGAGTTACTTAAAGGAAATCACCACAAGGTTGAAGAAATGTAAACCAAGCACACTTACATACATATGCTCCCCCTGGCAGTATCTGCTCTTCTTTTATCTCCTTACACTATTGTTTTTATTAAAAAAGGGCTGTAAAAATGTTTGCAAATGACCCTGCGGAGCTATAGCCTCAATTAAAAGCTATGGAGACTGGAGCCCATCAGGTTCATTTGCATAATAATTAAAGCCTTTTTTGTAAAAACAAAGGGAATAAAAAGCTAAAAGAAGAGCTGTCAGAAAGGAAACCTGCATGTAAGTGTACTTGATTTACAGTCCTTCTTCCTTTCTTGTAGATTTCCTTTAAAGCAATTTTCAGTTAAAATGGCCATCTTGTAAAGAGAATTTCACTGCAAAGTGTCTTTAATGAAGCTTTATTGATAATCTTTGGTCCCATTTCAGCAAAAAATGTTTAAACTCCAATTGTCACAGGTGCCAAATTTTTTTTGTCTTGATCTACAATTATTAAATATACAGTTTCGACTTACATACAAATTCAACTTAAGAACAAACCTCCGTACCCTGCCTCTATACAGATATTAACGCCCTCTAAGCCACACACCACTGACAGAGGACGATGCTGGCATGGATATTACAGTCACATAGGTCAACTCCCTTTAAGAGCAAGAACATCCCATTAGAAGTGGCTTCCACCAGCAATAGGCAATCTGCAAAAGGCAATTCATCATATTTGGCTATAAACAACAAAATAAATGTTATAACTATATTTCCTAGGTTATAAATCATTTTTGAATGAGCTGGGCTTTGGGCTTGGATAGCTCTTTTTACATTTTTGCATATCTATTTCTCATCTTCCAAAAGTTATAACAATAAATATTTTTAAATGATTTACTGTATATATACTGGGGGGCAGAGGGCTGGCTATATACTGGGGGCTCGCTGTCTATATACTGGGGGCTGGTTGGCTGTGTACTGGGGACTGGCTGGCTATATACTGAGGGGCAGGGGGCTGACTAGCTATATACTGGGTGGAGGCTGAGAGCATTGCATTTCCCACCCTATGCTTGTACTCGAGTCAATAGGTTTTCCCAATTTTTTTGTAATAAAATTTTGTACCTCTGCTTATATTCAGGTTGGCTTATACTTGAGTATATAAGGTAACCCTATGGATAAATTGTACATGTGCACATGGTGGAACCGATTAAAAAAAAAAAAAAGCAGTTGCACCATTTTGTAATGTGTATTTCACAGATTTCTTACTCATGGTCTAAAAGGTATGTACACAAACCTCGATTTAAAAAAGCATATAACAAGAAAGTCACTATCACGGAAAAGGCATATTCTATAAACATCATATATTTGTTTATATGATGCGCTGGAAGTTGGTCTCATCAGACACTGTGCGTTTGCGCCAATCATTAAGCTAACCATTCACCTGTTATATGCTTTTTTAAATTGAGGTTTGTGTTCATACCTTTTAGACCATGAGTAAGAAATAATGCCTATGTTCGAAACGCATACGTCCTTTGGATTATGCACTTGGAGTGCCGGTCTTAACCTTTTTTTCTCCCTTTGGATGTTACTTGGTTGTTCCAACAAGCCTCTACAAGACTTGTGCACTGGACTACACAGAAGGTGCTGGTTTCCTGCTTTTTGGGGTCCACATGAGTGAGCAGTTGCTAAGAATATTTTTCTTTACTAGTGCAAAGACTTACTCCACAAGCTACATAAAAATAAGATATTTATATCAGAGGAAGGAGATACAGCAGAGCTGACTCTGTGTGTGTTACAGCTTAGATGTAACAGAGCTGGAGTGTGTCATTGTGTATTATATCCATCTCATGGATCTCATCATCTCTCATCTCTGATCTGTCTCATTTCTCTTTTGTGTCAGATACTAGAGAATGTTCAGAAGCTAAATAAAAGTGTAGATGAACCTATACCCTGATAATCTAAACAGATTTATCAAGGTGTGTGAAAGTCAATATATTTCTAGTTCCCCATGGCAACCAATCACAGCTCCCCTCTAAAATATTCATAAGCACTGGTAAAATAAAAGCTGAGCTGTGATTGGTTGCCATGGGCAACTAGAAATATTCTGACTTTCAGACAGCTTGATAAATGTGTCCCATTGTCAGCACACAGCATCTCAGAAGAATCGTGAAGTATCTGCTGAGAGAGTCGTCGCCCACACTCTGTTATTTTACACTGACCGTCACTTGTTATAGTTAGAGTTATAGGAGCTAAAACATCAATAAAACTGGGTAAAATTGTAAAGTAAGGGGGTTAAAAATTAGCTTTATTGTGTAAACATCACCAGGAGATTAAAATTTGAGAACTTCATGGACAAACTCCTTTAATCTTGATTTCTTGACATAAATGTGACTGGCAGTGAAATTATCACTCACATTTGGGAAACGTATCTATACCCTATGTCCTAGTAATATGTATCATCAATAAAATTCTATTTTTAATAATAAGTTTGTAATTAACATGAAAATTTTGCAAATTGTGTGTTATACGTTTTTACCTTAATGGTATCATTACCTGCTACTTGTTTCCCTTAGTGTCTGCTACCACTTATCCTGGCTGTAATTGAATTCCAGGAATCAGCATAATTTATATACAAATGGGTCCTAATTAGTTGTTATCTAAAATTTTGCTCCCATTAGAAAAATGCTGATGACATAGACTGTAATGGAGAATTAAAATGCTACTGGCCCTTTAATCAGTCTGTTAATTTCCTCCACGCGGTCTGTTGCAGAGCATACACAGGACAGAAGATGGCATGACCGCTGGTCACATGTCAACACCACATGTCATGTACCTGCCTGGGCAGGTCATGTGATCACCACTACGTTTGGCTGTAGTCGGTTGGTTGCACTGCATCCAGTATGGCCAGTGTTTTGGTGATGGCAGTTACACATCATTACTATGGTAACAGTGCAAGAAAACCTGTTACATCATCACTAGGTGCAAAGCATAAGAGGGAGGAGGAGTTATTGAGAACTAGAGGATCATGGGTCTTGTAGTTTCCAGTGGCGGCCATCTTGGTGATAACTTTAGAGAGGCCATAAAATTTTGTGAATCATAAAATCAAACTATTTAAGCTCCATTTTGTAACTAATGACATTAAGTTTTGTTACATTCATTTATTTATAGCATTATGGATTTTTGTATCAGACGTTCATATTCCCGGAATACCCCTTTAAGTAAGAGGGGGGAATTTATCAGGACTGAGAATATAGTACAGCAGTCGTAATACTCCCCCTATTGGTGCACTATATACCCAGTATACTAAGAGACTCTGGCCTCTTTGAATTTTGGGAGTATGATCAGGCCCGCTCCCCGCCCACTTGACATTGAAGTGGTGTGGGCCGAAACTGCAATTCCTGTTAAGAAATCTAGTAAGCCACAGTGTCTACTGCCCCATCAGCTTTACGACACTTCCTCCTATACATATGCCCTTCAATTTGGCTACCTTGTGTGAACGCATGCATACCACAGACTCACCAGAAGTCAGTTAACCCCTTAAGGACGCAGCCATTTTACAGCTTAAGCTCAGCCCGATTTTTTGGATTCTGACTTGCGTCGCTTGATATGGTTATAACTTTTGAACACTGTTACTTATCTAAACGATTCTGAGATAGTTTTTTCCCCACATGTTGTACTTCATTTTAGTGGTAAATTTTGGCTGATAAGTTTTGCGTTTATTTACAAAAAAAAGAAAAAAATGATGAATTTTTTGAAAAATTTGCCATTTTCGAAATCATTGCATTTTCAGGCAGATAGATTTACCAGCTAAATATATTGCTGAATATCATTTCCCAAATGTCTACTTTACATTTTCATCATTTTTGAAATGTCTGCATAATTTATTTTGACGTCACGCGGTTTACAAATTGAATATCGCTTTTCCGGATTTTCAGAATTGACTATTTTGGGGATAAATACAGTTTTGAATGAAATTTTACATATTTAGCATCAAAACCCCCCTATATAACTAACCATTTTCAAATCTGCACCCCTCAAGCTATCAGAAATAGCTTTTACGAAGATTGTTAACCCCTTGAGATCTTCATAGTAATTGATCAAAATGGAAGTGAAATTTAGAATGGTCAAATAGGGCGTTCATTTAGCCCTAAAATTGACACATTTCCAAACATAAAAAGAGAAAACCCACCATACATTTTGTTCTATAATTTCTCCTGAGTACAGAGACCCCCGACATGTGGACGTTACTTGTTTTATTGGCGCACAGTGAGCCGCAGAAGGGAAGGAGCGCCCTGCAACTGCCAGGATTTTAGTTTCCTCATGGGCCCTTTTGCAGGCTATAAAATTTTCGCTTTTTCGTTATTGGGGCCATGTGATGGCATTTTTTTTGCAGGATGAGATGCTTTTTCCAGTGTTACCATTTTGGGGTTGATATCCCCTATTGTTGAAAATTTAGAAACTTTTTTTTGAGGGCAGGAGTAGAAAAGCATCAATTCCTTACTGGATTTTTTACTTTTTTTTTTTTTTGGTGTTCACGGTTTAGCCTAATAATCATGTTATCTTTATTTTACAGATCGATGCAATTACGGGGAGACCATACATGAATATTTTTTCTTACGTTTTACTAAATTTGTCAAATAAAACCCTAATGTGGGGAAGAATCTATCATTTTTGTATTGCCGTCTTCCAAGTGGCATAACATTGTTAATTTTTTGGCTACGGAGCTGGTTGATGGCTTGGTTTTTGCAGGCCATGTTGTAATTTGCACCAGTATAATTCTGGAGTACATATTACTTTTTGATCACTTTTTATAGCATTTTTTGTGGGATTGAATAGGTAAAAATCATAATTTTTGGAGGGTTTATAACAGTTTTTTTACAGCGTTTATCGTGCGGGTTCAATAATTATTTACTGTTATTCTCCATGTTGTGATTTAAACTCTTTTTTTGAGTTATATGTCTCTTTATATGTTTTGGGGCTTTTGGGCATTTTTATTGATTTCTTTCTTTATTTTTTATTGAATAACTTTTTTTTTTTTACTTTTTCACTTCTTCTACCATGGGACATGAACAAGCAATCATCTGATTGCTTGTTCATGATAATATTCTACAATACTCATGTATTGCAGAGCATTAGCAGTGTTAGCCTATGCACTTGCATAGGCTGGCACTGCACCAGTAAGATGACGTCATAGACACCATCTTACTGGTAGTTCTTGCAGGCAACACTGGGGTCCAGATCGGACCCCAGTGATGCCACAGCAATGATCGGCGCCCCCTGAAAACGGTTAAACACCTGCGATCGGAGCTCACTCCGATCGCGGTTGTTACACTGGGGTGACGGGTATATGTTACAACCGGCACCCTGTGTTTCCCGATGCTGGTTCGGCTCAGATCTTGAGCTGAACCGGCATTGGCTCAGCATCCGATATATTGGATGCTAAGCGCTAAGTCCCCACGCTCAGCGTCCAATATATCGGACGCTGAGCGTTAAGAGGTTAATGGACTGTCTCCTACTACAGAAATGGAAACATTATTAGAATAATTAACCACCAAGTGAGAACTGAGGCAAATAAACCTTAGTAAGGAGGAAAGGGGAGGGTCACTTTAACTCTCTTATACCCCAATTGTAAGACTTCTGTGTGGGTATTTATTACCTAACTTTGAAAATGAAATACTTATGAAAAAACCTTAATCTTCAGAATCCTATAATTATACATAGGCCTTTTCCCAAGGAGGTAATTCAATTACACTTCAGACTCCTTTAATTAATTTGTCAACATTGCTTCCCTCTGTAGCAGGCACCAGGTTCTGCGGAAAGGCATTTTGGCTGCCTTTGTTGAATAAAAAAAATGGAATCCAAAGTGCTTGCAAGTATAGCAGTATATACCATGCTGGAAGGTTAAGATGAAGGAGTCCAGATGCAAAGATTCGTGGTGACGTTTTAAAATAGTTATCACTTTTTATTTTTCAGTAAAATGCGAGTGAAAGCATTTTTAAATGCATATTTTCACATGGTCTGAATTAGTTAAATTAAGCCTTTATAAGAACAAACTTGCGTGTCTCCATGATCAAAGAGGGGAATGTACCATGTAATTTGTACTAGAATGTTGATGTGCTTTCAGCCTTTTTTAAATGCTAGGCAGAATTCTTAAACATCTTCATAATTTTTAAGAAATTTTACATCTAATCCATTGTTTACTCTTAAATAAGAAATAAAAAAAACAAAAAAAAATATCCTGACTTTAAGTGGGTAAAAAATGGAATTAGTACCGTAATTATTTGTTGGCAATATTGTACTGTCACGTTACACTATGAAAATGTATGTCAAATCTAACAAACTAATATTGACAGCCTAAAATATCATAAGCCCTTCATTTTTTCTTTAAAATGTCCGTAAAACCACCAAGCACATCCTAAATGTAAAACATTAGAAAGGTGGTAGGCATTGCTTTTTTCCTCGACTAACTCCCACTTTTCTGCCCTCTGCATTTACACTCAGGGGGAGATTTATCAGTAGTCCTATGTAGCTTCTTGGCGTATAATTGCCGTAAATTTTTTGCTCAAACATGTTTTTGCAAGTTTTTTTTAGCAAGAAGGAAACGCAACCCTAAAGTCACACAATGGCAGAAAAAATACACCACAGAGTGTGCAACACCACATTTATCAACTGAGAATTTTCAAAAGAACACAAATTTAATAGCAAAACTACACCACATAGGATGTGGTGTATGTGGGTCCATTGCTACTACAGGGGGGGGGGGGGAGATTTATCTCAAACTTGCTCAATTTTGAAGTTTTTGCTCAATTTTGAAGTTTTTGCTCAATTTTGAAGTTTTTGCTCAATTTTTGAAGTTTTTGCTCAGACTATAAAACCCCAAACCTGCCAGTTTAACACATAGTCAACTGCTCAAAATCCTGCCAAATGATAAATCAGTCTTTTTAGTCAGAGTTTGCTCAGTGTTACAAGTTTCAGACAATAACCTCCTTTCTTTTACTTTAATAATCCTTCACATATCAGAATCCATCCACCCATCATTAATACCAAAACCCAAGTGCCATTGATACTCACCAACTCACAGAAACTCACAGGACACTGTACTGTCTTGGTTTTGTTCCTATATCTATGACCGCACTTTCAGTGTCTCCTTTTCTGGATCTCTCTTCTTATTTTCCTCTCATTTTTGGGGTTCCTCAGGGCTCAATCCTAGGTCCTCTTCTCTTTTCCCTCTATACTGCCCCATTGGACGAACCATCAGCAGATTTAATTTCCAGTATTATCTGTATAGTGTGATGCCCAGCTATATACTTTTGCATGTAACATCACCCCTGCCTTATTGCAGAACAATAGCGATTGTCTCTCTGCAGTCTCTAACATCATGTTCTCTCTCTTTTTGAAGCTTAATTTTCCTAAGACTGAAGTTTTTTTATTTCAACCATCTACTAAGTGACCCGACCCTGACCTCTCCATCTCAGTCTGTGAGATCACTATAAGGCTGGATTCACACTGCTGCGACACGACAGCACTTGGGGAGAGGAGGTGAGCGCTGCCCTGCCCCTCTCCATAGGGATATATGGCACACGGCGCCGTATGCCGTGAAAAGGTAGGACATGTCCTATCTTTTCATGGGGTATGGAGCTGTACAGTGCCGCACATGTGCTGCACTGTACCGCTCCCGTAGGGCGCTGTACGCCCATTGCCGTCTACGGGGGACGTATACCACCCGTATATACATCGGCCGAATATACATCCCCCATACAGCAGTGTAAATTTAGCGGAACACTGAGGCAGCAGGCCCACTGTCTTGGTGTTGTGATGGACTCTGACCTCTTCTTTGTACGGTATATTTAATCTCTTGCTCACTCTTGCTGCATGCATATCAGAAACATCTCCAGAATCTGCCCATTTTTTTACAAATGAAACCTCTAAAATGCTAATTGTTGCTCTGATTTACTCTCAAATAGACTGCTGTCTACTAATCAGTCTCCCACTCACTAAACTCTCTCCACTTCAATCTATTCTTAATGCAGAAGCCAGGCTTGTCCCCTCATCGACCCAACCTCTGCTCTTCAATCTGGCTATGATGTTAAATTAATCTCTACCTTAATTCAAATCTCTCAAGCACAGGAAGCTGTACCAATTCTCTGGAATGCCCTTTCCCGGCCCTATCAAACTAATACTCAACCTCCAAAAACCTCTGGCAAACACCAGATGCCAAGCTATAGGCTTCTCTGCAGTCCCATTGACCTTGGACTTTGTACAGTGGGTACAGAAAGTGTACCCCTTTATATTTTTTACTATTTGTTTTATAACAGCCAATTGGTAACTTCAAAAAGTTCATCTTTTTGGTAATTAATGTACACTCTGCATCCTATCTTGACAGAAATAAAACATAAATGTAGATATTTTTGCTAATTTAAAAACTGAAAAATTAAAATATCACATGGTCATAACAATTTAGCCCCTTTGCTATCACACTAATATTTAACTCATATGCTGTCCATTTCCTTCTGATCCTCCTTGAGATTCTTCTACTTCTTAATTGAATCCCAGCTGTGTTTAATTAAACTGATTGGACTTGATTAGAAAAGGCACACACCAGTCTATATAACCTTACAGCTCACAGTGCATGTCAGAGCACATGAGAATCATGAGGTCTAAGGAAATAACCAAGGATCTCAAAAACAGAATTTTGGCAAGGCACAGATCTGGCCAAGAGTACAAAAAAATTTCTGCAGCTCTCAAGGTTTCTAAGAGCACAGTATAATCCATAATCCATAAAGGGATGAAGTCTTGGCCGTCCAGCCAAACAAAGAAATTATGTGAGATGAGCCCCAACATCACTGTGGCCGAGCTCCAGAGACGCAGTAGGGAGTTTGGAGACAGTTACACAAAGTCAACTATCATTGCAACCTTCCACCAGTTGGGGCTCTATGGCAGAGTGTGGCGATGGAAGCCTCTCCTCAGTGCAAGACTGTGCAAGACTGTATACAGCAAGGGTCCCAAAACTTTTTACATAGGGGGCCGTTCACTATCCCTCTCAGACCGTTGGAGGGCCAGACTAATAATTTTTAAAATTTAAAATTTAAAAATAAGTTTAAAAATAAATAGCGGTACATGCGACCGCATTCGTAATACGCTGGGCCACCCCTCAATTAATTATTTAATATACTGCACCCCCTTGTGTACTATTTTATATATTGGCCCAAGAAATTAATTAATTGGGTCGATTGATTATTAAATATACTGGAACCCCTCTGCATTAACTATTTCCTATGCGCCCCCCCCACCATTAATTATTTTCTATGCTGCCAATCCACCATTAATTATTTCCTATGCTTCCCCCCACCATTAATTATTTCATATGCTGCCCCTCACCATTAATTATTTCCTATGCTGCCCCCTCCACCATTAATTATTTCCTATGCTGCCCCCTACATCATTAATTATTTCATATGCTGACCCCCCACCATTAATTATTTCCTAAGCTGCCCCTCATAATTATTTTATCTGCTGCCCCCCACCATTAATTATTTCATATGCTGCCCCTCACCATTAATTATTTCCTATGCTGCCCTTCCCCATTCATTATTTCATATGCTGACCCTCACAATTAATTACTTCCTATGCTGCCCCTCATAATTAATTATTTCCTACGCTGCCCCTCATAATTAATTATTTCCTATGCTGCCCCTCATAATTATTTCATATGCAACCCCCCACCATTAGTTATTTCATATGCTGCCCCTCATAATTAATTACTTCCTATGCTGTCTCTCATAATTAATTACTTCCTAAGCTGCCCCTCATAATTAATTACTTCCTATGCTGCCCCTCAATTAATTACTTCCTATGCTGCCCCTCATAATTACTTTCTTCCTATGCTACCCCTCATAATTAATTACTTCCTATGCTTCCCCTCAATTAATTACTTCCTATGCTGCCCCTCATAATTAATTTCTTCCTATGCTTCCCCTCTTAATTACTTTCTATGCTGCCCCTAATAATTAATTACTTACTATTCTGCCCCTCATAATTATTTCCTATGCTGCCCCTCATAATTAATTATTCCATATATGACCCCCTTCCATTAGTTATTTCATATGCTCCCATAGTGAATGGTTTTATATGCTGCTCCCATAATGAATTTTTTTTATGCTGCTCCCATAATGAATTGTTTCATATGTTGGGCCCCAGGCCACCACAATCTTTTTACTGCCCCTGTACTCACCTCTGGCTCCTTCCTTTCCGGCTGCATCGAGCACTATACAGTGACGGGCAGGAGCTTCCTGTCCAGACGGATGGAGGCCCCTGCCCGACTGCCGAAGGCCGCAGCCTAATTTTAGGCCCCAGCCTAATCATTGGCGCTAGATAGAAATGGTCCGCGGGACGCATGTGGCCCACTGGCCATAGTTTGGAGACCCCTGTTTTAGGCCATCTACGTCTGGTCTGATCGTTCCTACCATATACTGCAATACTACTTTATAAATGTTTTAAAAGCAGTTATTTATGGCTTGTATAAATAATCTCTCTATATATCACTCATACAAATAAATTAGTAGAATACCGTATTTTGCTATGCTGAGCTGTAATGGAAAACATGATAATGTATTTATGTTAGAGTCACTGATAGAGGTTTCCCTAGTGAAGATGCAATTGCATCCTGCAATCCATCACCCGCTCGTCTCAAAGTCACCCACAGGAAATCTTTGCAGCTTTGCAAGGCCATCAAGCCACATTTCAATGTATTCAGGGAAAAGAACATCTCATACCCCTGGGGGCACCCTTTCCATCTTATCACCTACCTTCCCGGAAAGACTGCAATTTTCCATTCATTCATTAGGGGACCTCCCAAATTTCCTGGGTACACTGTAACCCCAATGCTTTCCATGCCTGATTGGTTTAAACTGCCTACATTGTCTGTCCAGCCACCGAGGCCTGAGTGGAAAAGAGTGGAACCAAAGCCGAGAAGGGTGCCAAAACGCCCGAAACTCACACACTCCGATCTCTTGGGAGACCTGATGGGGATGTCCTCTACATAGTCTCATTACATTCCCCTACTCCACCCCACCTGGATCTAATAGCTCATATGTCCTGTGGCTACTCGACCACCCCAAATCGTCAAGATTGGTCTCCGCTAGGGGGCCCTCTTGGCCACTGACATTCTCCACCCTGTTTAGGGACCGTGGCCCTTTTGGCTACCTTAATTTTTTTTCTATTATAATAGTTAGTAGCGACTTAGCAGGGGAGTCCTGCTTGTCACAGTTTTCTATTTCCCTGCCTACTGCTACTTGTTTAGTGTTTATAGTCTTTGTGTAACCCCCACACCATTGTCCTTCCCTCCTGTGTTTTCCCTTTTGTTACCTCTCGTTTTTTACACATACATTGGAGGGTCAAGAACCCAGTCACTGACCATTTCCTCCTTTTCAATCTGTACATTTAATGCTAAAGACCTCAATGCGCCAAATTTAAAACCAAATGCACCTTGAACAGAGAATGATAGTTCTAACCCAAGAAATGCATTTCTGCTCCCTAAATATGCCAAAATGCCCAACCACCCATTATTCAGTCTGGCAGTTTGGGTATCTATTGCCTTACACAAATCATTCCAACACACACTTCTCAATTTTAAGACAGAGGCAACTCTCACAAATCGGAGCTTCTTAACATGACTCTACCCATAGATTAACAGTCACACTTGAAATCCATTTTCACCTTTAAATTGGCAAGTTCTGCCAATACCCGCAGATTCAAAAACATTTGTTTAGCTTAAATTATACACCCCTGTTGCAGGCTATTGAATTAATATTTAACATATTAACAATTAACATATTATCCTGTCTCCTCTATCAGTTTCAAACTGTCCTCATTACTCTTCCGAGTTCTTTCTTCGATTAGCTCAAACGTGTGACACAATCCTTTGTCTGGCACACATTGAGGCCAAGCATTAAGCGATCTGTACTGGTTCTAAATAAAACAGATGGGGGCACAGGGCTACCTGACTTTCTCTCATACCTTCATAGTTGACCTGGTCCATAAACCTGCCTCCAAACTGTTGGTTGAGATGGAGCTGGAGTTTAACAACATACACGCACTGGGAACCTTTTGTGGTCTCTGAGTGTACAGAATTTGAACTTTTCACATCTCCCGATTATGCTGTTTAAATCCTGTCACAAGTAAGTGCTACGTGATGTTGTTGACAAGAATGGGGTTTGCCCGATGACTGACATATCGGTGGTTCTGGGTATAGCCCCCTCTAGATGGCTTCAGTTCTTCCAAAATCTGTAGAATTGTCAGTACCCTGCACTATCTACTTAACTAATTTGATTGTGTTTGCCTACATATTCTCCTGTTCATACAATCTCCTTGGTCTATGCTATGCTGATAAGGGAGGGAGTAGGGGATATGCTGCCTCTGTTTGCCAGTGCCTGGTAGGGGGACCTAGATAAATACTTTTCACATTAACAATGGTAAAGGGCACTCATCTTAACTCACAAAGCTTCAGCGTCTTGCCACCTTCAAGAACTGAATTAAAAAAATCCTATCTCAGTAGTATAGAACTCCCACCAAATTACACAGGATGTTCTCTGGGGTCTCTTCTGTGTGCTGGAGGTGCGGGGATTTTGAGGGCAACATGTTCCACATATGGTTGGAATGCCACCTGATACACAATCTTTGTGAGGAGATTTCCAAGCGGTATAATGACACATGCCCACCAGGCATTCAAACCTCACCTGAATTGGCATTACTATCGATGCTCCTAGGAATTATCTCTAAATTTAGACTACTTTGACAATTCCTTATGGCAATGAGACAGATAATACCGTGGTTGTGGTGATCCCTGTCCTTCCTTCTAAAACACAGTCGGTGGGGACTCTCAACCAAATACTATGCTTGGAAGAGCTGAAAGCTAGTGACTGTGGCAAGTATGACCTCTTCCATAAATACAGGCAGCCCCCGGGTTACATACAAGATAGGGTCTGTAGGTTTGTTCTTAAGTTGAATTTGTATGTAAGTCGGAACTGTATACTTTATCATTGTAACCCCAGCCAATTTTTTTTTGGTCTCTGTGACAATTGGATTTTAAAAATGTTGGATTGTCATCAGAACCAGAATTAACAATAAAGCTTCATTACAGACACCTGTGATAACTGTTACAGCTGTTTATTGTAGCCTAGGACTAAAGTACAGTAAATTACCAACATCCAGAGGTCCGTTTGTAACTAGGGGTTGTATGTAAGTCAGGTGTTCTTAAGTAGGGGACCGCCTGTACTTGAAAGCTCAATTTCAGAACCCTTCTGGCCATGGACGATTAGGGGACGCTGACGACCCTCCGCCCCAAAATGTCATCTAGCCCAAAGGTGTGTGTCTGTTTGTCCTGCGCTCTACATTTATCACCCCCTTCCCTCTGGCCTGTCCAGACGCAGGACCGCGGAGCTAGCGGACCGGCGGTTGGGAACCTCTGATTTAAGTTACTTGACCTGTATGTTATATTACATTTAATACCATCATGCATTTAATGTTATTGACTTAATTGCATTAACTCTAAATCTAATATCTAATATCTTAAGTTTGATAGGTATGTTTGTCAATGTACATATTTCAATAAACATTATTGAACCAAAAAATGTACCATACACTTATGTAATCATACACTCCCATATGCATACCTATATATAGATATTATCTCTTATGCAGTTTTACACAATATAAATAAACAAAAGCCTAATATATACCTTCATATTCACACATAAACATGCATACAGTGGGGCAGATTTATCAAGTGTCTGAAAGTCAGAATATTTCCAGTTGCTCATAGCAACCAATCACAGCTCCCCTTTAAAATATTCATGAGCTCTGGTAAAATCAAAGCTGAGCTGTGATTGGTTGCCATGGGCAACTAGAAATATTCTGACTTTCAGACACTTGATAAATCTGCCCCAGTATGTACATTCCCACAGACAAACTTTCGATTCAGTAAGGAAAAAGTTGCCAGCAGAGCCTTATGTGATATTTTTTGCGCAGAGTCAGCAGGGTTGAGAAAATCCTACATGTTTTCTGATAAAAGATTAATAGGTTTGATGAGGTCCCTACCAACCACCCATTACTCAGACTTTGAACTCTGCATGGACATCACGGTTGCTGTATGGACCATAAGTGCTAGTGACACTACAGAGCACATACACAATAGTATGCTTAGACCCTGTTCCTCATCTCAGAAAATGTGTAATTCACAAATGATAGTTAGCAGTCTGCAGGCCCACAGTGTGGCTTACAGTGCAGCTTACCGAGAATATGCCACTCCATGCACTTCTCCGGCAGGTGCACCAGCTGAGGCAAGTGGCTCATCTCGCCTCATGGCATGGCAGGTCTCAAAAATGTTTAAGCATGTGTCCAATGCTGGTTTTGACAATTTTAGAATGTAATGAATAACATAATCTTTAAAGCTTTTGAGGGTATCATGCTTTCAATCTGCAGAAGACTAAGCATCACAAAATAAGCATCTTTGTGTCTCACAAAGCAGAAGACAAGTTTTCTCCTTGCAATATCTGTTGTCCGACATCAGTAAAAAGGAAAATGGCAGCCCTTTATTCAAGGAAAGTTCCAAAGGGAAAACTCCAGCATCCACACCAAGCAGTAGAAATATATTAAAAGTCCACTTTTTATGGACATCTACTCCATGGATTACAGTAACCCAACGTATCAAGTATTTTTGAAATGTAAATTATACATTCTTTTGCAAATTAAAATCTGAAAAGTGTGGTGTGCATACCGTATATACTCTAGTATAAGCTGACCCGAGTATAAGCCGAAACCCCTAATTTTACCACCAAAGACTGGGAAAACCTATTGACTCGAGTATAAGCCGAGGGTGGGAAATGCATTGGTCACAGACCCCCCAGTATATAGCCAGCAAGACCCCAGTAGTATATAGCCTGCCCCCTGTAGTATACAGCCAGCCCAGCCTGCCCCCAGTAGTATACAGCCAGCCCAGCCTGCCCCTTGTAGTATACAGCCAGCCCAGCCTGCCCCCTGTAGTATACAGCCAGCCCAGCATGCCCCCAGTAGTATACAGCCAACCCAGCACGCCCCCAGTAGTATACAGCCAGCCCAGCCTGCCCTTAGTAGTATACAGCCAGCCCAGCATGCCCCCAGTAGTTTACAGCCAGCCCAGCCATCCCAGCCAGCCCCTAGTAGTATGCAGCCAGCCCAGCCTGCCCCCAGTAGTATACAGCCAGCCCATCATGCCCCAGTAGTATACAGCCAGCCCAGCCTGCTCCCTGCAGTATACAGCCAGCCCAGCATGCCCCCAGTAGTATACAGCCAGCCCAGCCTGGCCCTGCAGTATACAGCCAGCCCATTCTGCCCCCAGTAGTATACAGCCAGCCCAACACTAAAAAAAAACAACTTATATACTCTCCTTCCGGTGCCCCCGATGCACAGCGTGGCAAACCCAATGCGCGGGTCCTCTTCTGTCTTCTTTCTTCGGTAATATCATGCAGGGCGCGGCCATGTTTTCTCCTGGCTGGCACATAGTATGACGTCGGCAGCGGCCGCGTCATAGTATGCACCAGCCGGCCAAGTGAGAGTATGGCTGCGCCCTGCAGGATGTTACCGGAGAAAGAAGACAGGCGCGGAAGCCAGAAGAGGAGCTGTGCTGACATCGGGGAGTCACGCTGGGCATCGGGCCGCCAGAGTATAAAAGTTTATTTTTTTTAAGTGCTGTATTGACTCGTGTATAAGCCCAGGTAAGGATTTTCAGCACATTTTTGTGCGAGTATATTCGGTATGTATTATGTATTCTGTACTCTGTACTGAGACACAGTGACCCACATTTATCAATAGTGAGACATACTACACTTTGCGCCTCACTAATGTGCGGATTATTCAATAATTTGGCACTGCCTGCATTTGCCGACAGGGCTTAAACTATTGTGTCCCGGCTGCTCTGTGTCCGCTGCATCACAAAATCCTGTACAGAGTCAGACGGTGCACCACATTTATTACTGTGACTTGACAAAATTGTGTTCCACGCTCTATGTTAAAAGTGCAACAAAAGAAAGTTGGTGACACTTCCCCAAGCACACTCCACAGGCAAACTGCACTTTTGCACTACTTTTGATAAATGTGGCCGACAGTGTTTTGGGCATGTGTTTGGAAGTATGCGTAAGAATGCATGTGTTTTTCATGTTACCATGTGTTTGGCTGCTTCAACAGTGTTTTCTTATATCACTGGACATGCATGCAGCTGTGAAAATGGTAACACAGCTGCTTACACTTTCATAAAAAAAAGGCTTTAAAAGCAGCTTAACACATGGTGACATGAAAAACCCATGGTAGGGTAAGAAGAGGGGTGCAAAAGTGGGGCCATAGGGCACTTTCTCTGACTCACAATTAGGGAGGTATAGCAAAGGGGCCTGCTGAGGCTCTGTCACCCAGGGGCCTTCTTAAACTGCATTTTTTTTAACTGCATCCATATTTTTCTTAATAGCTGTTCCATGTTCAATAGATCCAATTATTCCTAAAGTGTGGTTACAGTGCTAATTACATTGATATCCTCATATGGTCAGGATAGAGCTAAGGAGAGGATGCTACTAAAAATAAAGTAAGTCAGGGATAATTAACCCCTTCCGACTTGGGTTGTACTAGTATGGCGCACACAAGAAAAGGGCAAAAAGCATTTTTCGGCAAGCTTAAAAAATGGGAGCCAAAAATGGAAATGCAAAAATGAAGAAATGAAAAGGTCAGCAGCTGGAAAGGGTAGACACCATTTTTATTTGGTTTCATTTTTTAATATTTCTTTAATTTTTTTTATCTTTCGTTATTATTATAAGTGCTTTGCCTAGCCTGTTTTGGCAGGACAACTACCCTGTTATTACCCCCACTTTGCAGACCTCTATCCCTTACTAGAATTTTACAGACATTTTTGAGTGTTAAAATTCAGATCATCTTTGATTTCAATGGGGTTCTGGGCCAAGTTTGGATCAAGTACAGGTACGCAAATCAAATATTTCACTGGAGCTTGTTAGAACTTGACGAACCCAAATTTGACAGACCTGCTCATCATTAGTGTATTACTACACCATTCTCACCAGCATGGTTCCAGGTTTACTAAAGATAGAAGTTGTCAGACTAACCTGATCTGTATATCCTGTGTCCATCATGGAAGGGTTGCAAGAATAAAGCTTTTTTTTTAAAGCAAGACATTTGTTTGTACATAGCAAAAAGCTATTTAGGTGATAGAGTAAGCTTATGGAAGGAAACATCTCAGAAATCTACAGCTGGGTCTCTTGGGTGCATCACTAATTAGTGTTTTCCTTGTCTTGGCTGTCAATTTAGGTTGACGGCCATGTCTTGGTAGGTTATCAGTTGTGGCTTTTAAGGGAAACAATTCAATATTATAACATTCATATGCACCATCAATGTTATTTTTTGGTGCCCAGAAAAAGATGGCATATTTCAGGTGAGGCCGAACCAATTCCTTGTACAACGGTTATATCATATCCCTATACTTAGAGTCCATACCTCTTTTGATACATGACAAGATCCTGCTGGCTTTAGAGGCAGCTTATTGACATTGCATGCTGTTATTTAATTAACTACTAGCTGTAGCTCCCAGCTTTGCCAGGGATAATAAATAACTATTGTTAGCTATAACAAAATAAAATGGGTTAACAAAAATTATTTTATTTGTATCTCTCTCTCTCTCTCTCTCGACTGTCTCAGTGTCTCATTCTCTTTGACTGTCTCTGTGTGTCTCTCTCTCCGACTGTCGCTGTGTGTGTCTCTCTCTAACAGTGTCTGCATGTGTCTTTCCCTCTGACAGTCTCTGCATGTCTCTCTTGCTGACAGTGTCTCTCTCTGGAACCGTTTTACCTCATTTATGATAAATCTATCCCTATCTCTGTATCCCTATCCATATTACCTCACACATAAGTGTCTTATACTAGTTGTCTAGAGTAACAGCACAACATATGATTAGAAGATTAGTCGCAGAGGCATACATCAAGAGGTGGAAGCATCAATATGTGCTCTGAGCTTTGATTGGTTACTATAGACAACTAGTATAAGACGCTTATGTGTGAGGTAATATGAATAGGGATACAGAGATAGGGCGAGATTTATCAGAAATGAGGCAAAATGGTTCCAGTTGCCCATGGAAACCAATCATAGATCATCTGTAATTTTAAAAACGGCTGTGGGACCTCTGATTGGTTGCCATGGTCAACTAGAGCAGTTAAGCTCGCAGATACTTCTGATAAATCTCCCCATCCCCCCATCAAGGTCTTTAAAGGGTTCAACCATGCAGGGTATGATTGCTGATACTATGTACTGTAATACAACTGCACAGAACCTTGGGTTACACAACTTATAACTGGTGACCATTCTGAGTAGGAGTCATTGACCACAACTCTCTAGACATGATCCTTCAGCCAGTTTTCAACCCAATTGCTAACAATTCCTGCCATACCGGTAGACCTCATATTACCCATCAGGCATCTATGAGGGACAGTGTCAAATACCTTTGCAAAGTCCAAAAACACAATATCCACAGCAGACCCTCTGTCCAGGCATCACCTCTGCTCATGTCATCATAAAAGCAGATCAGGTTAGTCTGACAACTTCTATCTTTAGTAAACCTGGAACCATGCTGGTGAGAATCCCCTCTTTCAAATAGAAACATAATGTTGGACTATAAGCTATAGAACTGGAGATATAGGTCATTAAAGACATAATTGGATATATAAGCTGCAGGTAAAGAACCGCATGCCCAAGGGCAGCACATAATCAGGTCTCAGACAGAAAGAGGCACACTATCTGAAGGCACAATTTGCCATTTGTTACAAATAAAAACTTGGCACTCCTTCTTTATGATGAAACTGTTTAAATTTATTAAGTGATAAGCCATCCAAAAATTAATTCATCAGACCTTCATCAGACATGGATTGCAGGGGGATCGAAGGCTGAAGAAACACAGAGCTGACTGCTAATAGAAGGTTGGATATAGGAATGGTGGAAACCTTCCACCATCAGTGGAAAAGGGGAGATCACCATAACAATAGAGTAGATGTCCTGTTACATTATCAGGGTCCAGGTTTATATACACTTTTATTTAGCTTCTGAACATTCACTAATATCTGACACATAGAAAAACAGAGGTGACAGATCAGAGGTGAGTTAGGATAGGAACCATTAGATGCATATAACAAACAATGACACTCTCCATCTTTGCTAACGCAGCTATATCACACACAGTCATCTCTGATGTACCTCCTTCCCCTGATATAAAGATCTTATCTTGACTGTAGCTTGGAGATTTAGTTTTCTCAAGCTGCTGTTCGCTGGCAGGAAGTGTGTGTGAGCTACACTTGGAATGCAGGGGGGAGGGGCGATGCAGAGACACTGCAGTGTGAGAAAGGAGAAAAAGGAGAAAAATCTGTCCTGCCCAACCCTAAGATTAATGGTCATATCTTGGAGCAAGCAATATTGTGTACAGCATGACTGATAGAGAAAGGTTGGAATTATATCTCTGAAAAGCTACATCTTTAAAAACAGTAAATTAGAGAATGTGTTACTTTGTTATCCTGAGTATATTTAAGAATTTTGTCTTTGTGGAAATACCTCTTTAATTTAAAATCTAGGGCCTCTGGCTTGATTTTCAGCCTTCTGCTGAACATAGAACATTCTCCTGAAGGCATACCTTATATTGTTTTTTTTAACAGTGTTGAGTGCTGATTGTGTTATACTATTTCATTTGACTGCATTTAAATGCTCATTCACATCTACTACGTAGGACATATTTCTCATTAATGTGCTAATCGACATACTGGAATATCCCCCTAACCCTTATTCTTTAGTTGCCCTCTTTCTCAACCCCTATAATCCCCTCTCCTTCTCCACTCTCCTTTCCCTACACATTGATTGCGTAATATCTATAGCACTATATGATGTTTCAATAATTAAAGTTAAAAAAGGATCATTGCAGTCCACAAACTGAAATAATAAACATTATAGGCTGGTAAAATCATCAAAAACACACTGCTATCACTCTGTTTTTAGTCTTGTTTGCTTGTATGAAAGACTCTCCTATAATTCCGTGAGGGCTGTATCATGCTGTAAAGCCCTCACGGATGTGTCAAAGATGTGTCAATCATTAAAGGGGTATTCCATTTCAGAAAATTAATGTTATTTTTTATCAAATTTTCAAACATACTTTTCTGTATCCATTTTTCATTGTTTTCTAGATCTCTGCTTGCTATGATTATATTGGAAGCTTCATTGTTTAATTCCAGTGGACAAAAATTTGAACAATGTCACATAGGTTACAGTACAACCAAAGTCTTGATTCAAGATAAAAAATCATAAGTCAAAAAGTGCCAGACAAGTAAATTTTATTATACACAGAATAAATGGCAACACAACAGAGACAATACATATAAAAACAGTGAGTACCATGTAATCACAGAAGCAGCAACCAATTAGGAGAAACAGACATGGTACAGAAAGTGTAGTGCAGGTCAGGGCCGGTTCTAGACAAAGTGGGGCCCTGGGCAAAACTAAAAGTGGGGCCCCAAAATAAAACTATTTTATGACCAGTCACAGTCAGCAAGAGGCTCCTTTAGTATGGTAAAACAAACTGTAATATGGGAGAATTTTATAGGAGATAGATAGATGATAGGGATATTTATGGGCAGCATGGTGGCTCCGTGATTAGCACTACAGCCTTGCAGCGCTGGTCAACATCTGCAAAGATTTTGTATGTTCTCTCTGTGTCTGCGTGGGTTTCCTCCGGGTCCTCCGGTTTCCTCCCACACTCCAAAAAATTTGGGGAGGGGGACCGATATTTTCTGAAAGCAGACACTTGCCCCATTTTCAAAATTGCATCAAAGATTTTATAGACATAGGCGCCTTCATGCAATTTTGATTCAAATTGAAACAATTTATTAAAAATACTTAAAATTTGACTTTGATGGCAAAAAATTTGATCCAATCAGAAAATATTTACCTTCACATCTCCTAAATGTAATACATGGACATAAATCCACATAATATCACTAAAACTGTAATAACTAGATATCTGCTTTTCAGCTAGACATTTTTAGACAGTCACAACCTGCAAAATATATCAATAAAACAGAATAAAAAGTAAAGGCGCCATAAAACCTATAGAATTTTGAAAGCAGACAACTAGGCCATGCATTTGGCAATTAACATTCAAAATTTCCTCTAAAATATGTACAAATCCAGAATACTTATATAAAGAAAATCTACTTTCCTAAAAAAGTAAGATGTGAGGAGATCATACAGACCCCACATGTGTATATTCACCAAAACATGCAGCAAAGGGAACTGCAAAAAATTCACACAGATGTATCATTGTCTGTTCCTTAGACAATGGTAACCCAAATAAATAACTATATATCCATAAACCTCTCTAATGAGATAATAAAAGTCACGTTTAGATGTGCGCCATTGTATTATCACAATAACAGAACCCTCCCCGCTTCATAAGAATGAAAGTGAGAATGTCATAACATAGATGTAAATAATGGAGGATGATGGGAAATAAAAACTTTATACCAGGACATGTGTGTGTTTTTGGTGTTACATATAACTTTATGGACATGTTCTGGTCGTGGTGTAGTCACATTAGGCGAAGAGGATTGAATGTTCATCATATCAGTCAATTTTCCCAACAAAAAATAACTATCACAAAATAAAAGGGAATAAGAGAGAAAGGGCCACATTTATCACTTTTGTGCGCATAGGTGTAGTAGTTGTGCCTAAATTCTGGTGCACTGTTTTCCAGAATTATCACAAGCTTTTACAGAATTAGCACAACCATCTGTGATAAGTTAATTTCCTGCCTCTTATTAATCACTTTACTTTAACACAGTTTAGGCGCAATGTTGGCGCAATTTTGGCGCAGTTTCGGCGTAATGTTAGATTCAGGCACTTACATGTGATCCTGCTACAAGCTCCTCTCTGCTTTTCCCACAGCCCAGAATGAAGATAACACTCACAGCAGCACCCAGGTGTGTGACACCCTGCACCCAGTGACCTGGAGGGGATCCCCCAGTGCTGATCTCCTGCTGCACCCCTGTAATTCTGCACAGTATCCCCCTCAGAAACACTGGTGATACTGTGCAGAATTACATGGGGGACACCTGTCAGTACTATGTGCAACATTCTGTAACGTTCTCTTCTCTCTTGCTTTGAGCTCAGGATTCTGCAGAATGTTTTGTAAATAGAAGGTGATGAAGTGTAAATAGAGTCTGCAGCTCCTGTCTGCAGAGTATCTAATGACTGTATTATCTGTACTAGTGTCTGCAGAGTATCTCATGTCTGTATGATCTGTTCTAGTGTCTGCAGTGTCTGGATGAGCTTTTCTGCTAGAAATGAGCTGTTCTGCAAAGGGGCTCAGTGCTTTCTTCTCAGTTAACGCCAGCTCCGGGCTGGAGTGTTTTTGCGCCCGTTTTTGCGCCTAAATGAAATGTCGCAAGTGATGAATATCATTAGGCGCATCAAAACATCTGGATTGCTAGGATAAATGAGGGAAAGCTGGTTATTTTTTGCTGCACAGCTAGCATTTAGTCACATTTAGTCGCAAAAATGGCACAAAAAATGGTGCGCCTGAATGAAAAGGCGCAAAAACAACAGAAAAAACGATTGATACATGTGGCCCAAAGTGTGTTCTTAGATTTGCATAGAGAAGGGTTAAAAACATGAATATTAGTTGATATTATCCCTTCTCAAAATGTAGTAACATATAAAGTGATTATTTCCATTATCTGTGAGGTGCAGCAGCTCCTGTGTGCAGCAAATGCTCCCTGCAGCCTAATGGCTAAGAATCTGGAGATGGGGGGGACACTTCAGGGGGCTGTATCTCTGGTTCTGTGACTCATAGAACCTCACTTCTTTTTTCCTATGAAAGAAGAGAGTCTCCTCTTTTATATGAATCTAAAATTGTGTTTCTAAAATGCAGAAAAACGGAGATATTAACTGTTAAACTGCCGTCGGAAGTGATATTTATATATAAAAATGGCACCTGATATTCTCACTTTAAACCTGAATATCTCTGGATCCAGGGCACCTAGAAACAAAATTCAAGATTCATTTGAAAGAAGAGATTCTCCCCTTTCTCCCTGGGGGCCCTGGGCAATTGCCACCTTTGCCTACCCATAGCGCCGGCCCTGGTGCAGGTCAGAACCAGAGTAAAACCTCATAGGCAAAGAGAAAATGTATAAGTATTAGGGAGCTGACCCTAAGACATAGTTACCCATACCAATAAAACAGGCACAAGCTGTACACATAGGTGCAAGGCTCATTAGTATCATAGAGCTGTGTGCTATAGCGAGCTTTGCACCTGTGTGACTGTTCTGTTAGTTGACTCTCCTGAACAGATATCTGTCCACTGGAAATAAACATAGAAGTTTCCTCTAGAAGGACAGGAAGCAGACATCTAGAAAACCTTGAGTAATTGATACAGAAAGTATATTGGAGATTTGTATAACTTTTTAGTATTCAAACAAAATCAATTACTTGCTGAAATGGGAATATCCCTTTAAACCTGTCAAATTAAAGCTGGACAACTTTTTATTTTGACTTTTAATATTGTGTTACCAAATCATATCCTATATATTTCTTTGTGTGTTCTTTAAGTGGTAATTATGTGAATTGAAGACTATTTAGGATTTCGTTAACATGTTGTCATTATTTCAATAGTTTCAATGAGAACATTTTGTCCTAAATTAAATGAAAGTGGATGCATAGATATTTTGAAAAGCTGAAACCATTTGCAAACTATAAAATGCCGATACCTTTATGTGCCATATTTGAGGAATTTTATCTATCATTACATTTTTGAATAACATATGAACAGCATATTAATTGTATAGCCTTAGTACAAATACAACAAGCCATATGTAGATGGACACATTCTTTTAATTATCCCCTGAAATATGAGTCAGAATAACAGATTTTCAGGACAGCAATTAGAACATTTTGAAATGGACTCATATCCTGTAACCGTCAGACAGCAATAAATATTACGCATTATTCAAAACTTGGTGTCGGAAATATTTCATTAATAACGTACATGAGTACATTAACATCTTTATAGGAGACTTGAGAAAAATAATTTAAACACCATTTATTTTTTAGACATCTTGAAAATAAAAAATGAATTGCATGACCAGAGGCATTATAATAAAACATAACCTTATGTTGTACATCATTAAATCTCAATCATAGCTTTTGAAATTTATCAAATTGGTAAGCCTAAATCAGTGTTCTTACTCTTGTAATATGTCTTTTAAACGTAATGGGGGTCATTTACTAAGGGCCGATTCGCGTTTTAAAACGGAAAATGTGTCGCAGAGCTTGCACTTACCTTCACTCAGCCGGCCTCGGTGAACTCCAGAGCGTTCCGATCCCAGCCGGACCCGAATCCACCGCAGAGAAGGATCGCGAACGGATCGGGTAAGTAAATCTGCCCCATTGTTTTAAAAGGACCTTAGGTCCTCTAGTATGAGCTACTTCACATATTAACTTTTGGATATCATATTTTTTTAACTGTTGGAAGGAATGTGAAAAAATAAGCACCAAATTGAACAAGGACATGTGGGGAAATAAAATAAGCTAAGATATATAGGATTTTGTAATAGGATGTCCTATTTAAGATGTACTTTGCTTTAATTTGATATATTTTGAAGTATAATAATTTTTTATTGGTCTTTTATTAACTAACAGATTCAATTGAGTCCATCTCAGTTATCTATTGGGTCTGTGATGGAAGGACTCGACACTGGAAAAAAAACACAAATAGTGAGCCCTTATTTTGAACCCACCAGACTCACCCTACGTACTTACTCAATCCACCCTAGGTGCTAACCATTAACTAGACAGTGATCAATCCCTGTGCCAAAGTCCTAAGCATGGAGACAGAGACAAAACTGTACAAACAGAAAAGAATAGTCACCAGAGCTAGGTCACATTGAAGAGGAAAAATGCATAACAAAAACACAAGATGGTGGAATAGTCTGAACACAAGCCAAAGATCAAAATGAAAGGTATGAAGCTAGCTAACAAGTAACCTCCCCAGCTAGCACTAAGGAGCACGTGAGTTGTGTGAGAAGCTGTCAATGACAATGAGTTAACTAATGATGAACCAAAGCTAAGCCAGCTAACCACATAGCAAGCTTAAACCCGTGTTCACACTTCAGTTGTTCCAGAAAAGCACAAAGACACAATCAGTTCCTCTTCAGCCACATGCCATGAACATAGGATGACGCCAACACAGATATTACAGGGTATTTATTAATATAATGAACACATGCTATAAGCAATAGAATAAACATTGAAAAGCAACAACCACAATAGCAAAATATTCAACCAAGGAAGTACCAGAGGGTTTGAAGACAGTCTCTAGAAGCAATGATGTCTACATATTAAACATAAACCTGTCTAGACAGTAGCTCCATGAATGCTTTCCTGGTGACATTTGGTTCCTTCATACTAAAGAATGATTAAACTGCCATTGAGACTCAATGCCACAGGTAATTTACTAGATAATGGTAGCCAAGTAATTATAAGCATTCGTGACAAATTTAAGCTCACTCTTTATCTCTTTGACTCAATTATCTACAATGTCAGCTTTTAACGTGTACATAATTATGGATAAGGTAAGGCATCTAAAGACCCTAATGGTTTCAATTCATTGAGCATAATGGTATGAAGGAATGCAGGGAACAAAGAAATAAAACAGAAAACATAGAAAACACTGGTCTGTAGCTGAACTCACATTTGAGTTTTGTGTTTCTTTATAAGGAGTATACTCATGTATACATAACATACAACTTTGCTGTACAGTTCATGCTCTGCCATGTTTTGTAAGTATGCAGTTATTCTCCAATTTCTAAATGTAAAATACGGGGCATTAAGACCACATTTAAGGAACCTGTAATGTCTATGTACAAAACCAGATAACAATACAGCTGTATACATGAGACCTTAGTTTCTTAATATCACCATACTCTGCTGAAGTCCTTAAAATAATTCCCACAAAACAGAGAGAATGGGGGTTATTTTTCATTAGATGTCTATGTCTATTTTTGGAGCTGTGCTGCCCGTCAGATTTACTAAAGTGGCTTTGTCCCTTTAATAAATGTTCTTATGCTGTATTTCCTGTCTAAGATTTTTTTTAAAAGTCCCCAAAAATTCTCAAAATGCGTAAAAAGTCTCAGCACATACAACAGCGGGGGACTCGAGTGACCATGATACTTTTTTTTTGCAAAAGCCTCAAGTCATAAATATGGCTTTGCACGGTGTTGCACTAGCAGTAGTTCTATGTTTAGTCCAGATTAATGAAGTGGTGGAAATCGTCCTGTGAGACTTTTTAGCAGTGAAAAGTCACAAAAAATGCTCAATGTGACTACTTTGAGACTTTTTATGCCAAAAAGCCCAGGAAACCAATGATAAATAATTCCCAATTACTTTATGTCCACACAAAAGAGTCAAAGTTGGTCACATAACTCCACAAGGACCGGAAAAGGGATAAACATTTTAGTACTAGTTAGGCGCAGTACAATAGTGAAATTTGTTATGAACTGTGGCATCCGTCATGGTTTCTCACCTCATAGTATTCTAGAAATGCATAGAAATTTTTCTTTTATGATCAAGAGAAAGGATACCATTAACCCTTTGTCAGCTCTCTGAAATAGAGACGCTGAAATGAATGAAACTGTGCAAACAGGAAGCATGGCTCAAACTCCTATAAACTCCTATTACACCTCATTGCTTTCTTTCTAAATCTAGGATCAGAAGATCCTGGTGGAAGTATTTGCCACCTATCAGACATTTAAAGATAATCTTCTTATATTTGTTATACAGGGCCTCAGACCTTCTAAAATGATCATTTAAAATTATGCTAATGAGCCTAAAAGGTTACTGGGGCGGTTCCCAGAGCCCCTCCGTGCCCCAGATGTACAGGCTGTACCCCTCTCACAGGGTGCTGAAACTTCCTTTGTTGCAGTGAGATTACATCAGGTAGAAGGAGGGAGTAGTGCAGAGCAGAGGGGAGGATGAAACAGTCTAACAGCACTAAGGATTTCTCTGAACCTAGTAGCCTTTCAGGCTCATAAGCATAAATTCTAAAGTTGATCTAGAAGGAAAGTGGCCATGGATAACAAATATAAGAAGATTACCACGTCACAATGTCTTGGTCTATGGGAAGGGGGGCTTGCTTGATAACCAAGGACACTGCTGTCACTACTTAATTTTTTTAAATATGGGAATATGTCTTTCCTTATACGGTGGTATATTCCACCAAGGGGCCCTTGAATCAAAATAGTTTGTGCACACCTACTTTGCACTCATACAAATACATCATCAGCTACTGATGTAATCTCTGCCAACATTACTGCTGGCAAGGTTCTGATGTTACACTCTAAGGTTCCATAAAAAACATCAACGTAATAACCTCTTGTCATGTGTGACCACTGCTATACAGGAAGTCCCCAGGTCACGAAGAAGATAGGTTCTTTAGTTTGTTATATTTGTATGTAAGTCAGAACAGGTATATTTTATAACTGTAACCCCAGACAAAATTTTTGTGCTGTCATGAGAACAAGGATTAACAATAAAGCTTCATTACAGACATCACTGCTGTCTGGGACTAAAGTAAAGCATCCAAAGAGCTTCACCAGAGGTCACAGTGGACAAAGAGGTCTGTCTGTAACTAGAGGTCATCTGTAAATCGGGTGTCCCCTTCCACTGGTCCGACAGAGTGCACCACTTTTTTTTTGGTGCACCTTAAACATAGGGCGTACAACACATTTCTGTGTGGCTTTGTATGTTACGACTGAACAGCGGACCCCCTCAGTGCAGAAATTTGTGTCGCTTGAAGCATATTGTAGCTGCACCACAAAATGGTTGCGTGTGACACAAATGTGGCACTTTTTAAATACCTGTGCAAGCAGTTTTCAACTAAAAGAATGTGCAAAGTCCGCTAGAAAGCTGGCACATGGCCCTTAGTAAATGTGCCCCATTGTCTTTATTTTATAAGTAACGTTTCATCAGGAAACATATCACAGATCGCAATATAAATCCATTGTTAAGCCACAAAGCTATAGAAAGTTACTCCATGTGGCATTGTGTAGGGTCCATGTGTGTGGTGAATGTATGTCTTTATGTATATGTGTCTGCCTGTATTTGTGCCTGCTTATCGACTAAAATATTCATCACCTCCAAATGTATGTGAGAAGGAGATAGGATTCCCCCATAGATGTAGTTAGGAACATGACAGGGTCACATTGCATGAACAATTTATATCTGCATGTATGTCTTTACATGAAATATGTGTATTTGTATATATTAATGAGTTTACATGTCTCTGCATATGTTTTATTATTTAATTGTACTGAATAGATGAATTATCTGTGTAAAGATTATATAGGTTATATTGTATAATTCTATTATTTATATGTGTAAGGCTATGTTTCTGTCATGCCCTACCGTTATTTAAAAGGAATCTGTTTCCTTTCCCCCCAAAAAAACAGCAGTACCTTCTGTTTTTTAATGGTGTCCAAATCCACCTTTTTTTTCTATGGTTTTCTGCTGCAACATTTGTGTAAAAATCTACCTTTATTTGTTCTATAACAATGGAAACATAGGGGGAGATTTGTCAAGTTGCCTAAGAGTAAGAATTTGCTTAGTTGTCCATGGCAACAAATTGCAGCTCCCATTTAAAAATATACATGTGCACTGGTAAAATGAAAGCTGAGCTGTGATTGGTTGCCATGGGCAACTAAGCACATTCTTACTCTTAGGCAGCTTGATAAATCTCCCCCCACAAAGTCAAGGAGGCTAGAAGCTCATCCATGCAGTTAAGCTTCCTATGCCTTCAATATGAAGGCTCTGCACTGAAACCAATGCCTCATTCTCCCCAGCTTTTGAATATTCACAGCTTTTGAGTCCTGGAACTCCTCTTCTTCTGCTTTTAGCGTCCGGCACATGAGCCATTTTACTGCACACTTCAGATGCAAGGTTCTGCAACCTGCCTGTGATGAAACATACGTGCACCCGCCATTCAGGAACATCAGAGTGTCTACAACAGCCGCAGAAAAACAATCATATGAGGTGGATTTTCGCAGCAGAAATCAAATGGTAAATCTGTGGGAAATCCACAAATGGGGTGTGTATTATCATAGTATATAAGGTTACAAAAAGACACAGGTACTTTAAGTCCAACCTGTATGATTAAACAATTTTTATTTCTCTTGCTATTTTTGTTCTCATTATAGGTATCCAGGCCTCTATTGCACTTGTACAAAGTATCCGCCATAACCTCCTGCGGCAAAGAGTTCCATAGTCTCACTGCTCTTACAGTAAAGAACCTTTGTCTATGTTGATGGTAAAATCGCCTCTCCTCTAGGTGTAGAGGATGCCCCCTTGTCCTAGTCACAGGCCTAGGTATAAAAAGATTTTTGGAGAGATCCTTGTACTCCCCATTCAGGTATTTGTACTTTGTAATGAGGTATCCCCTTAGTCTCTTTTCCAAACTAAATAACCCCAAGTTTTGTAATCTGTCATTGTATTCTGCCATTTCCTTAATTGCTTAATGTTTTGTGTCACATATCACATGTCTGTTAAGGGAGTATGGGGAGGGCTCATGGGCTGAGGTCTCTCCAGACAAGCAGGGCGTTTGCTGCATATTCCATACTGACCAGTGAAAGCCACAAGCGTCAGTCAAAAGTTGGTGGTGCATGTTCAAACCACTCCCCTTTCCCTAAAACTGATATAAAAATAAACAAATAAAATCATAAACATGTTTGGTATTGCTGCTCAGAAAATAGCACCAAAGGGTCCAAATCACCACTTTTTTCCATTTTGCAACACCAAAAAATGTTAGGAAAATTGATAAAAAAGGTTGTATTAGGCTTAAAAATGGTAACAATGAAAATGTCAGCTCACCTTCCAAAAAATTATACCTTACACAGCTCTGTACACTGAAGTATGAATATGTTTTTTTGTACAGAATGTTTTAATTTTTTAAAAATGAATCAAATCACAATAAAACCTGGATAGTGAAAGCTGTATAAAAAGGCCCAGAAGAAAATGGCACATATGTGATTTTTCACCAATTTCACAGCATTTGGAATTTTTTTTTCACTTCCCATGGCATGGAATAATAAATAATGTCACTAGGGAGTACAATTTGTTATGCAGAAAACAAACCCTCACACAGCTCTGTACACAGTTAAATAAAAATAATTTTTGAAGGGAGTGAAAAATGGAAACACAATAACAAAAAAGGTCAAGCCATTAAGTGGTTAGTAAACTTGGTTCCTCACCTCTGCTCCCATTCCAGTTCTACTATGTCCTTTTTATACACTGGTGCCCAAAACTGTACACAATATTCCATATGACGTCTGACCAAGGATTTGTATAAGGGCAAAACTATGTCCTTATTGTCACGGTGCTCCCAGCGCACCCGTGTGTCTCCCTGTGCCCTCTCTTCTCCTCGCACCCCCGTGCGCGTCCCTGCCTTCTAGGGCACACGCTGGCGTTCTGAGATTTAAAGAGCCAGCGTGCCGATAATTGGCACTGGCTGTCCATTCTGTTAAATTCCCCAACCCATCCTGAGTCCCCTTCCAGATCTTTATGCTCTATGCCTCTGAGAAAGCGGTTTCCTACTGCCTGTGGGATTTCCGTTGTGACCTTGATCCTTTGTCACCTGCCCAGACCTTCTGCTACATCCCTGAATCTGATCCTGTGTTGCCTCTACTGCCCTTCTGCCTGTCCCCGACTACGATTCTACTCAGCAACTTTGACAGGTCCCCGCGATTGCAGCAATTGATGGCTACTCAGCAGCAGCATCAAGTTTCTGCAGTCTAATCTGCTACTACAGTTTGTCTACCTACCGCAGAACCTAGGCTGAAACTCTCCTTGCCTTCCAAGTTTGATGGGGACCCTAAGTCGTGCACATTGAACTTATGTCAACCCAGTTAATCTCTGAATGGTCTAAAGTGGCTTTCATCATCAGTCTGCTTTCCGGGAAGGCCCTGGCATGGGTTACTCCCCTCTGGGAAAGGAAAGACCCAGTCACGGGCAACATCACCACCTTCTTTACTGAATTCCGGTACGGCTGAGACAGCTCTGCTGAACAGGGCCGATTCTAGCCTTTTTGCTGCCTGATGCGAAACTTGAAGATCTTCCGCTCTTCAGCTATATAAATAAAGAATTATTATTAATATTATTATTACACAGCCTGCCCCCCATACACAGTATACACAGCCTGCCCTCATAGACAGTATACAAAGCCTGCCCCCCATAGACAGTACACACAGCCTGCCCCAAAAATAAAAATAATAAATCAGCTACTTACCTCCGGTTACGTTCCCACGCACCCTCTGCTGCCTCCTCTTCACCCGCTGAGTCCTCCAGAGCAACAGAGCAGTGCAGCCAAACAGGCCTGCGCCGATCTGTATATGAATCGCACCTGTGTTCTTAAAGAAACATCCATCATCAATTTCATGATGGGCGCCCGAATCACCCTAATTTCATTCACCGAGGATGCCGCTCCCATTAGGGCATAGACATTAGATACGGCCATGGTGCTGAATCTATGGCAAGGGGACTCCTCAGTTGCTACTTTTAAAAAAGGGCTGTCTAGTCAGATCAAAGATGCTCTTTCTGCACAGAACGTGCCGTCTATCCTGAGGGGTTTGATCTCTCTGGCTACCCGGATTGACATCTGCTTCTCTGAGTGCTTGGAGGAACTGCAAGCTGAACTAATGCAATCCAGAGTTTGACAACTACCCCGTTTGGCTCCAGTCTTCAAAAGGTGCGCTCTGCTGTCCTCTGTTTCTACTACCAAGGAACCCATGCAGGTGGATAAAACGCGGCTAACACCCCAAGAGCGCTCTAGATGAAGACAGGAGAACCTTTGCATCTATTGTGCGAGCCCGGAACACTTTCTCCAGACTTGTCCAGTTCCTCAACATCCGGGAAATGCTCACACATAGGGAGAAGCGTCCATGCCTGAACATAGCTGTTCTACTCAGATCTGGGACAGGTAATCAGTTTCAAGCCTCTGCCTGGATTCTGGCTCTGCAGGAAACTTCGTGGATGCGGCCCTGGTCTCTCAGTATCATCTTCCTGTCGTCTCGAGAGGCCGCTGATCCTCTCGTCTGTCAGTTGGCAGATTCTATATCTGCAAGTAGGGGTGTTGCATAAGGAGAGACTTTCATTTTATGTGCTACCCGGGTCCACATCTTCGGTTCTTCTGGGTCTTCCATTGTTGCAGTGCCATGCACCTGTGCTCAACTGGCAGACCAGGAAATTTCTATGTTGGGGACCTGAATGCCAGTCTCGTGGTCTGGTGGAACTTCTATCTGTGACCCCCGTTTCTTGCCTCTGCCACTGCCACTGCACGATCCCTACGACTGTCCTATTGACCTGCTGCTGGGCTCATCTCCTCCAAGTGGTCTGGTTTACCCACTGTATGTGCCTGAAACTGCAGCGATGTCGGCCTACATCAAGGAGAATTTGCAGAAAGGGTTAATCAAAAAAGATGCTTTTCCACCCCTGCATTGACTACCAGGCTCTTAATAAGGTTACAGTGAAGAACCGGTATCCGCTACCACTGATCACAGAACTCTTTGACCGCCTCCAGGGAGCCAAGGTCTTCTATAAATTGGACCTTTGGGTGCATATAATCTTATCTGTATCAATGAGGGTGATGAGTGGAAGACCGCCTTTAAAGGGAACCCGTCACCACTATTTTCACAAATACAGGTAGTGACAGGTTCCTATAGAGCTCTAATAACTATTTGACACCCTGCTTGTAGCTAAAAATTATGCTCCTGAGATTTCCATATATTCAACTTTATAGTTTTATCTGGTAACTAAGCATGTGCAACATCCCCCACCGGGGTCTAGCCCTTGAGGTGAGGCCTGGAGACAGCCGGGGCCCGCGGTACCGGAGTGGCTGGCGGTTGCGGCCTAAGCACGCTATTGTCACGGTGCTTGGTACGGGGGAACCGGAGGGCTGTCCTACAGCCTGGCAGGTCTCCAGCAGGGTGGTGTTGGCAAGAAATGATGAGGGAGCGGCTGCTATAGCGGATCTCCCTGGGGCAACCCCTTAATGTCCCGAGTGTGAGTCTCTGTGTGGTGGACAGGGTGCCGGTGATGAAGGCAGCCGTATTAGCAGGGACCAGACGGAGACAGAAGTTGAAGAAAACAACTTACAGTTCTTTATTTGAACCGCAGGAACCGCAGCAAACGTGCCTTTAACAGGTAGATGGAGTGCCGAGATGTGAGTTGGAGGGAGCCTCAGGAGATAGTTCACCAGCCTGGATGTAGAGGGCAGGCTGGGAGGCAGCTGTGTCCTGGTAGGAAGCTTCAGCTTGTCCTGTAGGGCTTCAGGTATCACCTTTAAAGGTAAGATGATACCCCTTTCCTCACTACACTAACTCTAATCTAATACTCCACTCTTCAGAGGCAGGGGCTAAGCTCTTCCTGCTCTGGTATGGGCTAGACAGAGATTGCTCACTCACTCACTGATTCTCCTAGGATTCCACACTAGAATAATCCTCTAATGTTCTCTTCTCTCTCCTGAGAGAGACTTCTCTAGAACATTCCTGGCCAGAGGTTTTATTACCTTCCTTTGGTCAGGTGGTGGCTGCTCCTCCAATCACATCTCAGCTTACAGAGCACAGGATGTAACACATATCATTGGATAACAGCATCTGGCATTATACAAAATACTTAACTCCTGCCTTGCCAGGCAGGATTCACCACTGCAATACCGCTATGTCCTATCAGGACCATGTAGTGTAAGGTGATTACATGCAGGTGGGACGTATTCGCAAACCCTACCTCGCCATTGCATCGGCGAGGGTGTTGCATACCCTGGGGGCAATTGAAAGAGCCGCCCTCGGCTCGACTACAGATGGTTTGGGGCACAGAGGGGGCTAAGGGCACTTCTGGAAAGTGCAGGCTATGTGAGGTGTAGGGACAAACCGCCCATGGTCCTGGAGACAGGCACCTGGGTTGGTGTCGGACTAAGACAAAAACATGTAGCTGTATGACAGTTGGTCGCTGACGCCATTAAACCGAACTGTACAGTAGGAAAGGTGTGGTGTCATGTCCTGTAATCCACTCCTTGCACCAAGGCCTGTATATTTGTTTTATCAACACTTCTTCCCTGGCGGCAATTATATAGTGTATGTATGCATACATTGGCATATGTGACACAATAAAACATTGTACTACATAGAGACGGTCCGACACAGCCACTCTACAACCTGAAAAGCCTATGAAAGGGTTAATGCAGACTACTGGCATATATGACAGTGTGCAAACAGGTTAATTCACATTGGCTTAGGAGCCCAATGGGTACACCTCTTGAACGTTACAAACGTTACAGAGGTGGATAGGCTACTCAGGGTAGCACGGTAGTAAATGTCTCTTTTCCTGCAAAGGAAAGGCATAAAAAGTGCAAACAGAATGTCCGTACCTAAAAGGAAGGCATTAAGTGCAAAATAGTAGTCAATGGCCACTTTTCCCTTGTAGTATCTGGCAAAAGTCTCTCAGAAGGTCTCTAATGACAAAGTCCATCTTCTGGGTACAGCCCTTGATGTGGGGGAAAAGTGCAATGAAGAAGCAAAGGGTCTCCTCTTTTTTTTTTGAGAGGGACAGAGTCCTTTGAAGAAATCTCTGCTGTGGCAGAGGAAGAGGTGCTATCATAGTACATGACAATAATCAGTTCAAGGTATGTCTCTTGACTGAGATAAATAGGGGTGAGAGTCTCAGGAAAGTCTCTGGCTCTTTGGGGTAAGGACAGAAATATACAATATGTACATAGTACAGTACCTGAAGCGGGCTACAGCCCTTCAGGGGTTACTCTGCATCTTCCTCGGTGGTAAGTACTTTGGTGTCAGAAAAACGTACCTGCCTCCTGCTTCTGCGTGTCACCAGCTGGTACTCCTGCAGGTACGCAGGAGCTTTACCTTTTGTCTCCCTTTGAGACCTTCGAAGTTCCGGCCTGGAGAAGATAACAACCTCCTCATCGTCCTCCTCTGAGTCAAGCGCTGGAGTCGTAGTCTCAGCTGCCTCTGATGCTTCAGGGGTTGCAGACACTGGAGCCGGATCATCCTCCACAGGCAGCAGTATTGGAGACTGCGGTGGGGATGATGGTCTCTCCGAGGTACCTCTTACTGGAGTGGAAACAAAACAGAATTGAGGCACAGTCACAAGTTCCAAGAAACTGGGGGTAGGCGAACACAAGGAGGTCTGTAAGTTGGGGGTCGAGGTGAGAGGTGTAGACATAGGGGCAAAAGGACGAAGACATCTCTTCAGCCGGTTCCTATGTACCCGGAGTGGTGGACGGTCTCCTCTTGAAATCTCGTAGACTTCAGGGGAGAGACTGTCCCTAACTAGGTATGGCTCACGCTCCCAACGCCCATCTAGCTTACTGGTAGGATGGTTGTTGCGCAGCCACACTCGATCTCCTGGGGCAAAAGGCTCAGCACAGGCATTACGATCGAAGTCCCTTTTTTGTTTCTCTCGGGCCTCTTCCAACCGCAGATCCACAACTTCTCTGGCATCCGCCAGGCGCCTCTGGTGTTCGTGAACCCAGTCAGTCTGAGGGAGTAAAGACTGGGAATCAGGGGACTCCATGTCCCAGGTCATATCAGCAGGGAGATGGCCGTGTCTCCCGAACATCAGATAATACGGGGTGTATCCTGTGGAGCAATGAGTGGTATTGTTGTAGAGGTACACTAATTCGGGCAATAGTTTTGGCCAGTCAGCCCTTTTTGCAGGGGTCAGAGTCCTCAGCATATTGATTAGAGTCTGATTCATCTTTTCACAAAGCCCGTTGCCTTGGGGATGATAGGCTGTGGTCCTCAGCTTCTTGCAGCCATATAGAGTGCACAGCTCCTGGAAGACTTGGGACTCAAATGCTGTTCCTTGGTCTGTAAGGATCTGGTCCGGACAGCCATAGGGGAGGATGAAGCTCTTCCACAGGGCCGCTGCGGTAGTCCTTGCAGACAGATCTCTGACAGGTACTGCAACCACAAATTTGGTATAGTGGTCGATGATCGTAAGAGCATAACTGTGACCGGATCTGCTGGGCTCCAACTTCACGTGGTCCAATGCCAGGATCTCCAAGGGCCGTTGGCTCACAATGGGACGTAGAGGGGCCCTTTGATTGTGTCGCTCTCCTCGAGCGATGGCGCAGGCTGGGCATTCTCGACACCAGGCTTCAATGTCGGACTTCATGTTGACCCAGAAGAATCGCCTTCGGAGGGTGGCTTCAGTCTTCTGAGCGCCAAAGTGTCCAGACTGGTCATGGTACATTTCCAGTACTATCTTGGCGTCCCTCCTGGGAATCAGAATCTGGTATATCCGATCATAAGTGATAGGGTCCAGAGTTCTTCTCTTGAGCAGACCTTGGTGCATGCTCAGAGTCTTTCTCTGGCGCCACAATTGAGACAGTTCTCCATCAGCTCTTCTGCGCCGGATTCTTTCAGGCACTCGCCCACTAGAGAGAGAGTCCATTACTTCTCCTATGGCACGGCTATCAGCCTGAAGACTCATCCAGAGGTCCTTTTCCGCAGGGGGCTCTGACTCTTCTTGAGGAGTAGCTGGCTCTGCCTCTGTCGGTAGGGAGTAAACTCTCTGGGCATCTTGACGCACAAACCGGGCATAGAACGCTGGCATTTCCACATCTTCCCACTGAGCATCCGTGGAGGGTCCCTCCCACTGGTCAGGGAGACGGGACAGAGCGTCGGCAATGTCATTGGTCTTACCAGCCCGGTACTTGATGGTAAAGCTGAAATTGGCAAGTCTGGAGGCCCACCGTTGTTCCAGTGCTCCAAGACGTGCGGTGTTCAGATGCGCCAACGGATTATTGTCTGTGAAGACAGTGAAAGATGATGCAGCTAGGTAGTCCTTGAACTTTTCGGTCACAGCCCAGACTAACGCCAGAAACTCCAACTTGAAGGAACTGTAGTTCTGGTCGTTTTGCTCCGGTTCTCGGAGGGAACGGCTGGCGTAGGCTATGACCCTTTCAGTTCCGTTTTGGAGCTGGGATAATACAGCCCCTAGACCTTGCTTGCTGGCATCAGTGTATAGGGTGAAAGGCAGACTGTAGTCTGGATATCCCAACACCGGAGGTTCAGTCAGCCGTTGCTTGAGCATCTGGAAGGCAGCTTCTCGTTCGGCCGTCCACTCAATGGATACTCGGGAACGTTGGCTCTCTTTTGGCAGGCCCCTTAGGAGCTCTTGCAGGGGAGCCGCCAGCTGGGCAAACTTCGGGATGAAACGCCTGTAATAACTGGCAAATCCCAGGAAGCTTTTGATGTCCCGTACGGTGGATGGGGTAGGCCAGTCGTAGACAGCTGCAATCTTCTCTGGATCTGGCTCAATTCCATGAGCGCTCACCACATGTCCCAGGTACTTGACACTAGGTTGTAGCAGGTGGCACTTGGATGGCTTGACCTTCAACCCATGTTGGGTCAGGATTTGGAAGACTTCAGCCAGATGGTGGAGGTGGTCTTCATAAGTCTTGGAGTAGATGATGATGTCGTCCAAATATAGCAGGACGGTCTCGAAGTTGCGATGACCCAAACATCTCTCCATCAGCCGTTGAAATGTGCCTGGGGCGTTGCATAGCCCAAACGGCATGTTGTTGAACTCGAACAAGCCCATTGGGGTGGTGAAAGCCGTCTTCTCTCTGTCTTCCGGCGCCATGGCCACTTGCCAGTAGCCACTGGTCAGGTCCAGGGTAGAGAAGTAGGCAGCTGACCCTAGGGCTGCGAGGGATTCCTCGATTCGAGGCAGAGGATAGGCGTCCTTGTGGGTGATATTGTTGATCTTCCTATAGTCAACACAGAATCGAAGGGTTCCATCCTTCTTCTTCACAAGGACCAGCGGGGCAGCCCATGGGCTGTGACTCTCCCGGATAACGTTGGCTGTCTTCATCTCTTGTACCAGCTTTTTCACCTCTTGGTAGCGGGCTGGAGGTATGGGCCGCTATCGTTCCTTGATAGGAGGATGAGAGCCAGTAGGGATGGTATGTTGGATCAGAGTAGTCTGCCCAAAATCCAGTGGGTGTTTGCTGAAGGCCTGGTGATGCTTCATAACGACATCCAGGACACCTTGTACTTGGTCTGCAGGAGTAAAATCGTCGTCTCCAATATTGAGCTCAAGCCACCAGGATTGCTCGGCAGGCTCATCTTCAGCACCTTGCTTCACTTCCAACTGTTGAGAGGCAGACAGAGAGGTTTCCACCAAGTCTTCAGGATGGACACTGAAGAGAGTGGCTACGGCTTGGTACTTTCTCAGATCCACTGGGGAGTCTCCCACATTTAGTAATCGAATGGGTACTTGTCCTCGGGATACCGTGACTAAGCTCCTGGCGGCTAGAATGGGCAGGTCTTCATCAGCTGGTAGAGGTTCTACTATCGCCTGGTAGTCTTGACCTTGGATGCCCATGCAGGCTCGACACCATACTAACGTCTCAGTCCCAGGTTGAAGGCGGACAGGTTGGGGATCCTTGATCCGGGCTCTGCAGATTTCACCATTAGGGCCAGCAAACTTCTGTTGCGCCGCTAGAACCTGCATAGTCTCCTGAATTACCTTCCGGGAACCGTTGGGCACTGTTGGCAGGGAGTCGTGGAGAGCCTTCAGCACTTCAGGGTAGCAGTTGCGGAGGACATTGGTACCCAGTACCAGGGAGAAGTTACCGTTTTCGGGCACACGTGTCACCACTACGCCCTGTCTGGTTAACTCAGTGTCTCCAATGGTTAGCGTGGGCTCCCAGTAGCCGCGGATGGGTACGGGTTTTCCGTTCGTAGCAATAATGTTCAAGTAAGCCTTTGGAGGCTGGACTAAGGATGCTTTTCCTCGGCATTTCTCGAAGGCAGCACTCCGGAGGGTGGTCACTTGAGAGCCGGTATCAATTAAGGCCGGTAGGGTAACTCCATTGATGGTTACATGAACCATGGGGCGAGTCCCCACGAACCTGGGCATCCAGTTAGCATCTCGGGGACTTACAAGTTCTTCCCTTGGAGGTCGTCCCTTAGCTCCAAGGGTTTGTCGTTTAACTGACGACAATCATTCTCTTCATGCCCATATTTATGGCAGTAGCTGCACCGCTGACTGGGTTTCTTCTGACTCCAGGTGCTTAACGACTTCGCTTCTTTTGGGCGCTGTTTAGTCGGAGATTCACGAGGAGTAGCTGACCGTACCGGGTTCTCTGGAGGTTTCCTCCTCCTAGCGGAGACAGTTACTTCCAACTGGGTCAACCGATCGAGGATTTGATGCAGGGTGTCCGCCAGATTAGAGACCTGTCCTGCTAAGTCAGCAACTTCCGTAGCCGCAGGAGTAGGTGATGTCGACTGCATTGGATAGCAAGCTAGAGCAGATTCCTCCATTTCCACGGATTCAGGCTCTTTCTGCGGTCCAGTAGGCGGTCGGTCCCCTAATATGTCAATGGCAATTTCCTTAAACTCAAGGAAGGAGGCCTGGGCATGTTGAGAAGAGATGATCTTTAGTTGACACCTTTGATTTCTATCAACAAGTCCATTAATAAATTGTTCCCTTAAGGTTTGATCAGAGGTTTCAGCGTCTTTGGGCTCCAGGCAGGTGATGGCCTTCCATGTCTCCTGTAGGGAGAGGGCAAAGTCTCGGAGGGACTCTTGGGGCTTCTGTCTTTTCCCGAAGAATTTCTGCTTCAACTCGGAGACAGTACACTTGTCAAAGGTGTTACGTAGCCTATCAAGAATCTGGACCACATTCTGACACTGTTCTCGGGGCCAAGACTTGACTTCCCGGAGAGCGGGTCCTTTCAACTGCCCGATGAGGATGCCCACTTTCTGTTCCTCTGTGAATGGGAGCAAGGCGAAGGTGGCTAACAACTTGTCCCTGAATTCAGGGAGAGTATGTGATTCTCCCTCGTAGTAGGGTAACCAGGGGGCCCCCAGATAGTAGGGCATAGTCAGAGGCATCATGGTGGGAGTCCCAGGGACACTAGCTGTAGCAGGGCTGAAGGGACTCTCTGGAGGACTTAACATGCTCCGGTACCCTGAGGAGGGACCAGGGGACGGGACTTGCGCCAGTCCCGTATCTTCGTCCTGGGCGGACATGACTGGCCTAGCTGAGGGAAGCCTGTAGGGTTACACAATGTCCGTTGCTATGGGCGATGGCTAGAATGGGACGTGCACACTTTAAGACACAGTCACTATTCCCTGGGAGGTGAGCCAATAACCTAGCATCGGAAACAATCTCTACCCCCCTTTAACTTCCCCAGCGGTACTCACTCAGGATCAGCCGCGGTGACAGGACAGCTCCGGTACACAAAGGTCTCCGTTCCCGATGTCCGGCAGGCAGCAGGGTTCAGTGATGCTCCGCGGTGTTCTCCAGTCGCAGGACACGTGCGCCGGAACTCCGGATGAGGCGCACACTGCTGGCAGGCTTCAGGCGCGGCCTGCGCCGAAATCCAAGATGGCCGATTAACCCTCTTCGTTGCCGGCCGCACACGCTCCAGCTCCTCCTCCACGGTGCTTCGCGCCACTCGCGCAGGGGGCGGGGCCTAATGACGCCTCTGGAGTTCCCGCCAGTGAAGATTTGGCGGGCTTGAAATACTTGCTGCGCCACACGCCTCTGAGGTAAATGCTTCAGGCGCAGCAGCGCCGGATGTAGCAGAGCTGACACAGTTCTTGCAGGAATTAACCTCTTGAGTGCTGGAGCGGCGCTCGACAGCACGTGGCAACAGTATAAAGTTCAATGTAGAAACACACAAATACTTGGGCCTAAACCCGGATGGCAGCAGGGTTAGGCAGCACAGTCTTTTTCTTAATAAAGTAAAGTCTTTAGTGCCAGGATAAGGCACAGAAGTAAATATCCTGTGATTCGTGACGCCACTTGCAACATCCCCCACCGGGGTCTAGCCCTTGAGGTGAGGCCTGGAGACAGCCGGGGCCCGCGGTACCGGAGTGGCTGGCGGTTGCGGCCTAAGCACGCTATTGTCACGGTGCTTGGTACGGAGGAACCGGAGGGCTGTCCTACAGCCTGGCAGGTCTCCAGCAGGGTGGTGTTGGCAAGAAATGATGAGGGAGCGGCTGCTATAGCGGATCTCCCTGGGGCAACCCCTTAATGTCCCGAGTGTGAGTCTCTGTGTGGTGGACAGGGTGCCGGTGATGAAGGCAGCCGTATTAGCAGGGACCAGACGGAGACAGAAGTTGAAGAAAACAACTTACAGTTCTTTATTTGAACCGCAGGAACCGCAGCAAACGTGCCTTTAACAGGTAGATGGAGTGCCGAGATGTGAGTTGGAGGGAGCCTCAGGAGATAGTTCACCAGCCTGGATGTAGAGGGCAGGCTGGGAGGCAGCTGTGTCCTGGTAGGAAGCTTCAGCTTGTCCTGTAGGGCTTCAGGTATCACCTTTAAAGGTAAGATGATACCCCTTTCCTCACTACACTAACTCTAATCTAATACTCCACTCTTCAGAGGCAGGGGCTAAGCTCTTCCTGCTCTGGTATGGGCTAGACAGAGATTGCTCACTCACTCACTGATTCTCCTAGGATTCCACACTAGAATAATCCTCTAATGTTCTCTTCTCTCTCCTGAGAGAGACTTCTCTAGAACATTCCTGGCCAGAGGTTTTATTACCTTCCTTTGGTCAGGTGGTGGCTGCTCCTCCAATCACATCTCAGCTTACAGAGCACAGGATGTAACACATATCATTGGATAACAGCATCTGGCATTATACAAAATACTTAACTCCTGCCTTGCCAGGCAGGATTCACCACTGCAATACCGCTATGTCCTATCAGGACCATGTAGTGTAAGGTGATTACATGCAGGTGGGACGTATTCGCAAACCCTAGCTCGCCATTGCATCGGCGAGGGTGTTGCACATGGCTACATGGAGTCCAGGTGGGCATGGCCTCCTCAGGCTGAATCCAGCAGCTCCTCCCCATCCCTATCTCTGTATGCTGCTATAATGTCATGTGACCAGGGTGACATCATCGCAGGTCCTATAGCTTTTGTAGCATTAGGAACTGTACACTAAGCATATATGTCATGAAATCACAGCATATTTTATCACATGAAATCACAGAAGCCTGCATGGAGAGGAGTAGAAGTCCATGGAGACGGCTGTGATGGTTTTATGTGGTCAGACATGTACATGGGGTATAGTTTTCATATTAAGTAGCTCAAGGACCTTTGTTGATGTCACCCTGGTCACATGACATTAGGCCACACCACCCGTTGACTCGCTCCAAAGCTGCATAGATACCAGGCAAGATTATAACTCTGATTTTATGGGGATCTGAGGGGAACAATTTTTAGCTACAAGCAGGGTGTAAGATAGTTATTAGAGCTCTATAGGAACCTGCCACTACCTGTATTTGTGAAAATAGTGGTGACGGGTTCCCTTTAACTCGGGGCGTCCACTTCGAGTATCTTTTCATGCCCTTTGGACTGTTCAATAAAGCCTGTTGCTGTCTTGTCATCCAGTAGGACTTTGTGCTATCCAATTATGCTAATTACTACCGGCAGTTAATTTTGCATTTCTCCTCCCTCATGTCTACCATATTGGCACTGAAAAGGAAAAACGCCAATCCTAAGCTCTGGCCTCCGGCGGCTGAAGGAGCTTTCTCCAAGCTGAAGTCTGCCTTTGCCTCTGCTCCTGTTCTCACCCGGCTTGATACTGGGAAACCATTCCTGCTTGAGGTTGACGCCTCTTCGCTTGGTGCTGGAGCCGTTCCCAGAAAGGTTCCAAAAGTTGAACCCTCACATGTGGCTTCTTCTCTAAGATCTTCTCAACCGTAGAGAGTAACTACTCTATCGGTGATCAGGACCTCCTGGCTATAAAACTTGCCTTGGAAGAGTGGCGTTATCTACTGGAGGGAGCTCGTCATCCAGTCAGTATCCTGCTCCTCGACATATTGTTCCACATGAACGCCTGGTTCCTGCTGCTCCTGCGGCAGCTTCATCCTGGCAAACCTATGTGCGACCCCGGAAGAGGATACTGACTTGGGGACATTGCTCTTGTGTGGCTGGGCACCCTAAGGTGTCGCCCTCATTTCCCGCTTCTACTGGTAGCCAGATCTGGTTAAGGATGTACGGTATTTTGTGGGCTCCTGCACTACCTGCACCTGAAACAAACCATCTTGTCTTAAACCAGCTGGTCTTCTACTATTAAAGATACCCAGCCATGGTCTCACGTGGCTATGGACTTTATCACAGATCTTCCATCTTCCTTGGGTAATATCGTCATCTGGATGGTAACTTACCGCTTCTCCAAGATGTCCCATTTTGTTCCTTTGCCAGGTCTGCCGCCTGCTCCACGTTTTGCCAGCCTGTTCTTTCTCTACATCCTTCGGCTTCATGGACTTCCTCAGCACATCCTTTCAGACCTTGGGGTTCAGTTCGTTTCCAAGTTCTGGCGATCTCTGTGCAGTCAACTTCTACTGAAGTTGTATTTCTCCTCTGTATACTGACGGGGCAGCGCAAAACCACCAATACACTCTTCTCTCGGACACTCCAAATTAGGGGAGCATGCGTGCACTTAGTAAGAGAAGACAGACTCAGGTTCTGTGTTGTCTCAGCTCATGCTCTTAACTTGCCATGCAGAAAAGAGAACTGAACTAACCTTTATTTCCTGATACACAACTTTTTATATTCATACAAAGAGGTGTGGTTACATACATTAGAATCATTACAATTGGTGATAGCTAAGCATATATGTCTGGCCTCCGACCCCTGCTGATTGGTCCTCAAAACTAGGCCTTGGTTGCTATGCCAGGGGAATTTCCAGTCACCGTTGTCTACAGTAAATCGACCGCTAGTCTGGTTGCTGATGCTATTCTTAACAAACATCTGCTTTTTGATCATAAGACTTGAGTTTCGCTGACAGTTGCATGTCTGGTTAAAACTGGAAAAAGGGAAAAGCTCTGTATTTCATAACAAACAGTGTACAAAAATATAGGGCAAAGGGCACATGTATACAATCATAAAGTATATAATTATTATGGACACATAATCATTACTTTGACCCTCACAATTCCCCCCTAAATACTGAGCTTTTCCCTACACTTCGCTAAAGTTCATCTTTCCTGTAGGCTGTCCATGTGGTGGGAAAGGGGAGTGGATTGCTTCACTGAGTCGGCAACCCAACAGGCCTTGCGGCACTCTGGTTAATTTCCCAGCACTAACCTAACTAACCTAATCAAAAAGCGATCCTGGAAACTACAGAACCGGTAGTCTAACTGCTGTGGTGGGGAAAATATTTGAGGGGTTTTTTAGAGATGCTATCCTGGAGTATCTCACTGTGCACAACCTTATAACCCAGGGTCAGCATGGGTTTAGGAGAGATCGGTCCTGTCAGACTAATCTGATTGGTTTCTACGAGGAGGTAAGTTCCAGACTGGATCTTGGGGACGCTGTAGATGTTGTATATCTGGACTTTTCAAAGGCATTTGTCACCGTGCCACATAAAAGGTTGGTATATAAAATGAGACTGCTGGGAATAGGGCAAAATCTGGGTATTTGGGTAAGTAATTGGCTTAGAGATAGAAAGTAGAGCGTCATCATTAATGGCACATTCTCAGATTGGGTTGACGTTACCAGTGGGGTGCCACAGGGGTCAGTATTGGGGCCACTTCTTTTTAATATTTTTATTAATGACCTTGTAGTGGGTTTACACAGTCAAGTTTCATTATTTGCAGATGACACTTAGCTGTGTAAAGTATATAAATGTAAAAGGCAAACAACAGTTTAAATAAGAAAAATAGCTGAATTAAAACATTTAACTCTATAGCTGCTGAGTGGGCAACATACACCCCCCCCAGCCGCAGAACGGAGCTATAATGGCGTTTTAGTTCTCTTGCTCAAGATGGCCGCCATAGAGGAATATATCACCAACATCCACAGTCCAATGGACAAGTACAGAGAATTATTATTGCTATTGTTATTATTATCTCCTTCATTTTGTCTCTGTCCGTCAGAACGACTGGTCCACTCTGTTGCCGTGGGCAGAGTTTTCCTACAATTCCTTGGATTCAGAATCTGCCGGCTCCACTCCATTCTTCATCGTCTAAGAACAGCATCCTTCCCCTATTCTTTCTGTGCTTTTAGACGTTCCTGCCATGGAGGACTTGGTCAAGGATCTTATGTCCATCTGGGAACAGACCTGACTCTCCTTGCTGCAGGCATCTGCTCGAAGCAAGACCTAGGCTGACAAAAAATGCAGACCTACTTGCCTGAAGAGAGGTGTTGGGATCCTGAGGACAATATCTTGGACTGTGGTCTCCTGCAGAGTTTCCTCTAGTCCAAGAAGAGGGGGAGGCCGAAGGGGGTTACTGTCAAGGGTGCACCTATGCCCCTCTCTGAGCCACAGTGTCCCACCAGCCTGTCTTACATTCCTGTCTGCATTCCTGTTGTGTCTCCAGTGGTCCGGCTTGTGTGTCCCCGCCTCCTGGGGCACGCACGTGTCAGCTCTCCACTACCCCTTATCCTGACTGTCTCTTATGTGTTTTCTTGTTGTTCTTGCCTTTAATCCTTGTCACTCCTTTTCACTCATATTAGTGTTATGTTTTCACATTTATATTATTTATCAGAATGTGCTTATGAATCTGTGCCTTCATGATGTCCCTTTTTTTTGCATAAGATCTTACCGTTATTAGAAGTATGTCATTGGTTGCGTTGCCCACTGTACACATTGTACCATGCACAGTATTTTTAATAAAATTGATTTACACATAAAAAGTATCATCCAATCTTAAATTGTAAGGTTTACATTTTACTTTAGTTCTACATTTTGACTTAAGTTAAATGTGTTCTTTCATAAATAGCCAACCTCATATCCATAAAAATAGCTGAAAGATAAGCTAAATGTCTGATCATTTTGAAATAAACTTTTACCCTGTAGCAACAAATGGCCTACTATAAGTATTATAGTCCAATGGGGTAGATTGATTAATTCTGTCGCAACCTCAACAGTCAGCATCTGAGATCTGACTATGGAAAGCATAGACCGATGTATTAAAGTAGCGCACAGCTGTAAGTAATTAATGCGCAGACGGAACTAATCAGTCGGGCAACATAAAAATGCCGACACAAATGAGATGTGCGCCAAAATCTTACATGGACTGGGACATGTTTTTTTATTTTCAGAAAAGTTTTTTCCTGGTGTGTTTTGCTCCAAAAAATGTGCCTAAAAATGTCAAACTCCACATAAATGTGGCGGATGTTTTGGAAAATATAAGCCATGCCTACATGCGCCAAAAAAAGAAGGACGAGTCGGAATAGTCGGAAACAACTATTCTTTCTGGTGCCAACACATTATAAATGATCCGCCACAAAAAACATGACTTCCCTGACACTTTTTTGGCACAAATACAATAATACATCTGACCCAATGTCTTATAGCCACTGTTAACCTGTAAGATGGGACTATAATGCATTGGAATCACCATCTTGGTGCCAGTCAATGCTCTCCTTTTGAGCATTGTAATAGGACGGCAGTCAATTCCCGTGACAGCCGAGAGCCTGTTATTCTACAACACATATTACAACTATTTCGTAGTATACTGCACAAAAAAAGTATAATAGTATATTGTGTGAGTGATCCGATCAGCTAGGCTGAACAATTGTAAAAGAGTTTAAAATATATTTTAAAAAAACCCACAGAAATTCAAATGACCTACCACAAGGATGTGTGAAGAGAACTAATGGGTGAAGCACGCTTTATATAACAAAAGGCCACTGCAGACACCATGATCTGTGCTGGCAGTAATTGTTGGTGTTAACTGCTTAACTGCCAGAGGCTGCACAGCTTCAAATTGCCTCCCATGATGTCATCAGGGTGTGTAATGATCAGTTACCTTGGTGCCACCCGAGACTCCCAAACATGTAATAGAGCAGTGACTGAGTGCCCAGAATACAAGTAAAACCCACCTATTTATCCATGTTGTATCACACCTTTCAATTGAATTGGTGCCCTGAAGATCTAAATACTGTTGAAAGAAGGAGGAGATATTCGGATTATCAATTTAGCTTCCCATTCCCTTGACCAGAAATAAAAGTAAATAAACTCACATAATCATAACGCCTTCCTGCACCTGGGAGTAATAGTACATCTCTGTGGCAAGATACCTCTCGCACCGGGACGTGCTATTAAGTCCAGCTTCAGGCACCAGCGCACAAATAGAGCCGCCACCAGAAGAAGTGGGTGTAAGCTGTATATCACAGTTGACACTGCGCTCTAACACCTGTGATTAGAGCTGTGTCGGATTGCGAATGTTAACCTCTTACATGCCACAGTCAATCATGTAAGGGTCTTCCCCTTAGGGATCGGATCCCCTATGCTGCTTACAATAATCCAATCCTCTTCTGGGCAGCCCCGCAGTCTGCTGCAGCAGTCAGACCCCTTCCAGGTCTGACTGTAAACTGTCTGCGCATTCGTCTGCATTAGTATTGTAGTGCAGTGTCATGGACTTAAATCAGCGATCAGAGGATTGCTGGTTTAAGTCCAAGTTTGTATAAATTAAAAAAAAGAAAAAGATCTAAGTAAATAAATAAAAAAAGAAAGAAAGAAAATATATGTACCTTAAATAACATATTCCCATACAAACACCTAATAAAGTATAAAAAACACATATATACAAACCCCCCACATAATTTATATCATTGCATTCATAACAATCTGTATAATAAAATAGAATCAGTGTTGGTCCTGCACAGTAAACGAAAAAAATTCAGTAAAAAAGATAATTTTTTATTACCCTTAAAATATGATCTAAAAAGTGATTAAAAAATTTCTTCTTGGAAAAAATAAGCTCTTAACCAGATTTGTTATCCAAACAATAAAAAACGTATAATTGTGATGCTAAAATTAATAAGATTTTCTCAAAATAGTTTATATTCAATAAAATTGGGAAAAAAATAAGAAATACATGTACCATATACACACACCGGCCACTTTATTAGGTACACCATACTAGTAACGGGTTGGACCCCCTTTTGCCTTCAGAACTGCCTCAATTGTGGCATAGATTCAACAAGGTGCTGGAAGCATTCTTCAGAGATTTTGGTCCATATTGACATGATGGCATCACACAGTTGCCGCAGATTTGCCGGCTGCACATCCATGATGCGAATCTCCCGTTCCACCACATCCCAAAGATGCTGTATTGGATTGAGATCTGGTGAGTGTGGAGGCCATTTGAGTACAGTGAACTCATTGTCATGTTCAAGAAACCAGTCTGAGATGATTCCAGCTTTATGACACAGCGCATTATCCTGCTGAAAGTAGCCATCAGATGTTGGGTACATTGTGGTCATAAAGGGATGGACATTGTCAGCAACAATACTCAGGTAGGCTGTGGCATTGCAACGATGCTCAATTGGTACCAAGGGGCCCAAAGAGTGCCAATAAAATATTCCTCACACCATGACACCACCACCACCAGCCTGAACCATTGATACAAGGCAGGATGGATCCATGCTTTCATGTTGTTGATGCCAAATTCTGACCCTACCATCCGAATGTCGCAGCAGAAATCGAGACTCATCAGACCAGGCAGCGTTTTTCCAATCTTCTACTGTCCAATTTCGATGAGCTTGTGCAAATTCTAGCCTCAGTTTCCTGTTCTTAGCTGAAAGGAGTGGCACCCGGTGTGGTCTTCTGCTGCTGTAGCCCATCTGCCTCAAAGTTCAACGTACTGTGCGTTCAGAGATGCTCTTCTGCCTACCTTGGTTGTAACGGGTGGCGATTTGAGTCACTGTTGCCTTTCTATCAGCTCGAACCAGTCTGCCCATTCTCCTCTGACCTCTGGCATCAACAAGGCATTTCCGCCCACAGAACTGCCGCTCACTGGAAGTTTTTTCTTTTTCGGACCATTCTCTGTAAACCCTAGAGATGGTTGTGTGTGAAGATCCCAGTAGATCAGCAGTTTCTGAAATACTCAGACCAGCTCTTCTGGCACCAACAACCATGCCACGTTCAAAGACACTCAAATCACCTTTCTTCCCCATACTGATGCTCGGTTTGAACTGCAGGAGATTGTCTTGACCATGTCTACATGCCTAAATGCACTGAGTTTCCGCCATGTGATTGGCTGATTAGAAATTAAGTGTTAACGAGCAGTTGGACAGGTGTACCTAATAAAGTGGTCAGTGAGTGTATACTTGATTATAAGACGTGTTTTTCAGAATAAAAATTGTGCTGAAAAACCTTACCTCATGGTTATACTCAAGAGAAGAGAAAAAACAAACATTGTACTCACCTTCCAACGTCCTGGCCCCCCTCCCCCCCGGCAGGTCCTCTTCTATACAGTGATGTTTTGGCATTGGCTCCATGTCCCTGCACTGTCCGTCACAGGGATCATGATGCCAGTCGCTCCCTGACATATTACTATGTGTGTCGGCATCTTCACACATTATGTTAGCGAGTGGCTGATGTCATGATGCCTGCGACGGACCGCCCGGGGACACAGAGCTGATGCTGGAGCATTGCTGTATAGAAGAGGACCTGCCAGTGCAATATATTTGGGGGCAGAGGCTCCAGGCTATATGCTAGGGGGTAGGCAGGCTATATACTACAGGGGGTGGTAGGCTATATATTATAGGGGGCTGGCAGGCTTTATACTACAGGGGATGGCAGGCTTTATATTGACACCCCCTAGAGGAAGCGACGTCGAAACGTACATCGGAGTGCTGTGGTCAGCTACTTTGCTCAACAAATTCTTGGCCTTACCATGCAACGCCTGGGTCGGTTAAGTTACTGGTCATATAGCATATGCAATTTTTGTTGTATGTACATTTGGATACCCGTAGTGGATAAATATGGGTTTGACTAATAGAGCCACCACCGCATTGTTTGTTTTTGTGAATTTTACTGTATATTTTTAGTCTCTTTTGATTGCCTTGTCATGTTTAAAAAAAGATTGTAATTGATGTTTTACAACATTGGAGTTATCATTGTTTATGATTTTTGATAATCAAGTCCTACATACTTTTGTTGGTATTCATGTTTTGGTTGCTATTGGGACTATATGTGATACAAGTGGGTACTCTTATTGGTATTTATTATATATTAAAGGGGGCGTGCCGTCTATATCCTAGAGGGGGCTGGCAGGCTATATGCAGTCATGGCCATAAGTTTTAAGAATGACACAAATAATAAATTTTCACATAATCTGTTGCCCTCTGTTTTTTTGTGTGTTTGTCAGATGTTTTTATCACATACAGAAATACAAGTACAATCATATTATGAGTAACAAAAGCTTTTATTGACAGTTAGAATGAGTTAATGCAGCAAGTCAATATTTGCAGTGTTGACCCTTCTTATTCTGGACCTCTGCAATTCTCCCTGGCATGCTCTCAAACAACTTCTGGACCAAATCCTGACTGATAACAGTCCATTTTGCACAATCAGTGCTAGCATTTTGTCACAATTTCTCAATGTTCTCAATGGGATTAAGATATGGGGAGTTTCCAGGCCATGGACCCAAAATATCTATGTTTTGTTCCCTGAGCCATTTAGTTATTACCTTCGCTTTATGGCAAGGTGCTCCATCATGCTGGAAAAGGCATTGTTGATCACCAAACTGCTCTTGGACGGTTGGGAGAAGTTGTTCTTGGAGGACTTTCTGGTACCATTCTTTATTCATGGATGTGTTTGTAGGCAAGACTGTGAGAGAGCCAATTCCCTTGGCTGAGAAGCCGCCCCACACATGAATGGTTGCAGGATGCTTTACAGTTGGCATGAGACAGGACTGGTGGTATCGCTCACCTTGTCTTCTCCGAACAAGCTGTTTTCCAGATGTTCCAAACACTCGTTAAGGGGATTCATCAGAGAAAATGACTTTACCCCAGTCCTCAGCAGTCCACTCCCTGTACCTTTGGCAGAATATCAGTCTGGCCTCTGGAGAGAAGTTGCTTCTTTGCTGCCCTCCTTGACACCAGGCCTTGCTCCAAGAATCTCCGCCTCACAGTGCGTGGAGATGCACTCACACCTGCCTGCTGCCATTCCTGAGCAAGCTCTGCACTGCTGGTAGCCCAATCCCAAAGCTGAAACACTTTTAAGAGACGGACTTGGCGCTTGCTGGTCCTTCTTGGGCGCCATGGAGCCTTTTTGGCAACAATGGAACCTCTCTCCTTGAATTCTTTGATGATGCGATAGATTGTTGACTAAGGTGCCATCTTTGTAGCTGCAATGTTCTTCCCTTTTAGGCCAGTTTTATGCAGTGCAATGATGACTGCACATGTTTGTTTAGAGATAAACATGGTTAACAGAAGAGAAACAATGATGCCAAGCACCAGCCTCCTTTTAAGGTGTCCAGTGGTGGGATTCTTACTTTATGAGGACAGGGCTGGAGATCAATCTGTTATGATTAACACCCACACCTGTGTTAATGGAGCAATCACTGAAACAATGTTAGCTGATCCTTTTAAGGCAGTCCTGCAATGAAGTTGAAATGTGTTTGGGGGAAATTTTGTAGGCCAATATTGACTTTGTTAAGCTGATCACTATTTATTTCATTCTGGAGTATTTGCAAATTGCCATTTTAAAACCTGATGCAGTAGACTTTCTAAAAATGTACCATGGTATCATTCTCAAAACATCCAGCTATGACTGTACTACAGGGGCTGGCAGGCTGTATACTAAAGGGGGCTCTCAGGCTATATACTACAGGGGGCTGGCTATATATTACAGAGGGCTGGCAGTCTATCTACTACAGGGGGCTGGCAGGCTATATACAAAGGAAGACTGGCAGGCTATATACTACAGGGGGCTGGCAGGCTATATACTACAGGGGACTGGCAGGTTATATACTACAGGGGGCTGGCAGGCTATAAACTACAGGGTCAAATACCAAAAAGCAGTATATAGGATCAAAGTATCATACCACTATCAATACACAAGTACCATGTTGTTATAAGATTAATTCAAACTTTATTATACAATACATTGACACTCCAAAAATATAATAAAAACACGATTAAAACCACAGAAACAACAATACAGAAGGGTGGTGGTCAGAGTAGTAATAACAATACATTCCACAGTGGGATATCACAATCAGGCTCATGAGGGACAGTCAAATAGTAAGTTGCAAAAGTAATACCAGTGCCCAAAACACAATATAGCCTGCAAGTGCCTACCAATAGGGTTCAAGTCACCAGACCACCGGCCCGTGTGTGGTATATAAATCCGTGATAGGTACGCCCATATTTAAGATGGTCCACAGGGGGTTGGCAGGCTATATACTACAGGAGGCTTGCTGGCTATATACTGGGGAGGCTGTGACCATTGCATTTTCCACCCTCGGCTTACACTCGAGTCAATAGGTTTTTCCAATTTTTTTGTGTTAAAATTAGGGGTCTCGGCTTATTCTCGGTTTGACTCGAGTATATACTCGAGTATATACAGTATTTCCATTATCTTGGCAACTCATAACATATTATTTTTATGGTATGGTTAACCCCTTAAGGACGCAGCCTGTTTGCAGGTTAAGGCTCGCAACTTTTTTTTGAAATTTGACCTGCGTCTCTTTATATGGTTATAACTTTTGAACACTGTTACTTATCAAAGCGATTCTGATATTGTTTTTTCCCCACATGTTGTACTTCATTTTAGTGGTAAATTTTGGCTGATACGTTTTGCGTTTATTTACAAAAAAAAGAAAAAAGTGATGAATTTTTAGAAAAATTTGCCATTTTCGAAATTCAAAATCACCGCGTTTTCAGGCAGATAGATTTACCACCTAAATAACTTGCAGAATAACATTTCCCATTTGTCTACTTAACATTTTCATAATTTTTGAAATGTTTGGATAATTTATTTTGACGTCACGCGGCCTACAAATCGAATAGCGATTTTCCGTATTTTCGGAATTGACTATTTTGGGGATAAATACTGTTTGAAATCAAATTTTACATATTTAGCAACAAAACCCCCTATATAACCAACCCATTTTCAAATCTGCACCCCTCAAACTATCAGAAACAGCATTTACAAAGATTGTTAACCCCTTGAGATCTTCATAGTAATTGAATCAAAATGGCGGTGAAATTTAGAATGGTCAAATTTTGTCGGTTATACGTTCATCTAGCCCTAAAATTTACACATTTCCAAAAGATAAAAAGAGAAAACTCACCATAAAATTTGTTCTACAATGTCTCCTGAGTGCAGCGACCCCCCACATGTGGACATTTCTTGTGTTATGGGGGCACAGCAAGGCGCAGAAGGGAAGGAGCACCCTGCAGCTGCCAGGATTTTAGTTTCCTCGTTGCCCCCTTTTGAAGGCTATAACATTTTCGCTTTTCCGTTATTTGGGCCATGTGACGGCATTTTTTTTGCGGGACGAGATGCTTTTTCCAGTGTTACCATTTTGGGGTTGGTATCACCTATTGTTGAAAATTTTGGAACTTTTTTTGAGGTCATGAGTAGAAAAGCATCAATTCTGTACTGGATTTTTTACTTTTTTTTTTGTGTTCACCGTATAGCCTAATAATCCTGTTATCTTTATTCTATGGGTCGATACGATTACGGGGATACCAGACATGAATATTTTTTCTTATGTTTTACTAAATTTGCCAAATAAAACCCTAATGTGGGGAAAAATCTATCATTTTTGCATCGCCGTCTTCCAAGTGGCATAACATTGTTACATTTTTGGCTACAGAGCTGGTTGATGGCTTGTTTTTTGCGGGACATGTTGTTCTTTGCAACAATATCATTCTGGAGTACATATGTTTTGTTGATCACTTTTTATTGCATTTTTAGTGGGATATAATAGGTAAAAATCATAATTTTTGGCGGGTTTTTAACGTTTTTTTTTTACGGCGTTCATCATATGGGTTCAATAGTTATTTCATTTTATTCTATGGATTGTCACGGACGCGGTGATACTATATATGTGGGGTTTGTGTTATGATTTAGACTTTTTTGAGTGTTATATGTCTCTTTATATGTTTTGGGGCTTATGGGCATTTTTAGTGATTTATAAAGTAATTTTTTATTGAAAAACATTTTTTTTACATTTTTTTACATGATCCACCATGGGATATGAACAAGCAATCATCTGATTGCTTGTTCTTGATAATACTCTGCAATACTAATGTATTGCAGGGTATTATCAGTGCCAGCCTATGCAGATGCATAGGCTGACACTTTGCCTTTAAGATGACGTCACAGACGCCATCTTAAAGGTAAACCCTCCAGGCTTCTCTGGGGTCCCGATCGGACCCCAGAGGTGGCAAAACAGCAATCGGCCCCCCCGAAAACGGTGCGGGGGGGCCGATTGTGATGTAAAGACCCCCAGAAGGCATGTTAAATGCCGCGGTCGCGTTGACCGCGGCATTTAACGGGTTAAACACCCGCGATCGGAGCCCACTCCGACCGCGGGTGTTAGCCGGGGATGTCAACGGTAGATTACCGTTGAAATCCCGCGGCTAACGATGCCGGTTCGGCTGCTATACAGCGCTGAACCGGCATCGTCTCTGCGCAGTAGCTGTACTGCGCTGAGCGCTATTCGCGGGACTCAGCGCAGTACAGCTACGGCGCAGAGCGCTAAGGGGTTAATGGCCAAAAAAAAATCTTGATTTTTATTTCCTCCACCAACAAAGAGTTAAGAATGATTTGTAAAATCCGTAGAATAAAAATAAATATTTATTAAACCTGCACGGGGAATACAATAAACAAACTGTTAAAAACCCACCAAGAATTATGATTTCTAGTTATGTCATCCCACAAAAAATGCAATAGAAAGTGACCAAAAAAAGTACTGAGTACTAAAAGTGCAAAGTACTACATATCCCACAAAAAGCAAGCCATCAACCAGCTCAGTACACAAAAAACCAAAAGCATTATGCCATTTGGAAGACGGTGATGCAAAAATAATAGATTTTTCCCCTTATTAGGTTTTATTGTAAGAAACTTAGAAAATGTAAGAAAAAATATCATCAATATTAGTATGATTTCCATGTCATTCTACTGAGATGAGCGAGCACTAAAATGCTCGGGTACTCGTTATTTGAGACAAACTTTTCCCGATGCTCGTCTTGAATAACGAGCCCCATTGAAGTCAATGGGAGACTCGAGCATTTTTCAAGGGGACCAAGGCTCTGCACAGGGAAGCTTGGCCAAACACCTGGGAACCTCAGAAAAGGATGGAAACACCACGGAAATGGACAGGAAACAGCAGGGGCAGCATGCATGGATGCCTCTGAGGCTGCTTAATCGCACCATTATGCCAAAATTATGGGCAACAGCATGGCCATGACAGAGTGACCGAATGAGGCTAGATAGCATCTAAAACATCCAATAATTGACCCTGACACTATAGGGGACGGCATGCAGAGGCAGCGGCAGCAGTGGCAGGCTAGAGAGTCTCATGGCGACATACCCTAAATGGACTCAGGTTTCAACAAAGGAGGTGAAATGATTTCCTATGTGAACAAAAGGTTGACGGTATATTTAGTCGATAACACAGCATGCGACATAGTGACCAAGTTCCATAACGTATCTGGTGAAACACCCGAAAAATGAGCCTGACACAGCTCTTTTGATAAGGGGACGACATGTGGAGGCAGCCATGGAGACGACTTCCATGATTAAGAGCGACAGTATGGGGCATTCATATTGCGCTGCTATGATTGCAACTTCAGGTCTCCAGCATGGCGGCGACAGATGGGCTGAGTTCCACTATGTATCTGGTGAAACACCTGAAAATTCTGCCTGACACAGCTCGTTTGATAAGGGGATGATGTGCTGCATATCATCTCGTGCTCCAGCGTCTGGGGTATAGAGAGTTGAAATGAGACATTGGTGGACGCTGTGGAGGATCGTGGAGGCAAAATGGACAGGAAACAGCAGGGGCAGCATTCTGGAGTACATATGTTTTGTTGATCACTTTTTATTGCATTTTTAGTGGGATATAATAGGTAAAAATCATAATTTTTGGCGGGTTTTTAACGTTTTTTTTTTACGGCGTTCATCATATGGGTTCAATAGTTATTTCGTTTTATTCTATGGATTGTCACGGACGCGGTGATACTATATATGTGGGGTTTGTGTTATGATTTAGACTTTTTTGAGTGTTATATGTCTCTTTATATGTTTTGGGGCTTATGGGCATTTTTAGTGATTTATAAAGTAATTTTTTATTGAAAAACATTTTTTTTACATTTTTTTACATGATCCACCATGGGATATGAACAAGCAATCATCTGATTGCTTGTTCTTGATAATACTCTGCAATACTAATGTATTGCAGGGTATTATCAGTGCCAGCCTATGCAGATGCATAGGCTGACACTTTGCCTTTAAGATGACGTCACAGACGCCATCTTAAAGGTAAACCCTCCAGGCTTCTCTGGGGTCCCGATCGGACCCCAGAGGTGGCAAAACAGCAATCGGCCCCCCCGAAAACGGTGCGGGGGGGCCGATTGTGATGTAAAGACCCCCAGAAGGCATGTTAAATGCCGCGGTCGCGTTGACCGCGGCATTTAACGGGTTAAACACCCGCGATCGGAGCCCACTCCGACCGCGGGTGTTAGCCGGGGATGTCAACGGTAGATTACCGTTGAAATCCCGCGGCTAACGATGCCGGTTCGGCTGCTATACAGCGCTGAACCGGCATCGTCTCTGCGCAGTAGCTGTACTGCGCTGAGCGCTATTCGCGGGACTCAGCGCAGTACAGCTACGGCGCAGAGCGCTAAGGGGTTAATGGCCAAAAAAAAATCTTGATTTTTATTTCCTCCACCAACAAAGAGTTAAGAATGATTTGTAAAATCCGTAGAATAAAAATAAATATTTATTAAACCTGCACGGGGAATACAATAAACAAACTGTTAAAAACCCACCAAGAATTATGATTTCTAGTTATGTCATCCCACAAAAAATGCAATAGAAAGTGACCAAAAAAAGTACTGAGTACTAAAAGTGCAAAGTACTACATATCCCACAAAAAGCAAGCCATCAACCAGCTCAGTACACAAAAAACCAAAAGCATTATGCCATTTGGAAGACGGTGATGCAAAAATAATAGATTTTTCCCCTTATTAGGTTTTATTGTAAGAAACTTAGAAAATGTAAGAAAAAATATCATCAATATTAGTATGATTTCCATGTCATTCTACTGAGATGAGCGAGCACTAAAATGCTCGGGTACTCGTTATTTGAGACAAACTTTTCCCGATGCTCGTCTTGAATAACGAGCCCCATTGAAGTCAATGGGAGACTCGAGCATTTTTCAAGGGGACCAAGGCTCTGCACAGGGAAGCTTGGCCAAACACCTGGGAACCTCAGAAAAGGATGGAAACACCACGGAAATGGACAGGAAACAGCAGGGGCAGCATGCATGGATGCCTCTGAGGCTGCTTAATCGCACCATTATGCCAAAATTATGGGCAACAGCATGGCCATGACAGAGTGACCGAATGAGGCTAGATAGCATCTAAAACATCCAATAATTGACCCTGACACTATAGGGGACGGCATGCAGAGGCAGCGGCAGCAGTGGCAGGCTAGAGAGTCTCATGGCGACATACCCTAAATGGACTCAGGTTTCAACAAAGGAGGTGAAATGATTTCCTATGTGAACAAAAGGTTGACGGTATATTTAGTCGATAACACAGCATGCGACATAGTGACCAAGTTCCATAACGTATCTGGTGAAACACCCGAAAAATGAGCCTGACACAGCTCTTTTGATAAGGGGACGACATGTGGAGGCAGCCATGGAGACGACTTCCATGATTAAGAGCGACAGTATGGGGCATTCATATTGCGCTGCTATGATTGCAACTTCAGGTCTCCAGCATGGCGGCGACAGATGGGCTGAGTTCCACTATGTATCTGGTGAAACACCTGAAAATTCTGCCTGACACAGCTCGTTTGATAAGGGGATGATGTGCTGCATATCATCTCGTGCTCCAGCGTCTGGGGTATAGAGAGTTGAAATGAGACATTGGTGGACGCTGTGGAGGATCGTGGAGGCAAAATGGACAGGAAACAGCAGGGGCAGCATGCATGGATGCCTCTGAGGCTGCCTAATCTTGGGATGGAGCTGGCGGTCCACTGCCAGGCGAGATTTCGCCTGTCCAAGCCCCTGTCTCTCGGCTCTTCCCCACTCAAAATGGGCCTGGGGGCCAGAAGCATTTACTTTGAAAAAATTATAATTTTCAAAGCAGGCCGGGTCGTTTGAATATTTCACCTAGGAATAATGGAATAGCATAGTGGTTCTATTTTTAATTGTTTTTACGGAAATGGTTCCATGATTAAGAGCGACAGTATGGGGCATCCATATTGCGCTGCTATGATTGCAACTTCAGGTCTCCAGCATGGCGGTGACAGATGGGCCGAGTTCCACTATGTATCTGGTGAAACACCTGAAAATTCTGCCTGACACAGCTCATTTGATAAGGGGACGATGTATGGAGGCAGTGAACTAGTAGTAGATTAAAGGTGCTGCAGTTAAAACTATGTTAGTTGGATCTTGAGATGGAGCTGGCGCTCCGCTGCCAGACGAGCTTTCGCCAATCCAAGCCCCTGTCTCTCGGCTACTCCCTAAACAGCACTTCTAAGAACCTTTTGTATGAGATCAAGTGTAGTAGCTTTCTTATAAGTTTAGGATATGGCGGGTGAGGGGAATGTAAACAGATGCGCAAGAAGCGCTGAAATAATATCGGTAAATGATAAAAGTTTGCCAGTATATTTTGTGGATTACACAGCAGGGTGGCGACAAAGTTAACAAGTTTGATGTGGAAGCCATGAAAACAACCCAAAATTCTGCCTGACACAGCTCGTTTGATAAGGGGACGATGTATGGAGGCAGTGAAGTAGTAGTAGATTAAAGGTGCTGCAGTTAAAACTATGTTAGTTGGATCTTGAGATGGAGCTGGAGCTCCGCTGCCAGGCAAGCTTTCGCCAATACAAGCCCCTGTCTCTAGGCTACTCCCCAAACAGCACTTCTAAGAACCTTTTGTATAAGATCAAGTGTAGTAGCGTTCTTATAAGTTTAGGATATGGCGGGTGAGGGGAATGTAAAGAGATGCGCAAGAAGCGCTGAAATAATATCGGTAAATGATAAAAGTTTGCCAGTATATTTTGTGGATTACACAGCAGGGTGGCGACAAAGTTAACAAGTTTGATGTGGAAGCCATGAAAACAACCCAAAATTCTGCCTGACACAGCTCGTTTGATAAGGGGACGATGTATGGAGGCAGTGAACTAGTAGTAGATTAAAGGTGCTGCAGTTAAAACTATGTTAGTTGGATCTTGAGATGGAGCTGGCGCTCCGCTGCCAGGCGAGCTTTCGCCAATCCAAGCCCCTGTCTCTAGGCTACTCCCCAAACAGCACTTCTAAGAACCTTTTGTATAAGATCAAGTGTAGTAGCGTTCTTATAAGTTTGGGATATGGCGGGTGAGGGGAATGTAAACAGATGCGCAAGAAGCGCTGAAATAATATCGGTAAATGATAAAAGTTTGCCAGTATATTTTGTGGATTACACAGCAGGGTGGCGACAAAGTTAACAAGTTTGATGTGGAATCCATGAAAACAACCCAAAATTCTGCCTGACACAGTTCGTTTGATAAGGAGACCATGTATGGAGGCAGCTATATGGACGACTTTTGGAGGCAGCTATGGCGATGACGTGTGGAGGTAGCAATGGAGACAACGTGTGGAGCCAGCTAAAAAGACGACATGTGGAGGCTGCTATGGAGACAATTTAATTTGCATAGTGCCTGTATGTGGCAGTCCAAAAAAGTTTTCAAACCAGAGGAGCAGGTAGGTGGTCCTCCAGAAAAATTAAATAGATTGAGTGCCTGTATGTGGCACTCCCAAAAATTGCTTAAAACAGAGGACCGGGTAGGTGGCCCTCCAAAAAAATTAAATACATAGAGTACTATAGCTAGACCCATTTGGCCCTGGCAAAAAATAGCCAGTTTCCTATGCTTTAGTGTACAAAGAGGAGGAGAAGGAGGACAATGAGGAGGAGGAGTGCAAACATTATTCAGGTTGAGCTTCTTTCACCTTCTTTCAGCGCCAGTTCGTGCCACATGTCCAGCTTTGAAACCCAGTAGTTGTAGGGAGCTGTGTGATCATTTAGGACGATGGTATGGTCAGCTACGTACTCCCTCACCATCTTTCTGTAAAGATCAGCCCTACTCTGCCGAGACTGGGGACAGGTGACAGTGTCTTGCTGGGGTGACATAAAACTGGCAAAGGCCTTGTAAAGCGTACCCCTGCCAGTGCTGGAAAAGCTGCCTGCTCGCCTACTCTCCCTCGCTACTTGTCCCGCAGACGTGCGCCCTCTGCACTAACGCTGTCAGAAGGGAAATACTGTTTCAGCTTGTGCACCAGGGCCTGCTGGTATTCATGCATTCTCACACTCCTTTCCTCTCCAGGGATGAGAGTGGAAAGATTTTGCTTGTACCGTGGGTCCAGGAGAGTGAATACCCAGTAATCGGTGCTGGAATAAATTCTTTGAACGCGAGGGTCACGGGATAGGCAGCCTAGCATGAAATCTGCCATATGCACCAGAGTCCCAACGCGCAAGAATTCACTCCCCTCACTGGCCTGACTGCCCATTTCCTCCTCCTCCAACTCCTCCAACTCCTCTTCTTCTGCCCATACACGCTGAACAGTGAAGGACTGAACAATGGTCCCCTCTTCTGTCTCGCCAACATTCTCCTCCTCTTCCTCCTCATCCTCCTCCACCTCCTCCGATATGCGCTGAGAAACAGACCTAAGGGTGTTTTGGCTATCAACAACGGAATCTTCTTCCCTCGTCTCTTGTGACGAGCGCAAAGCTTCCGACTTCATGCTGACCAGAGAGTTTTTCAACAGGCCAAGCAGCGGGATGGTGAGGCTGATGATGGCGGCATCGCCACTGACCATCTGTGTTGACTCCTCAAAGTTACTCAGCACCTGACAGATATCAGACATCCACGTCCACTCCTCATTGTAGACTTGAGGAAGCTGACTGACCTGACTACCAGTTCTGGTGGAAGTTGACATCTGGCAGTCTACAATCGCTCTGCGCTGCTGGTAAACTCTGGATAACATGGTTAATGTTGAATTCCACCTCGTGGGCACGTCGCACAACAGTCGGTGAGTGGGCAGTTGGAGGCGGCGTTGCGCTGCCCTGAGAGTGGCAGCATCTGTGCTGGACTTCCTGAAATGCGCACAGATGCGGCGAACCTTCGTGAGCAAATCAGACAGATTGGGGTATGTCTTGAGGAAACGCTAAACTATGAGATTTAACACATGGGCCAGGCATGGCACATGTGTCAGTCTGCCTAGTTGCAGAGCCGCCACCAGGTTACGGCCGTTGTCACACACAACCATGCCTGGCTTCAGGTTCAGCGGTGCCAACCAAAGATCAGTCTGCGCCGTGATGCCCTGTAATAGCTCTTGGGCGGTGTGCCTTTTATCGCCTAGGCTCAGCAGTTTGAGCACCGCCTGCTGTCGCTTAGCGACGGCACTGCTGCTGTGCCTAGAGCTACCGACTGATGGCGCCATGCCCACGGATGGTAATTCGGAGGAGGAGGTGGAGGAGCGGTGGGAAGAGGAGGAGGCATAGTAGGCCTTTGAGACCTGGACCGAGGTAGGCCCCGCAATCCTCGGCGTCGGCAGTATATGAGCAGCCCCAAGGTCAGCCTCCACCAAGTTAACCCAATGTGCCATCAGCGATATATAGTGGCCCTGCCTGGCAGCACTCGTCCACGTGTCCGTGGTCAGGTGGACCTTATCAGAAACGGCGTTGGTCAGGGCACGGATGATGTTCTCTGACACGTGCTTGTGCAGGGCTGGGACGGCACATTGGGAAAAGTAGTAGCGGCTGGGGACCGAATACCGAGGGGCGGCCGCCGCCATGAGGTTTCGAAAGGCCTCGGTCTCTACCAGCCTATAGGGCAGCATCTCCAGGCTAAGCAACTTAGAGATGTGGACGTTGAGGGCTTGGGCATGTGGGTGGGTTGCGCTATACTTCCTTTTGCGTTCCAGCATCTGGGGTATGGAGAGCTGAACGCTGGTGGATGCTGTGGAGGATCGTGGAGGCGAAGATGGGGTTTTTCGAACAGGAGGTGTTTGGGCCGTGGTCCTGGGCAGGGGGCTGACTAGCAGATGACACAGGGGAAGGAGCAGTGGTGTGCCCGGCCGGAGGTGAACGGGCTTGGTGCCATTAAGTGGGGTGTTTAGCATTTATATGCCTGCGCATACTGGTGGTAGTTAAGCTAGTAGTGGTGGAACGCCTGCTGATCCTGGTTTGGCAAAGGTTGCACACCACAGTCTGTCGGTCATTCGGTGTTTCTTTAAAGAACCTCCAGACTTCTGAAAATCTAGCCCTCGCCACGGGAGCTTGACTACGGGCAACATTTGGCGCTGATGCACCAGCTCTGGCCCTGCCTCTCCGTCTGGCCCCACCACTGCTACTTCCAACCTGTTCTGCTGTAGGACTCGCCTCCGTCTCAGAAGCACTGTGTTCACCCGGCCTATCAACCCAGCTTGGGTCTGTCACCTCATCATCCTCCGATCCCTCAGTCTGCTCCCCCCTCGGACTTCCTGCCCTGACAACAACTTCCCCACTGTCTGACAACCGTGTCTCCTCATCGTCGGACACCTCTTTACACACTTCTTCCACTACGTCAATAATGTCATCATCACCCACAGACTGCGACCGGTGGAAAACCTGGGCATCGGAAAATTGCTCAGCAGCAACCGGACAAGTGGTTTGTGACTGTGGGAAGGGTCCAGAAAACAGTTCCTCAGAGTATGCCAAATTTTGCTGGGAGGGGGCAGACTGGGGGGAAGGAGGCTGAGGTGGAGGAGCTGGAGGAGTGCTGATTTCGGTGACATGGGTGGACTGCGTGGAAGACTGACTGGTGGACAAATGGCTAGAAGCATTGTCCGCAATCCACGACATCACCTCTTCGCACTGTTCTGGCCTCAACAGTGCTCTACCACGAGTCCCAGTAACTTGAGACATGATGAACCTAGGGAGTGTAGCTCTGCGGCGTTCCCCTGCTCCCTCATCAGCAGGTGGTGTCTCACCCCGCCCAGGACCACGGCCTCTGACCCCTGCAATAGTTGGACGCCCACGTCCACGCCCTCGTCCTCTACCCCTAGCCCTCGGGTTAAACATTTTCAAAATTAAAGTGTAAACTTCAAATTTTTTTTTTTTGTGTTTTTTGTGTTTTTTTTTTTAAACATAAGGATGCTATCCTATTGCTATGGCTAGTTTCTAACCTACACTGACAGCACACAACTGGATTTTGTGCTGTGCCAGATGACTTTGAGTTATAAGATAAATAAACGTAAAAAATAAATAAATCAGCAGACTCGGCGTAATTCAAATCAAACCCCTAATAAATTGTCCCACTTCGGTGTTTGAGGTGGATATGTGTGTCACTAAGAGCTAAACACAACAGTCGCAAGTCCCCCTGCAAATTACTCACAATATGGTACTAGCTGCACTACTAATGCCAGCAAGCCCAGCCACAAGCAAACCAAAAGAAAAAGGAAAATATAACGCTATTGTAGGCCTAAATAAGCTGTTGGGGTTCTCCTATGGCTATTTTCTAGCCCACACTCAAAGCACACTGCTTTGGCAGATTAATGTGAGTTCTAAAAAGAAATAAACGTAAAAAAAAATAAATCAGCAGACTCGGCGTAATTCAAATCAAACCCCTAATAAATTGTCCCACTTCGGTGTTTGAGGTGGATATGTGTGTCACTAAGAGCTAAACACAAGTCTCCCTGCAAATTACTCACAATATGGTACTAGCTGCACTACTAATAGCAGCAAGCCCAGCCGCAAGCAAACCACAAAAAAGGAAAATAAAACGTTATTGTAGCCCTAAGAAGGACTGTTGGGTTCTTGTAGAATCACTCCTGCCTAACACTATTCTAATAGAACACCCTAACGCTTTCCCTGACCAGCAGCAGCTCTCTCCCTAGCGGCATCCAGACAGAGAATGACGCGAGCAGCGCGGGCAGGGGCTAGTCTATTCCAGGGTCACCTGATCTGCCTAGCCAACCACTGCTATCTACGGGCAATGGGTAAGCGTTCTAACATCATGCTGGGTGGAGTGCAGAGTCTCCTGGCTTGTGATTGGCTCTGTTTCTGGCCGCCAAAAAGCAAAACGGCGGGAGATGCAATTTTCTCCAGCGGGTGAAGTATTCGTCCGAGCAACGAGCAGTTTCGAGTACGCTAATTCTCGAACGAGCATCAAGCTCGGACGAGTATGTTCGCTCATCTCTACATTCTACTGATCCATAGAATAAAAATGAGTCGTTAATTAGGCTACATGTTGAACACCAAAAAATAAATAAAAATAAAAATCAATTACATAATTGATACTTTCTACTTCTCCCTCCCCCAAAAAAGTTAATATGTTTTCAACAATAGGGCATACCAACCCCAAAATAATAACACTGGAAAATACATCTCATCCGCCCAAAAATTTGCACACACAGTGCCCCTGTGACAGAAAGAAAGGCCAAAGTCCGCCTGTGGGGTGTCTCCATACTCAAGAGAAATTGAATAACAAATTTTAAGAATGGTTTTCTCTTTTTATTTGTTGAATATATGTAAATTTTAGGGCTAAATGAATGTATTACCGACAAAATAAGACCATTCTAGATTTTGTCTCCATTTTGTTTTAATTACTATGCAGCACTCAAAGAGTTAAAAATTTTCCTAAAAGCAGTTTTGAATGGATTGAATGGTATACTTTTGAAAATGGGGGAATTCATAAGGGGAGTCTAATAATTTTATATTTCAAACTCATTTGAAACAAAAATACTAAAAATGTAAATGTAGAAATTTTTAGGAAAAAAAATTTTAAACACTGTTTTATTTGTAGGATGTCTAACGTCATAGAAGAATGAATGGACTTTTAAAAAATGTTGAGATATGGGAAATGTTAGTAAGTAACTAGTTTGGGTGAAAACCAGATGATTTAAAATTTTGGAAATGACACATTTCTCAAAAAATGTAGCAAATTTTATTTATTTTCATAAATAAATGCAAAACATATCAACCATAATTTACTACTATCATATATTACAATGTGTCACAAAAAAAAAATCTCAAAATCATTTTGGTAAGTTAAAGTGTTCAACAGTTCTATCCATATAAAGTAACACATGCTAGATTACAAACAAAGAGCCAAGCCTTAACATAAAAACTGGCTGCATCTTGAAAGTGTTAAACAAGTATCACAGCAATCAAAAATATAAAAAATTATTATTCCCTTTGGTGCAACCCGTGACAGAAATAAATCGGAATCAATCGTTTTGCAATTATGCCACACGTAAACATTTTAATAAAAAGAGAAAAGTTGATCAAAAGGTCTTTGTCTTGCAAAAAATGACACCCTTCATAGATCCATACATTGAAGCATGAAGAACTTATTAATGTCAGAATATAACAAAACTTTTTTTGTACAAAGGATGTAATTTTATGTATATGTACAAAAACATAATAAAAACTAAAATTTTCGATCTAACCATAACGACACGTGATCGTATTGACCGAAACAATAAAGGGTATTTTGAGTGCACAATTTATCTTCAAAAACGAGCCCTTAAGAAAATTCCACCATATTTGCAATTTTTTTTCAGATTCCCACTACATTGCCTGGAATATTAAATATTGACACTAGGAAGTATGATTTCTTAAGCAGAAAACAATAATAAAAATTCCTTTATTTATATAGCACCTACAGATACAAAGAGCTTGCCAAATCAGTCTCTGTCCCCATGGGGCTCACAATCTAATCAGCCTACCAGTATGTTTTGGAGTATGGGAAGTAACCGGAGGACCTGGAGGAAACCCACGTAAACACAGAAAACAAGCCTTTATATAGCTGTACATGGAAAGAAGTTATAGCTTTTGAAAAAAAAAAACAGATGAGGATTAAAAAATACTGTATGTGTGAGATATGTACTGTGGTTAAATATATTTGGCATAGACATCACACATTTACCTTCAGCTACTTCAAACATATGGTCCAAGCTGACATCTGGTACAGATTGTAATTACACATTGCTTATAGACAATGGAAACACACTGCCTGGTACATAATTATCTTGAATGTACTAATAATAAGTAATTATTGATTGGATAGAATCTGCCACATCTAAAAGTGCTTTGACAGCTCATTGGTACAGTTAATATTGTCAAAGTCAGATCTGAAGAGACAGTGGTTCTTGAAAGTCTAACTGGCAAAATGCCTGTATTGGTCCAGTATCATAAAAAAACTGAGTGACATTTGAAATCCGCTGAAAGTTAATTTCAATGGATTAATTGTATCACAGAATTGTCAACCACTGAGTATTAGATATGGAGTATTAGATATGTAGAGTATTAGATATGTAACACTATAGAAATCTACCATGAGAATCACTCACATGTATATATTTTCTCCTGAATTCCACAACTGTCATTGTTATATTCTTGAATCCCTAGAACTTTTTAACAAATAGCTTTCAAAAATATTCAAATGAGCCTTAGGGTCTCTTGGGGGCTTCATTGGAGCTCCTCTGGCATCTGCCATGTTTTAATTTATTCCCTCCTCCACTCCTTGGCTGCTTACCTTGTACTACCCCTACCCGAGGCAGAAAGTTGGTGAATCATCTAGCTCTCTGAAAACCTGCACATGCGCGGTAGTATGTTTGGACGTGGGAGGAAGATAATACCGCACAATTCCACAATTTAGTTAGAACTGGCTCTCTGCCTGGGCAATGCAGGTAGCCTAGGAGTGGAGGAGGGAATAAATTAAAACATGGCAGAGCTTGGAGGGTCTCGGATGACACTCTTAGAGCCCTCAAGGTTCATTTGAATATTTTTAAGAGCTATTTTTTAGCAAGTTGCATGGATTCAAGCATATGGCAATTTTTGTGGCTAAAAGATTTTGACATACTCCATAGACGGGGATTTAAAATCTTTTTGGGTCAACGGTGCCACATTTTTAGATTTTGGGCCAGATGCCAGTGATTGCTTGGTGTCACTCATGACTCTTAACCATTCTAACACAAAGCTTGAAAGCTGCACAAGGCCTGTAAAAATTGCTTTAATTGAGTCACATTTTTAAAACTTAGCGGCATTTGGTCGGCACTGTTATTAAATGGGGCATTCTGAAGGCTAAGGAGTTACTTCATGTAAAGTAGTTCAACAGGGAAACATGGGGGGTAAATGGGGCTTCTGTAGGAAAGGAGATGGCATAATAGAAGGTGGCAATAACTTTCGGAAAGTAAAGTGGTGGGGGATGGTAACAAGTAGCAAAGGTTCTGTAATATTGAGCTTCAAGAGGCTTAGTTGGGGGCACAGAGGTACAGCACTGTAGCAGACTGCATGTGCAAAGTACAATAGTTGGAGAATGCCTCCCAAATCACATACAGGTCTCATTGGAAGAATCTGTAAAAGTCATTGGCATCAGCACTAAATTATTGCCTAAACCAATTATTGGATCATGTGACCACAATCTGACATGCTCAGCAGCATGCATAAATGGAAAAAAATTAGCATCTAACTCGAAAAAGCAAAGAAAGAAGTAAGGGGATTCAAATATTTGGTTATTATAAATTGGCAGCATTTTAAATTGGGGAGAATCAAGGAATTCCAGAAAAACAGAGCGAAAATTGGGCATTATGAGGAATGGTCTATAAATGTTAAATGTAAGCGGAAATATTGAAGCATCTTTGGGCAGTTCTGAAACAGAGGGAAGATAAGGTGCTCCTGAATCAGATGATAACACACCTTCAGGACAGGGGCTCATGCATATGAAACATAGCATTTGAGCCACTACATATTCAAAGGCATCTAACAAAGCTAATTTGCATAGTGTGGAAAAAGACCCACATCATAAAGCCCCCCATCGGCCTGTGAGCCCTCTCCATGCACCCACACCCGACGCGTGCTGTACTATTATGGCGCACGTCGGGAAGGGGTTAAGGTGTACAAATGCTACAAATGCTACAAATTCAGCACAGATTGCAACAAGAAACATACATGTAATATATAATCTTATTTAGAGGGGGTTGTGGAGGGAAGATTTTTCTGAATAATGAGGGAGCCCTTCTTTTAAGAATTTCATTTTAGAAACAACTTTTGCCTATTGACCTTATTGTTACATATATGCAAATTTAGCAATTTCCTAAATTATAATAATAAAAAAAATTTCTAAAAGTGTCTTCGTTTTCATCAATATATTTTGTTTTTGACATATTTCAAACACACACACATGCGCTTGTTACACTTTTTTGGCTTAAAAACACATTTTATTTGGACACTGCAAGCTGTGGTATTCTTTAATTAGCTTCTTGAGCTGATAGGAAAAATTTGGCAACCGTAGTAAAAAAAAATTCCCCACAATCAGTGAAGCAAGGGATTGCTTTGAATTCAATTGCCCATATAACCAGGGCTTTTAAGAGTTTTATGTGAAAGTTGAGCGGTATGCGATCCTGACTGACTGAACTATTGTTGAGTTGACTTCATTATCAACGTGACTTATTAATAATGCGTTGCTAGGATTACACAAATTATAAATGCCTAGGTGGAATTTAAAAGTAAAGTTGTCTTTTTTAACAAAAAAAAATAAAATTTAGAAGATCAAAATTTAAAAAAGTATATCACTGATAAATGAAAAAATAATATAACAGCAGGAAATATGATAAATATGCCCCAGAATGTCTAAGTCCATAATAATTTCAGTAAAACATTTTTCTTTTTGTCACAATAAAACATATTTTTTGCAATATTTTTGCTTGATTTTAGGGTTCTTCCTCCCATTGTCAAAGAATTCTTTCGTACTGTATATCGGAATTAATGGGCACATTTTCCCTGGTCACTTGTTGTAGAATTTGTATGCAGCAGTAGCATCTCCTTAGAGGATCACAACAATATAGGGGGTCTTTTCAATAAAGTCTGAAACCTTTATCATATGATCACTGAACAGCTAATAAAAGCTACCTTGGTGGGGGTCCATGGAAATCTCAGTCTTTGGCGCAGACTGTAATTACACTATTTCTTTTACTGCCACAGACTTGAAATAGCAAAATATCAGAATTTTTTGATTATCCACTTCACTTACTCTTTGGCAAACTTGTTGGCAGTGTACGTTTATTGGCACTATGTCCCTTGTACACTTTGTCTGGGTAGTGGCTGAGGTAGTGGTCCTGTAAAGACAGCCCATTGCTAGGAAATCACAATCACAGGATGAGAATGACCCTTTTATTTGTGATAAAGTAAATCTTGAACTGTCCATATCTGATCATGAGACTGCTATCAGTAAATTGTACTTAACATCCTAAATCTTCTATACTTTTGCTTAACTTAATGTAACCTGCTGTACTACAAAGGTAGTTCTTACCTATCAATCAAATTCAAATTTTGTTATTTCAAACACCTACACAAGAAGTAGGATGGAGGAGGATGGGACAGATTCCCAATGCTTCACGTCACAAATGTGATATGAGTGACGGATCTTGTCCCCCCTCCACATTTTTTATTTTGTTTATTTTATGCTTAATTGAAGTGAATGGTCTTATATTTATCTACGTAAAACTTCATAAGCCATATGTTTTACGTTTTTGTTGACCTTACCACTTATTCAAACTGAATAAATACAGCTGAATAGATTAAAAAAGAGGAAGAACAAATTTGTATGGTTTATCGCCTTCAGAGACAAGGGGTCTTCTTGTTTTGGGGATTGGGTGTGGGGCTTCTAAGGGTCTGTGTACCCCGAATGACAAGTATTCTGTTTTGTTCTTGTTTGAAAATTCTAATAAAAATAAATATTTTAAAAAAATTAATAAATACTATTTGTGCCAAAAAAACCATAAAAATCACTTAAAGGAAACCTACCACTTGAAGTGGCAGGTTTCAGATGGAAATACCGGGCACCAGCTCAGGGTGAGCTGGTGCCGGAGCTTATTTTCGTCAGTGTTTTAAACCGCGGTATCGCAGTTTAAAACACTTTTTAAACTTTATAGCCGGCGCAGGCAGGTACGCGCTCGGCGCTTACCATGCGCGCGGCTCTCCTTCACTTCCTATGTAGCCGCACGCACGGTAAGCGCCGAGCGTGTACCTGCCTGCGCCGGCTATAAAGTTTAAAAAGTGTTTTAAACCGCGATACCGCTGAGCTGGTGTCCGGTATTTCCATCTGAAACCTGCCACTTCAAGTGGTAGGTTTCCTTTAAACTACTCTTTAGGCAAAAGCTGACTCATTGGTGGAAGTGTGGAGTGGAAGCTACCCAGTTTGGTGCACTCTTACATAAGAGCAATGATAAATACATGTTAACCCCTTAACGCTCTGCGCCGTAGCTGTACGGCGCAGAGGTACAGGGAATGTTTGAAGAGGGCTCACGGGCTGAGCCCTCTTCATACAGAGGTGGGGGTTGTTGCATATTGCAGCAAACCCCCACCGCTAATAACCGCGGTCGGTACTTGCACCGATCGCGGCTATTAACCCTTTCATTGCCGCTGGCGGCATTTAAAAGACGATCGCCGCGCCCCCGAACGTCATCGGGGGGCGGCAATTGGTTGCCATGGTAGCCTCGGGTCTTCTGACCCGAGGCTTAATGGCTTCTGCAGATTCGTTACAATGAGCCAGTGGCTCATTGTAATGAATGAGCTGCAAAAATGCCATATATTGCAATACAGAAGTATTGCAGTATATGGTAGGAGCGATCTGACCATCTAGGGTTAATGTACCCTAGATGGTCTAAGAATTAGTGAAAAAAAAAGAAAAAAAAAAGTTTAAAAAATAAAAAAAATTAATAAAATATTAAAAATTCAAATCACCCCCGTTTTTGCTAGAACTGATATAAAACATAATAGTATCACCGCGTCCCAAAATGCGCGATCTATCAAAATATAAAAACGGTTACGGCCGACGGTGACCTCCGAGACAGGAAATGGCACCCAAATGTCCGAAATGCAACTTTTACACCTTTTTACATCACATAAAAAATGGAATAAAAAATGATCAAAATGTCGCACAGAGCTCAAAATGGTAGCAATGTACACATTCATTTAATTTTTGAAAATGTATTAAAACACAATAAAACCTATATAAATTTGGTATCACCCGATCACACCAAACCAAAGAATAAAGTAGGCATGTTATTTGGAGCGAAGAGTGAAAGTCGTAAAAACTGAGCCCACAAGAACGTGGCGTTTTTTTCAATTTTTTCATATGTGGAATTTTTTTTCAGCTTCGCAGTACACGGCATGTTAAAATAAATAACATTACGGGAAAGTAGAATTTGTTACGCACAAAATAAGCCCTCACACAGGTCTGTACACGTAAAAATGAAAAAGTTATGGATTTTTGAAGGTGGAGAGCTATAAATGAGCAAAAAAAACCCTGCGTCCTTAAGGGGTTAAAGAAGTGTTGTAACATGCGTTACTTTGCAGCTTACATAGTAAGTACAGTTGAAATGCAGCTTCAGAGCTCAATGATGTGCGCACACTGACAACTGTTCCCCACCAAAAGTGACCATGATCATCTTGGAACTAAAAGTCCAAGGAGTAAAGATGCCCCCCCTTCATCTTCTTCTTGGAATCATGTTTTTTAATGTAAACAATTAATGTTTCCCTTTTTAACTGGATTACACCGGGAAACTGAATCTTTACTCTTTGCACTTTAATGCCTGTACCCGAGTCCCAGACCAAGGTCTTTTTCTTGCTTCCATTGATACATCTATACTTACTGCCTGCAGGAATGGGTGAGCTACAGTTCAAACTCTAAGTGGTTTATCTTTCATGGACTAGTATCTTTTTTTGCTTATCATTCTTGGAACATGGAGGAATCGAAAAAAGTGGTCATTGCATCATTCCCTCTTGTGAACAGTCATGAATCTACCTAGGAAAAAGATGGCATCCACATCAACTTTATCCTATATATTCTTATTTCTGCTTGGTTTATAATTTTGGGGCCAAAGACAGACATTTCTATTAATACAATCTGTGCTGCTAATGAAAAGGATGATTGTGGTGTGTATATGTGAACTGAAACACTAGACTTGCAGAGCTTTGATGTTAAAGTTGAAACCTTTGATCCTCTTCTGGATCCAGTAATAAATGATTTCCCTGTCTCACGATTACTAGAGATCTCACAGGGGTCTGCCCTTGTATCCTCCATATAGATATATCTGTGTCGTTTTATCCCTAGTGTAAAGCTGAGCCGTATTTTAGATAGTGACACTAGAAATGTGTACCCCATGTGTGATTTACTAAGAAAATGATTGGATTTTATTTCAAAAGAATATCGTTTTGGTGGGAAACTACTTACCTCATATATCCATTAATCTGGCAAACTCACCACAAGAGTTGATAATGAATGCTTCTCATGGGAACTGCTAAATCCACATACACTCTACTATTAGCAGCATGAGTGGCAATTGCTGGATCAATGACAATTAGCTTGGAATTAGTGAATCCTAAAAACAACTACATAATGACTAATGGGAAATTATGTAGTGTTTTAAATTACTGAAAGATGCAAATCTAAAATGAACATGAATATGGTATAACCAAATACACAATATTTCTCCATATGATCCATTTCAGGATTTCAGGTGCCTCAAACACATCCAAAACATGCCTAAAATTAAGCACACACTTTTTCAATATTTATAAAGCACTATTCATAGTAGTTTGGATCACATAGAATAACTCAGTAACTTATGGTGGCATTTTTAAATGTTGTCACCTTTGTCTATAAAAAAACTGTACTATCTATGAGGCTCCTCTCGGTTAAACGTCTAGTGCTGCCTTTGGACTCCAGGAAAATAAAATTTTGTGAGTAAATTTTATCAATCCTGATTGTCTTTAAGGCAGCACAAGAACAATGAGACTTACCAGCAATACCTACTGTAAAGGGTGGGTCAAGCACGCCAACTGCAACACTCTTTTGCCAAACTTAGACCCCTCTGCCACTAATGAGTCAAGCCTGTAGTGACGAATAAATGTAGAGGAGTTTGACCACATTGCAGCCTTGCAAATGTCATCTAGAGGAATATAGCCCATCTTGGCCCATGAGGTCGCTGTTGACCTGGTGGAATGGGCTCTAATCTTCAAGGGAGATGGAAGTTTTGCTAGAAGATAACATTTTTCAATGGCAGATCTAATCCACCTTGCTAGCGTAGTTGTGCTGGCTTTTTGCCCCTTATTGTGGCATCTTAGCTGTAAAAAGAGTGCTTCGGACTTACGGAAGAAATTTGTTCTTTGGATATATATCAGAATTGCTCTTCTGACATCCACCAGATGCCCTTTTCTCTGTTCCTCATCTTGGGGATTTGGAAACAGAACTGGTAGACAGATTTCTTGTGTAATATTCTTGAAAGATGGAACTTTGGGAAGAAATCCTGGCATGGTTCTTAGGATAAGGCATTCTCCTAAGTCCCTTAAGTATGGATACCTATGGGACAAGGCTTGTAGCTCGCTAACACACCTTGCTGAGGAGATAGCTACTAGGAAGAGAGTTTGGATCCTTTTGCAAAGGTTCAAATGGTGAACCTACGAGTTGCTCCAGAACCGTAGGTAAGTCCCAGGAAGGGGCTGGAGGATGAGGATTTGGATCCATTCTTGAGAGAGCCTTGAAAATTTTTTTTATCAAGGGATAACCCGAGAAGATTAATCCAGCATCCATAGAAAGAAAAAGCGTCACTCACCGATCACCGGACCCGAGGCTTGAGAAAGCGCTCTCAGCGCGAAATGGCCCGTCGCCTTCCGTGGCGTGCATCACCCCTGTCCTGACTCCTTCCACAATAAAATTCTCTTGCTTGTGATCGGTGAGTGCCGCTCTTTCTTTCTATGGATACTGGATTAGTCTTCTACTGTGAAGCTTGGACGTGCATCCCACAGCAGTATTATTTTGTTTGCCGGTTCCAACGTGTGGCTGTGACTGTCGGACCTGGACTTTGCTCTTTGCCTGGGTTCAGGTGGTGCCAGTCACTCTGTCTTCTCTGGTGTCTATTACCCAAGAAGATATTCTGTAATTGTGCATTTAGCGCATTAAATTGAACCTTAAGAGTATTAATCTTGAGGCCTTTTTGATATCCTCTTGCAGGAACTGAAGTACTGAATTTAAAGAATCAGGAGTAGTGGTGTTTTGAGCACACCATGACTTAAACAGAGACCAGACTCTATTGTAGAATTTCACTGTAGAGGGTCTTCTTGATAGCAGCAGAGTGTTTATAACTTCCTTTGAAAAACCTAAATTTTTAAAATTTTCCCTGTCAGTCTCCAGACTGCTAGTTGAAGCATTCCTGGGTTCGGGTGAACCTGACCTCTCTGCAAGAGTAAGTTGTGGGAAACCGGAAGTTTGATAGGATCTTCTTTTGAAAGTGACCACGCGAGTGAGAACCAGGCCCTGTGTGGGCAAAAAGGAAGGATGGCTATGGCTTCCGTCTTGTCCTCTCTGATTTTCGTCAAGACCCTCGGGATGAGAACCGGGATTGGAGCCTTTTGCAAAGGTTCAAATGGTGAACCTACGAGTTGTTCCAGAACCGTAGGTAAGTTCCAGGAAGGGGCTGTAGGATGAGGATTTGGATCCATTCTTGAGAGAGCCTTGAAAAAATTTTTTATCAAGGGATTACCCGAGAAGATATTCTGTAATTGTGCGTTTATCACATTAAATTGAACCTTAAGAGTATTAATCTTTCCCCAGAATACCATCCAGCCTGGTGCCTGAGAGATGCCTAGGTCCCCGGAGGTCAGCCCACACCCGGATGGTATCGGAACTCTCCCGGCGTGCGACCACCGCAGCCGGTTAAGGGAGATTAGGGGGGTTATTAACCCGTGTGCCCCTCCGTTGCCCAGGAGGAGCACACCTTCGGAGCGAGGGACGCTACTATACAGCGTATACAATCCGGGTGTTAGGGCTCGGAACCCTTAATGTGTCTTACGTCTTACGTATTTCACTCACGAAATACACCCTCACCATTTACACTTTCTAGACCTGACCATTTCCCTTGACCCTGATGGCCGTGTCAATACAGAAATATACAGAAAACCAACAGCAACGAACAGCTTGCTTCATTGGGATACCTGGCATCCTATGCCATTAAAGAGAAGTATACCCATAGGTCAATATCTAAGGGCCAGACGTAATTGTTCCGCCGAAGCCCCTTTCCAGAGGGAGTGTGATAACCTCTACCTCAAATTTCTGAGACGTGGGTACCCAAAAAAACCCCTACAAAAGGCTTACCGTAGAGCTATACACACCCCTCGTGAGAGTTTACCAAGGGATACTCACCCTAAAGAACCTTCCAAAAGAGTCATCCGATGTATAGGCACATATGATGGATACGCGTCCGAAATTACACGCATTCTTAAAAAGCATTGGCAGATATTAAGATCTGACTCGGACCTATGCCAGGTATAGCGTCACATATCGATGCAGTCAGAATCTAAGAGATTATCTGGTAAAGAGCTACCTACCCACTGATGTTGCACAATCCACCTGGCTCAAATCTGATATAAAGGGATCCTTCCCATGTGGAAACTGTAGCTTTTGTTCCCAAGTACCAAAAGAAAAGGCTTTTCGTAATCCATGTGATGGCCGTGAATATATACGATCAGACAGTTTATAAACTGCAAGAGTACCAACATCATATACATTGCCTCATGCCCGTGTCCCAAATTATACGTAGGGAAAACCACACAGCAATTTAGACGTCGGATCTCACAACATCTGAGTTCCGTACGGACCAATGCAGAGGTCCCAATCGCCAGGCATATGCACGAGCACCATCATGGCGATCCCAGCCTATTGAGATTTTGGGGCCTCTGCAAAGTGACATTGGGCCCAAGAGGCGGTGATCTAGATCGTAAACTTCTTCAGGTCGAAGCTAGATGGATATACCAACTTAATTCTTTGAGCCCTCAAGGACTTAATTAAGGTTTCTCCTATTCTGCATTCCTTTAAGAAGCATATTTTTATTCCTGTTGGACTTATTTTTATATATCACCTATTAACAATACTTAGATTACACACAATCAGGAGCTAATGGTAGGCCCGTTACTTTCATACTAATGACAGGACAATGTTTGACAACGCTTTGTCCTTGCCATCCGAATGACTTAGCAATTGGTCTTATATCTAATGTAACTCATCAGTGTCACTTACTTATTAGACAAATTAGGAATTATCGTAACACATACCTACAGTTACTTATCATGGACTGCAACACTCATTAATACTGTAGGCCTGTATTCCCCTTGCACCGAGCGACACAGGATGGTTGCTGGACAAAAATTCTTTCACCTTTCCGCAATACCTAGAATATTAAGTCATCGCGCAGGCGCATATTCTTCCCGCACATGACGATCACATGGCAGGAATTTTTCTATTTCCCTGCACATACGCGAAGGGTCTATCGCGCACTGCGCATGCGCAAACTTTCGTGGGTATCGCGGCAACTTGTGGTAGTTCGGCGCATGCGTGGAATACTTGGTGACATCATCAATACCGGATGTCACCTATTGATGTCCTCATATCAGGCGGCACCCAATAGAATCCGCCGTTGAACGGACCAGCTAGCTTGTACCAATTACCAATGGTATGCTTAGTGATGTCATCATCCACTTTAACAGCAATATGGGATCCATATACCCGATTGGTCCACAAGGTCAGTGGCATCCATGAACTTCATTGGGTGTGCCCAAATAGTCGGAACCAATGACGCTATAGCTCCGTAGAGGGGGTGTAACTCCCAAAACATGGCAAAGAGACGATTGGCCAGCATAGAGGTCACTTTTACGTTGCTAAGCAACCCCAACAACAAACTGTTGTCATTGGTGCTCACATTCAATAGAAACCGCCCTAAATTTATAAATACCTACCCTAGCTCCTCCCACAACTCACTAGCCCCGATCCCCTGATGACGCTGGTTCTCCAGCAAAACATGTCGGGGGGGCTATTGTTTGGCTTTTAACTTGTCTCGTCTGAGGCTGTCTTACCAATGGGTCGCTGCAGGGACCCGGACAAATGCCATTAGGCTTTTTTTTAATAATGTGTGTCAAAACCCTATCATTTAATCTTTTACGTTACGTTTTAGGCCAGACCAAGAAGGCTCCATTCTGTCTTAGGACAGCTTTGTAAATAAATTGTTAGTTGCCTTGGCAGTCCTAAAAGGGCTCCTTCTTGTGAAAAATTCAAGCTGAGTTATTACTCCATATTTGAACACTGAGGCTACTTGGAAGATAAGATCACAAACTATAATTTATAGCACTTATCTTTATTCACTGATTTTGCTGCACTTTTGCATTGTATGTTATAATTTATTCATTAGGACACAAATGTAAATGCATGTGAATTAAAATCTTCCATTCCATCTGTACATAGAAATTGAAATACACCAAGCCATTTAACCAAGAGAACTATAATACCGGTGTAATGCAGGTAATTTGGTATTTTAAGATTGACGTATGTAAAATAAATGATCTCAATCAATTAATCACATTGTTGCTTTTACTGGAATTTTCTCATATAAAACTCCTCATAGAATTTCAATTACCTTCAAGTCAGTAAGTACTAACAAATGAGGGAATAAACATATGTGTTAGACTGGCTGATATACAGCAGTTGCTGTTATACCATACTCTATCTGCACCTCCTGTTCCATGTACAAAAAATACACAATGGGTTTTCAGCATCGAGAACCTAGGGCTGCAATCGGAAATTTCACCCATACGCATATTACATTTTAACATTGTGCACCAAATCACATACATATTTTGTTACAAACACCAAAAGATTTCAGCAAATAATTATTGATGTTTTGGAATTTTCCAATATACTTTCTGTATCAGTTCCTCACTGTTTTCTAGATCTCTGCTTGCTTTTATAGTCAGGAAGCTTTGTTTATACCCAGTGGATAGAATTTTGTCCATGGTTATGGGATGGAAATGCAGGTGCACAAGCTGTTAGTATCACACGGCTTGTGCACCTGTGTGACATCACATGGACAGATTTCTATCCACTGGAAGTAAACAAGGACACTTCCTGTTGAGTGACAGCAAGCAGAGATATAGAAAACCATGAGGAATTAATACAGAAAGTATATTGGAAAATTGTACAGCTTTTCATTACACAAACAATATCAATTATTTGCTGAGAGTGGACAACCCCATTAATCAGTGACTACAGTACATATCAAGCACAGGTCATGACAACTTCTCTCTGCCATGACTTAGGCTGGGTTCACACTACATTTTGTGTTATATGTTGTAAGGACATGTCAGGAGGATTCTGATGTGTCCTTACAAAGTATGGCACAGACATATCTCACTGTATTCCTATACAGTAGGATACGTTGCACAATTGGCTGCATCTGATACGTAGGCGGAGATGAAAAGACGTACTTTGCTACAACTTTCCATCCTGCTTTTTTTAGTGGACAGAATGTATAGTGGCCAGTCAGTGACAACAGCTATGCCTCTGTCTGCCACTATTTGTAAATGTATATGCTAAGAGTATACGTCGGGTGATTTCCTGATGTATATGCTCAAAATATACATAAAACATGGTGTGAACCCAGCCTTATTTCTGCTGAATTTGCTACCCAGTTTCTTACAGCTCCTCTCCCCACTAGGGGGAGATCTATCAGGGCTTATACGACAGTTTTCTGGCGTACAAACCCTGAAAAAATAGCTATGCTTAGTGAACTGCAATCCTTGCCTGGTGTAGAATTGCATGGCATTATGGACAACTCACTGAATACATCAGTGAGAAACTACTATAGAGAGCACAGGGCAGAGTTTGGAAGGAATGAAGTGACAGTAGGCTTAGGGATCGCATATTTGTCTCAAGTAGATTTCAGTTCTGAGTCACATTTGCACAGCCCCTGAGATATCCCAATAGCAAGAACAATAAACAATAAAGTAAATTATACCCTCCAAAGAATTTGTAAAATGGTGTAGGTAGCATTTTAACCCCTAAACTAATTCATAGAATTTATTAACAATAGTTTTTTGCATATTTTAAGGTAGTATTTCAGATGCTATGACTTAAATATTTTAACAGGTATAGAGAGCACTTTAACCCTACAGGTGGTTTACAAAGGGTAATACAAAATGCCTAGATCCCAAATAACTGGTGTTTTACAGCAGAAAGCTGTCCTCTCAATACCGTCTTGGCAGCATCATGATATACACTCACTGGCCACTTTATTAGGTACACCATGCTAGTAACGGGTTGGACCCCCTTTTGCCTTCAGAACTGCCTCAATTCTTCGTGGCATAGATTCAACAAGGTGCTGGAAGCATTCCTCAGAGATTTTGGTCCATATTGACATGATGGCATCACACAGATAGGCTGTGGCGTTGCAACGATGCTCAATTGGTACCAAGGGGCCCAAAGAGTGCCAAGAAAATATTCCCCACACCATGACACCACCACCACCAGCCTGAACCCTTGATACAAGGCAGGATGGATCCATGCTTTCATGTTGTTGACGCCAAATTCTGACCCTACCATCCAAATGTCGTAGCAGAAATCGAGACTCATCAGACCAGGCAACATTTTTCCAATCTTCTACTGTCCAATTTCGATGAGCTTGTGCAAATTGTAGCCTCAGTTTCCTGTTCTTAGCTGAAAGGAGTGGCACCCAGTGTGGTCTTCTGCTGCTGTAGCCCATCTGCCTCAAAGTTCGACGTACTTTGCGTTCAGAGATGCTCTTCTGCCTACCTTGGTTGTAACGGGTGGCGATTTGAGTCACTGTTGCCTTTCTATCAGCTATTCTCCTCTGACCTCTGGCATCAACAAGGCATTTCCGCCCACAGAACTGCCGCTCACTGGATGTTTTTCTTTTTCGGACCTTTCTCTGTAAACCCTAGAGTTGGTTGTGCGTGAAAATCCCAGTAGATCAGCAGTTTCTGAAATACTCACACCAGCCATTCTGGCACCAACAACCATGCCACGTTCAAAGGCACTCAAATCACCTTTCTTCCCCATACTGATGCTCGGTTTGAACTGCAGGAGATTGTCTTGACCATGTCTACATGCCTAAATGCACTGAGTTGCCGCCATGTGATTGGCTGATTAGAAATTAAGTGTTAACGAGCAGTTGGACAGGTGTACCTAATAAAGTGGCCGGTGAGTGTACATTTATGTATAAAGGTATACTTACATGGCTATAAAAACCTGTACCATTATGCTCTGTATTGTGATATCTGATCTCAAAAAGGCACCAAAGGCCATTGAAAGTGCCCTATATACGCTCTCTCTCACAGTTTTGTTAATGAGTTCTGCTTTCTGTTTTTCCATATATCCATGTTAATAAACTTTTATCATATATTTGTGATTTTTCTCTCATTTACCATGTTTTTTCGACGTATAAAACATCCTTTAATCATGCACTTTTTATTACACATGTTCTATAATGATCTCTTTAGTTTTCATCTCATTATCATGCCATACAGGATTACAGTGAAAGGCAACACACACATATATATATATATATATATATATATATATATATATATATATATATATATATATATATGTGTGTGTGTATATGGAGAGAGAGTTTGCACAAGATGATGGTTTGAGTTAATTTTATTCCCCCTCTTTCTGCGTAGGTCAGGTCTAGAAAACTATTCTATTGAGGCAATTGTGTAATCTCCGAACTACAAGTTCATATGCAGACCGGCCCCTACGTAAGAACACCTGACTTACAGACGACCCCTAGTTACAAATGGACTCCTGGATGTTGGTAATTAACTGTACTTTAGCCTTAGGGTACAATGATCATCTATAACAGTTATCAAAGGTGTCTGCAATTAAGCTTTATTGTTAATCGTGGTTCTTATGACAACCCAACATTTTTAAAATCTAATTGTCACAGAGACCAAAAAAATTCAATTTAAGAACAAACCTACAGAACCTAATCTAATTTAAAGTAGTAGAATAGAGGGATGCACAACCCCTATCGGTGTGATGGATCCATTGCTATACAACTTTACCTCAATGGGCCACCCTAGTAAACAGAATCATAGAAGTACCAAATGTACAGCAGAAAATGTCTCCAAAAATTATAAATACCACATTGCAGCTTTCAATATAAAGCCAAAAATTAACTACTGCATTAAGATGATAACTATAACAAAACTCAGAGCAGACGATAAATAATATCATCACCAACAGAGATTGGCATTAAATAAGAATATAGACCGCTCAGCTAAAAAAATAATGAAACCCTAGAACAGACAATAATAATGGAGACCACCAGAGCTGATAATAAGAATTAAAAACTCCCAGCAGCAGATATTAATAGCAGAGATCATCCAAAGCAGACAATAAAAATGGAGACCTGATAATACAGACACCCCAGAACATACAATAAAAATTGAGCCCCAGAGAAGATAATAATAATGGAGACCCCAGAGCAGAAAATACCCTCCCATGATAAACAATAATAATGGAGACTACAGCAGATTCTAGAAATAATAATAGAGACATGTCTGCCAGGGCCGATTCTAGCATATTTGCTGCCTGAGGCGAATATTAAAATGCTGCCCCCCCCCCGCTCCCTATTAAGTAAATCCTTAAACTTTACTAACAATTAACAACCCTACAGACAGCTCCCTGACACTGTGTGACTGACTACAGGATCTGAGAGGCATTAGTGGAATCTAGTACCTTATAGATGACAATCTCTTCCATCAGGAGGACTTTATTCCAGGTTCTCCAATCCATGACGTATCACTGCTGAGTTCACGGCCGGATATCTTCAGCTCCGTGCAGCATCTCCACCCGGCGTCCCTAAAAATACCACAGTCACTTACAGTATGAAGTCTCCTGGATAACAACACTGCGCTCCTAAATAATATATACCCCTCACAACACAACTGACCGCACTCTCCCCACATATAACACATCCCTTCATTATCCCTGCTCTCATATATTTAAAGGCCTCGTTATTCACCACCCAATTAAATTATATACAGCTCCCATATACAGATCCCCTACAGCTTAAATAAAATCTTGCCCCACATATACAGCCCCATATATCACATATACATCCCCCAGCTTAGTGATATACTGTATCCCATATACATCCCCCCAGCTTAGTAATATACTGTATCCCATATACATCCCCCAGCTTAGTGATATACTGTATCCCATATACATCCCCCAGCTTAGTGATATACTGTATCCCATATACATCCCCCAGCTTAGTAATATACTGTTTCCCATATACATCCCCCAGCTTAGTAATATACTGTATCCCATATACATCCCCCAGCTTAGTAATATACCGTATCCCATATACATCCCCCAGCTTAGTAATATACCGTATCTCATATACATCCCCCAGCTTAGTAATATACTGTACCCCATATACAGCCCCCCAGCTCAGTAATATACTGTATCCCATATACAGCCCCCCAGCTTAGTAATATACTGTACCCCATATACAGCCCCCCAGCTTAGTAATATACTGTATCCCATATACAGCCCCCCAGCTTAGTAATATACTGTATCCCATATACATCCCCCCAGCTTAGTAATATACTGTATCCCATATACATCCCCCAGCTTAGTAATATACTGCATCCCATATACAGCCCCCCAGCTTAGTAATATACTGTATCCCATATACAGCCCCCCAGCTTAGTAATATACTGTATCCCATATACAGCCTCCCAGCTTAGTAATATACTGTATCCTATATACAGCCCCCAAGCTTAGTAATATACTGTATCCCATATACAGCCCCCCAGCTTAGTAATATACTGTATCCCATATACATCCCCCAGCTTAGTAATATACTGTATCCCATATACATCCCCCCAGCTTAGTAATATACTGTACCCCATATACATCACCCCAGCTTAGTAATATACTGTATCCCATATACAGCCCCCAGCTTAGTAATATACTGTATCCTATACAGCCCCCCAGCTTAGTAATATACTGTATCCCATATACATCCTCCCAGCTTAGTAATATACTGTATCCCATATACATCCCCCAGCTTAGTAATATACTGTACCCCATATACATCCCCCCAGTTTAGAAATATACTGGATCCCATATACAGCCCCCCAGTTTAGTAATATACTGTATCCCATATACAGCCCCCTCCCAGCTTAGTAATATACTGTATCCCATATACATCCCCCAGCTTAGTAATATACTGTATCCCATATACATCCCCCAGCTTAGTAATATACTGTATCCCATATACATCCCCCAGCTTAGTAATATACTGTATCCCATATACATCCCCCAGCTTAGTAATATACTGTATCCCATATACATCCTCCCAGCTTAGTAATATACTGTATCCCATATACATCCCCCAGCTTAGTAATATACTGTACCCCATATACATCCCCCCAGTTTAGAAATATACTGGATCCCATATACAGCCCCCCAGTTTAGTAATATACTGTATACCATATACAGCCCCCTCCCAGCTTAGTAATATACTGTATCCCATATACATCCCCCAGCTTAGTAATATACTGTACTCCATATACAGCCCCCAGCTTAGTAATATACTGTATCCCATATACAGCCCCCTCCCAGCTTAGTAATATACTGTACCCCATATACATCCCCCATCTTAGTAATATACTGTACCCCATATACAGCCCCCCAGCTTAGTAATATACTGTATCCCATATACAGCCCCCAGCTTAGTACATATAGCATCCCCCCCCCTAGTATAAAATAATTATGGCCCCAAATAATACATATAGCATCCCCCCCTAGTATAAAATAATTATGGCCCCAAATAATATATATAGCACCCCCCCCCTAGTATAAAACAATTATGGCCCCAAATAATATATATAGCACCCCCCCCCCCCTAGTATAAAATAATTATGGCCCCAAATAATACATATAGCATCCCCCCCCTAGTATAAGATAATTATGGCCCCAAATAATACATATAGCACCCCCCCCTAGTATAAAATAATTATGGCCCCATATGATATCTATAGCGTCCCCTCTCCCCCAGTATTAAACGTTTTCTAGCCCTATATAGTACCCCCCCTCCCAGTATAACATGAAACCTCCCCACATTTAATTAAAGTACATGAAAAATAATAAAATCATACTCACCTGCAGGCAGCTGCTCCCTCGGCGCGGCTCCGGTCTTCACGCGGCCTTCACTCCGGTCTTCCTGTGTGCCGCGGCTCCGCACAGTGACACAGGCGCATGACGTCATGACGCCTGTGTCACTGCTTAGGACGGAGCGCGCAGCTGCCGGAAAGGCGCTGCGTCGCTCCGCATATAAATCGCGCCTGTGTCTTAAAGAGACAGACGCGATTATTTAGCTGGTGGGCGATTCGGGCGTTAATGGACGCCCGAATCGCCCACTTTAGAGCAGCAAATTTCGCCGCCCTTTACAGGGACCCGCATTCTGCCGCCTGAGGCGAGATTTTCATCTCGCCTCATGGCAGATGCGGCCCTGATGTCTGCTCATATGGAGACCCCAGAGCAGACAAAAAATAAATGCTGAACTATTTATTTAGCTTCTCTTCTACACTAGAGCTTCTTTCATGGATTCTTGTGCCCTTTCTTGTGCGCTTTGGGTCCTGATGTCGGCACATATCACCGGTATTAGGACTCCACAGAGCTGGAGAGGACCGAGGATCTCCTACTCTGGTACTGGTCTGCACTGGGTTTAGTTGCTAACCCATATGTCCTGCATCAGGATCCAAAGCAGACCAACAGGAGAGGAATTGAGAGCAAGTACATCTGACAAATACCTGGGCCCAGGTTCGTGCACAAACGATCACCTCCCTAACTGGAAGTGCTACTCGGTCTCTGGAGAAGGAAGCGAGTTAAGTACGCTGAAAGTTGTGCATCCTTGATCCAGGTTATACATTACCTACAGAGAGAATGTTTCATGTATTTCATCTTATTTAGATATGTTTATTGAAAAAAAATAATGATTTTTTTAACAGTTGTATTTAATTTTTATAAATATTGTAATTTCCTTTGACATATCAGAAGCATACATGTTCATGTACTGTTTTATAGATGTTTTAAATGCCTTACACAACATTTTTAAAGGTTGAAAGTCAGTGAACCAAAGATTTTGCAAGTGCACCAAATGTTGTTGAAATTATCTGCCATATCCTCCACAAACAGATGACAAAAGAATAGACAATTTTAAACTATGTCAAATTTGTCATTCAGTATGAATCAAAACAATAAATCCGGGGCAATATAAGACAGTCAGTGGACCCCCCTGGACCACCGTGGGAGATGGTACTAGCTGACACCTGGGACCAGAATCTTAAGTGGCAGGGTGCCACCAGGTCATTCTACAGGTGCAACTAGCCCGCAGTGGCAGCCAAGGTCGCAAAACAGAACCGTGATCCAGGCTCAATGTCAGGAACAGGAACAAATAATTTTCTGGAAGGAGTAACCAGTAAATAAATAAATGAGCATTTATTGTCACAACTGGTTTACATAAAAGACTGGATTAAACAGGTAGGACAACGCGTTTCGGGGCGGATTTACCCCTTCTTCAGGTCCATAGGCTTCTGTAATGTGTAGAAACATTGTATCAAGGAAACAATCTGTTTAATCCAGTCTTTTATGTAAACCAGTTGTGACAATAAATGCTCATTATTTATTATACAAATTTACTTGTATCACTGTTAAGCAATCAGACCTACCTCTGCCATTAGCAGTGTGACTGACTACTGGTTACTCCTTCCAGAAAATTATCTGTTACTTTCAGGGTTTCCTCCCTGTTAACCAGAGGACGCAGCAGCTCTTGTCAAACTACACCTCTGAGATTCTCATCCACACAATCCAGAAAGGCCCTCATTCAAAAACATCACCTTCCCACACCCATGGAGCGCGATGTTACCCACTAAAAACTAGGAACAGGAACAAAGTCAGGGCAGGTGGCAGAGATGCAGAGGTCAGAGGTCAGGTCCGAGGTAACAACAAGAGGTCAAAGCAGAGTCAAGGAACAGGAACAAGGAACTTCACAGGATCCAGCGGGGAGTGAAGGGAACTGCTGGTCTTTATTGGAAAGCCGTAAGTACCAGCGGCAACCAGCGATGCGCTGGCCCTTTGAAATTGCAAGTGCCGGTGCGTGAGTGCCCTAGGAAGCGGGGACGCGGGAGCGGCCTGGGCAGGATGGGAGCAGGCTCATGGGAAGGTAAGGGAGGGCCAGGGGGTGCCGCACCACCACGGAGACGGGCACGGGTGTGCCTGCCATCCGAGGCAGGGACACTGGTGACAATTAAACCCTAAACATATAGATTCCCCTGGAATAATTAAATTGAGTTAACCTAGGTGTTTTTCTATTTTTGTAAAAGATGGTGCTGTTATCGCCAAAAATCAAAATGTGTGTAAAAACTTTGAAAAAGACTATTTGATGTATTTTGATGAATACACATCAGATCCAATTTGATAAATTTAATTCACCAAATTTGAGCACTTAATGTAGAACATTCAATATTTGAAAATTTTGCAGGCAATTAGACAAATTCCCATCTTCAGAGAGAGGAGAAAAATTAATCAAGTTATCCGATGTGTGAGAGCCAAGGGGACTCACATTAAACCAGTACACCCAAAGAAAACAGAAAACTACTTGTATGTCCACATTGTTCCTGGGTTACACTGAATGTAGTTTATACATAAAAAATGTAATCCCCCCACCTCATCCCCAGGGGGTGAAAATACAGTGTCAACTTTAGTAGCATTGAATAGATTTTTAAGAAATGTTTGTCACATATTTTTTGTCACTAATTTTTTTGAATCACAGATTGAATTAATTATTTTTTTCTGATATTACAAATATTCCAAATATACACATCCATACATTTATACCAAAAGTAATTAGACAATTGACTCATGGGCTGCTTGTGGGCAATTCCTTCATTAAGTCATTCTCAATTAAGCAGATAAAAGGCCTGGAGTTGATTTGAGGGGTGATACATTTAGAAAATTTGTCTGTGAATAAAACATGCAGTGACATGAGCTTTCCATGCAAGTGAAACAAGCCATCCTTAAAGGAAACCTACCACTTCTGATGGTAGGTATTAGATGTAAACACCGGGCACCAGCTCAGGGTGAGCTGGTGCTGGAGCTTACCTTAGCTAGTGTTTTAAACCGCTATATCACAATTTAAACACATTTTGATTTACAGCGTGACGCCACCGGCACTTCCTATGGAGGCGCGCGCGCGCACGGGCGTGTTATCCGACGTGTTACCCGAATATTTCCGATTTGCGCCGATTTCCCCTGAACTGTCCGGGATTTTGGCGCACACGATCGGATTGTGGTACATCGGCGCTGGCATGCACGCGACGGAAATCGGGGGGCGTGGCTGAACGAAAACCCGACGGATTCGGAAAAACCGCCGCATTTTAAAAAAAAAAGTGTTGCGGAGCTTGCACTTACCTTCACTAGGAATAGGCCGGTGAACTTGAGTGCGTTCTGATGCTCTTCAGTGCAGCAGCGCCACCTGGTGGACGTCGGAGGAACTGCCTTAATGAATCCCGGCCGGACCCGAATCCAACGCAGAGAACGCGCCGCTGGATCGCGAATGGACCGGGTAAGTAAATCTGCCCCATTGTATTATGATGTCACATAGTGTGCGCGGGCCATGCACTCTGCATGTCTTACATGCATACAATTGACTATGCTCCCCTGTCATGGTAGGCTGTGGGCCATTTTCATTTCCAGGCCCGGTCGCAACCTATGCAACTGCTATCATTATATCACTACTCACACATATCAAGGACCACACTCAAGATACCAAGGACCACAAAGGACCATGATTGTTTGTGACGCCATGTTGCACAGATGTAGCCTTATTCTAGTGATGCTCATAGTGCTGCAGATCTATTCAACAAAGCAACAATTTTCCAAATTTTTCATTTACAAAAATAATTACAAAATTAAAAAAATATTTAGAATTAAGCCTGATACACACAACATGTTATTTTATGATTATACCTTCCTCATTGGTTGTAGATATTGAAATATAATTGTCTGACCTTTTCATTTTCAGAAAAGAATATTTTTCTAGAATGTAGGAGACAAATTAACCCATTAATGGCTAAAGGCAGAACCGATGATATATATTTTTATCACCTGGGTTAGCTAGGAGTGCATTGGTGCTTACTGTTGAATACCAGGCTAACAAATTCTGGGACATCATCATATAGGCAAATATGTCCTTGTTACTTGACACAAAAATGGTACTTGGCAATAGTCAAATTCTGACTGGGACAAGAGCCCTGTGATCATATACATGGGTTAAAAGACCCCTTCTCATATACTATGGCTCTCATAGGCTGCCCCTCTGTGCAATGAACTGAATCAGCTTCCTCTGGAAACAAAGAATGGAAGAGAAATCGGCTGTGCCTTTGCTCTGCTCCGAGCACACACACACAACTGAAAGGACTCACATGTACACACAGCTCCTATTACACATGCAAGGTTTTCAGACGTTTACTGTATGAATACATATATAAATGCAGGAGCACACACATCTAATATTACTGTGTGTTTGTTTGCTATTGCACAAGATAAGCATAGAAAAACAATCTTTTACCATGCTGTGTGCTTTTTTTAGGTTTAGAAACTGCCTAAAATTGTGCAGCACCACTGTCATAACATGTGACATCAGAATGGCTTCTATAGTCCATATTTACAGGATTGAATAAAAAAAATGATTAAAAATTAAATAATAACAAATAAAAATAAGGAAATAAGAGGAAAGAGCATCCTGACCAAATCAATCTTTTTTTAGAATATTTTTTGCTTGCAGCCCTTTTGTCTGGGAAATGGCTAGCAGGGAATGTATCTAGGCATTCTAATACTTTAATCCCCAACACTGTAATCAGCCTTTCAGGGTAGTTACACAAGGTTACACAAAATAAACTCATTTATGAATATTAAGTTTATGCACGCATCCAAAAATATTTCATTTTGTTTATTTTTTTTTGTTTTAATTGAAAGCGCAACATTTAAGTTCCACCTTAACAGAGCACCTTAAAAGATTATCTCGGTTATTTCACAGGCACCGAGCCGGCACTAATAGTCCAAGGCAGATATTGAAAAGCAGCACAGGGCCAGGCAGATCTATTAGAAATTCCCATCCACGCGCCTCATACATATTGATTTCTGACACCAAGCAGCAGTGAAAGGCCCCGTGGGAATAATATATTTAGCAGGGTTCGCTGTGAGGAGGTCACAGAGTGCATACAGATTAGCTTCACAGGACCAAGGCACCAGTGTAGGAGCCAAATGCTAGATTTCATATCATTTTAATCTGAACTTTTATAATCCTTTTAGTTCCTCTTTCTCTGGGTGGTAAGACGAAGGTCTCTCCACATTCATCCTGCTTTTGCTTTCCATCCCTTCTCGACATTTTCCTCCTGCTATGGCAAGTGTAAAATATCTTAACCTCTTTCTTGCCAAATGATGGAAAAACCTTGTCGAACCGGTTGAAAACCTGACAGCGGTTTGCTATTTTTAACATGACAATTGTAAAGATAAAAACATCTTTATATGTTTTTTGTATTACCGAAAGCTGTGATATTAGAGAGAGAAAAAAAAAAATTGTGGGATATCACAACAGGGATTTCTGGGAAACCTGTGCTTTAATTTATTTAGCCTTTAAGTGCTTAATTAACGGAGAATTGAGCTATGCGTGCTTTAATTAGTGCCGCAGAAACATGTAACACAATTTTATAACCTCTAGGAGGATAATGTGTCTCTCCTTGGAAAACTGTGTTAGGCCATGCCAAACAGGCATTTTATATCCCCAATGTAGAACCACAGCAGGACTTTTGCTGCTTTTATCGTATGCCAGTAAAGTAAATGTATCACCGAGAATTCCACAATATCTCACAGACAATACAAAGCCACTGGCATTTAGAGACTTTTTTTTATTAATGGCAAAAAAAAAATTATTATCATTTTCAGCTTTTCACTGGCAAAACTGTATGCGGGGGATGGTACTGAGTCACATGGAATACCTGCAGCTTTATATTATAAATTCACAGGCTATTCATAAAGGCACAGGCTGCTAATAGTATGCTGCCATAAAGGTGTTACCTGGCAACTTTAACTTTTTAACATGTCACCTAATGGGGTTAACTAATAGGGGTAACACTAACAAATCTTGATATTAGTATTTTTTTCTTCAGATATTATAGTGCTTCCTCCACCATGATATAACTATACATCTAAGTGCTGTAAGGGATGCATAGTGAGGGTCTAAGGGCTGAGCCCTCTCCATACAGGGCAGGTGTCTGCTGGATTATATATCACACACCTCATGTTAACTGCCATGATTGGTGCTGACATAGATTATGGGAGTTAACCAGGCTTACAAAGCTATTGATACATTCTATTATAAGGCTGTAATAGTTGATCAGTATAGTCACAATATGCTGCAATACATTTGTATTACAGTATGTTGCATGAGTGATCAGAATCCCTTGGGTTCAAATCAACTAAGGAGGCTGAAAAAAAATCTAAAAAATCTATATGTATAAATAAACAAAACAAATCAAAATACAGTAGGGGGTCATTTATCTTTAGTCTTCCTTTTATTCTACTGGACAACAACTTTAACAACATTTTAACCAAGTGTAGTCATATGAAGGTATAGAAAAAGAACTTGGAGATTTACAGTGTCAAAATACATTCACCTGAATTGTAAAATTAAGAATAACAATTGTAGTTGAATATTACAGAGTAATAAACATAAATTTTTACCTCCGCTCTAACCTTCTCTGGAAAACAAAACAGATCAGAAACAAATGGGATATATTTCTATACTTTTTTTTCCAAACAGTAAAGATACAATACAACTTTCTCCTCCTACATGTTAGATTAGTATACTCCAGATAACTGTTACAAAATTCTAGCATGTTACTATAGTTTTCGGCATACAATGCTTGCCTTGAAGACACACCCTCTTTTTGTAGACATAGCCCCTTTCGTTGTGCTAGTCATAAAAGTCTAAAAAGTGTCTTAAAAGAAAGCTACCGCTTGGTTGGCCATGATTTAAACTAAATAAACTTTTCTTATTTATAAAGAAACATGTGTTTCTTAGGTTTGAAATGCCTGTATTACCATAAAAAAGGATTTATAAAAATATTCTAATAACGGCTGGCACTCCTGTGCATGTCATACAGACTTTCATTTGGCTTCTAATTATGCATGCCTACTGCATGCTATCATATCCAACCACTCCCTCACACACCATCTACCGAAAAACCTGTGACGTCACCAGCTCTCGTGAAGCCTTGTTCATGCATGGTCCTTGTCTTTGTTAAGCAGCGCATCAGGTGCTCACATACATGAGAGTTCCTGAGAGCCGATGATGTCACCAGCTCTCAGGAGACAAGGATTGTGCGTTCGCAAGTGACATCACAGGTATTCGGGTAGAGGGGTGGGAGGGAGTGGCTGGATATCATAGCATGTAGTAGGCTTGCAGAAATAGGAGCCAAAGGAGCACTAGGCACCTAGTTAGCATATTTGTCTTTTTTTACCGCAATACAGGCATTTAAAGCCTTATGAAGACATGCTCCTTTATAAAGAAGAAAAGCAAGACCCATCAGTGTATTCAGTTTAAATTATGGATACCCACATGGCATTTTCATTGAAAGCCTTCCTAGATGTGGTACAAGATTTTAAACTTTTTTTGTCTAACTTATGGCAGAATTCTGTCATAAGCAGATTGATAAATCTGCCATTTGTATTTAATCATTCAGGTCACATCTAATCTTTCTCTATAACATTTAGATACAATGGTTCTTATATATCCTCAGCAAAAATAATAAATCCAAAGTTTCCTATACTGTACATACGCATTGAATATCCATGCAAATATGAGAACACATTAAAGCACATCATTGAAGCAGCACTGTATTAATGCAGATAGAGAAATATAAGAAATTAAACCATCTGAAAACCTATATAGGACAATATGGACCTGTATAATTTGATGTTGATTTTAATGGATTAAAGGGAATGTGATATGTGGTTTCTTATACATTATATGAAACAGAATCACTAATGGGCTGGAAAAAATGTGCAAATAGAGCCATGCTAAATGCAGGAAACAAAGTACATAGAATTGCCCCTGATTGCTCCAACCCTGTGATTACGCCGCATAAAGAGATGATGAACACTGGCGTGCTGGAGCCAGAAGACCTATAGCACAATTCCAGCAGAGTAATTATAGAGGATGTGTTTTATTAAAAATCAATAAGCACTGGACAAGGTTAAAAAAGGAAAAAAACAGTCATGTGGTGGTGAGAATCTGACAGGACTCATTCTCCATCAACCTTTTTGGGAATTAATACCATTTTCTCCTGAAAGGCCCTGGAAGGAGCAAAATGACTTTTGTCATTCAGAAAACATACACATCGCCAACAGATCTTCTGCATAAGGAAAGAATAGGTTTACATACAAAGCAACCTCTTTCTATACAGTTTGACCTCTAAGAGCATGTCCAAGATTTACAGTATAGAATTGTGTCAAATAAAGGAAGTATAAAAAAATAAAACCTATAGGGGGGTCATTTATTATTGGCTTTCAAACAAAAAAGGGGAAGTGCTTTCTTTGCTTCCTTTCTGCGCCTCTTGCATCTTAATTTATGAACTGCTGGCACCACAATATTGGTGTTTTGCGAAACTCTTAACTTGCTCGTTTTTGGGTGCAAAATTTTGGCCCCACTTGTGAATCCAGCAGTTTGCTGGCGCTTCTATTTTTCAAATTTGTGGTGAAAAAAAAGTGCAGCTAAAAGCTGGTCTAGGGAGTTCTAAACCTTTTAGTCCCTGCGTCAATTCAGGAATCCCTTGCACTACAAGCCTACATCCCACTGAATAATATAGCACGGTTCCAGCGCCACCCTGAGCCAAAATTAATACATGCCCCTCATAGACCCTTCACTTACCCACTCAATGGATCGATGCACAGCAATACCATTATATTGTACTTTACATTTGTGAAAATGCTTTCAATGCTTTAAAATATAGAGGTGTTAATAATTTATGCATAAATCAACAAGATGTAAAGTAAATAAAAAAATGTAGAAATACATATCAGATCTGTACTTAAGACCATCATTGACTTCAAAGTGTCATACATTCTGGCTACATTTTTATACAGTTTTTGCAAAACTTGTAAGGTTGGTTGTTTCAGACATCTTGGAAAACCAACCATAGAACTTCTGTGGATGTAAGCTTGTTCAAAATATTGTGTCTTTTCATGTAATCCTAGCAAAATGATGATATTGAGACCAGGTAATAGCTGGCCATAACAGGGTGCATATGATGGTGAGGGGCATGGTGAGTGGGCTATGAAGGTAGGGTTGGGCCACCTTATCATGACCTGTCATGACCACTTAGTATAGGTCGCAGGTTTGTTGAAATTCAGGTTTGAAGAGTTCGGCCGAACATCTGGCACAAATTTGTTCGGGACTGGACCCAGACTTGATCCCGAACTTGAACCCATTGAAATCATTGGGGACCCAAATTCTAACACCCAAAAAATGGCTGTAAAATACCATTGATCCAGGAGGGGGTAAGAATTTCACCAAGTACTAGCGTTTTAAGCAGCCTGATGCCGTAACCTCTGAGACCGCTTTCAAGTGCTGAGACACTGGTGGCTGCATTTGCAGGGATTCACTTGCCTTAAGTCGCTCCTATGACACAAATCAATGGCGCTCTTGGCTGCCATGTACCGAGTTGGGTGAGAAACCTACTGCCTATGATCCACCTAGTGCCGGCATTGGATGATACAGGTGGAGGTGGGGTGCGATGAAGGAGCCTATGCAGGTGTTTGGCCACAGGTGTAGTGCTTATGTCCATGTTGTACTGCTGTTGCTGTTGACCCACACTGGGGGACCTAGTTGGCCTTGGCTGTAGTGCATTTTGGCTGTGTCTGTGCCATGTCAGTGCTGCGAGGGTTGGAGGTTGATCTACACACAAACATGTGGGTGCACAATGCATGTCACGGCTGGATCCCTGAAAGCACTATGTGCTCTTCATCTGTGGCTCCAGTGTGGCTACTGTTCGGCACTCTGGCTGTGCTCCTGTGCACCCAACTGCAACTCATAGGTGGCTCCTTGCTGTGCGGACAGGCTGATAGCCTCCCCTTTTCATGTGGGTTCTGGAACTGGAGTGCAGCTTACGCGTTGGGTTCAGCGATGTATCAGCAAGGTGGTGCAGGTCCTCACAAGTGGGATCTCTGAGTTCCATTGCGTCCTGGCTTCACTTGCTTCACTTACATTTCACCCCTAGTTTTCTCTAAATGGCAGGGTGAGTGGGACAAAGCAAGACCCGAGAAAACCAAACAAAAACTGTGAAAGAATGATGATATGGGAGGGGTAATTATGCTGTAACAGACCTTTGGACTACCACCTACTGTGGAGCTGTCTTGCATAGAAAATGGGGTCATAACAGGGCAGTTGCCCTGCCCAAAATTGGTTAGGGAATGTATTTTATTTTTTAATCAAGCTTATGCAGAACTTTACAATTTCAATTTTGAATCTAGATAATAGGGTATTTGAAATTTTCAATATTGAATCGAGCTAATGCAGAACTTAACAATTTCAATTTTAACACCAGCTAATGCAGAATTTGATTTTTAAAATTTTGAATCCAACCAATGCAGAATGTGACTATTTAAATTTTTAATTTATCTAATGCAATATTTTCCAATCTCAATTTTGAATCTAGCTAATGTGTAACTTGACAATTTCAAATTTGAAAACAGTTAATGCAGTATTTGACTTAGTTGGACCCTCTAACCTCTCACTCAGGCTCTGGCAAAGACAAGTCATGTAGGATCCATGCCTGGTTCATCTTAATGAACGTGAGGATGTCCACATTGGCTGCAGACATTCAGATCCTGCGGGTGGACATTCAGATCCCCAGTGGTGCTGGACACACATCCTGATAGCACACTTGCCACAGGGCAGGAAAGCACCTCCCAGGCATAGAGGGCAAGCTGTAGCCAAATGTCCAATTTTCCCATCCAGAAATTGAAAGGGGACAACACATTCTTCAGTACCAAGAGACGTGTAAACACCATTTGAGTCACAGTCTAACTCATGGTACTACATGACATGTCTGATGGTGACGGAGGTTGAGAAGAATTGAAATTGGCATACCACATTGTGGCCATGCTATATCTCCCACCTGAGTTGGTGGTGATGCTCCTGCTGCTTTGGTGTTTCTCCAACTTGTGCAGCCACTGGGCTCTCCATTTTTTAATTGGAATTAGTGCCTCCACCAAAATGTGCTTGTGCTCCCTCATTTTTTCTTTCATGCTCTAGTTGTGATGATAGGATGATACACTATCTTATTTGCATAGATCCAGCAGGGTGTCCCTCTACTATTTGGCGCTGTTGACTATCCGGCCAACTCAGCAGCTCTTATGCAGACAATGTTGGTTTATGTGAGCAAGGTTGCTAAAAGACAAGGACAAGTTGTCCTTGGTGCTTGGTGTCTCCTCCTTCATTACCTCCTCCGCCACTTCCACATGGGGGTATTGATGGATGGTAAACTCAATTTTAGTGACCAGAGTCAGACGGCTGCTGCTAAAGCAAATAAAATTATGGGATGTATCAAGAGAGGAATAGATTCTCATGATAAGGATATAGTTTTGCCCTTATATAAATTACTGGTCAGACCACACATGGAATATTGTGTACAGTTTTGGGCACCAGTGTATAAAAAGGACACCATAGAACTGGAACGTGTGCAGAGGAGAGCAACCAAGATTATAAGGGGAATGGGGGGACTTACATACAATGACATATTACAAAATTTGGAATTATTCAGTTTAGAAAAAGATAACTAAGGGGAGACCTTATAACAATGTATAAATACCTAAACGGACAGTACAAAGATCTCTCCAAAGATCTTTTTATACCTAGGCCTGTTACCAGGACAAGGGGGCATCCTCTACTCCTAGAGGAGAGGCGATAGAATCAACATAGACAAAGGTTCTTTACTGTAAGAGCAGTGATACTGTGGAACTCTCTGACGCAGGAGGTTGTTATGGCGGACTCTATGTACATGTTCAAGAGAAGCCTGTATGACTTTCTGGAGAGAAAAAATATCACAAGTTATGGGGAAAAAAACATTTATTTAATTTTTAAAGATTGGACTTGATTGTCAAACACCACTTTGCTTGAAGTTCAGCGACAGCAACCACTCATTTGTCTGCAGCTCACAGGTGGTGTGTGGTCTTTTGCCCAAACAGATGAATTTCAACATTGCCTGCTGCTGTGTCCCTTTGGTATTGCTAAAACTGGGTATGCAGGCGCTGCTGAATGGATGAGGAAGTAGAAGAGGAAAGCAAACCGAGGCATATAGTGCTGGCTGGCAATCCTGGCCGGTAGCAGAATTTGAGCCAAAGGACTTCCTCAATTGTTCCCGGCCTGAATGGTAGCATTTCAAAGTCCAGAGCTTATGTGTGAGATGACCCAAATGTCCACTTTCCATGTGAACAAATGGTGTGCACAGGCTTGGTGTTAGTGATTTAATGGTGGTACTGCTGGTAGTAGTGGTGGAGCGCTTCACATCCTCCCTTTGTGAGGAAATGGGTGGCCCTATCACTCAGGGGACGGTGGTACAGGCTGATTCACATGGCACAGCAGAGGGAGCCTCAGGTGTTTCCAGGCTTTTCTGCAGCTGCACATCGACTGCAGCTAATGTTTACATTGCAGGTGCCTGGTCAAACACAAAGTTCTCAGATATCTGATACTGTGGTCATGCTTTATATAACAGTGGCACAGTGTGCAAATGACTTCTGTCTTCTGCACTCTTGGTAATAAATGCCACGCCCTGGGTATCCTGTGGGCTGGCCTTAGTGTGCTGGTTAATTGGGCGTGCTGGACAGTTGCAGGCAACTGGTGCTTCCCGATTACCACCTCGTCATCCAAACTACCACTGCCTTTGATCAATGTGGGGTCATCACTGCTGGTATTTTCTACCACTGAACCCTCATTGCTGCCCTCCTTCACAGCTTTAAACTGCAGTAAACCACAGCATTTGAGTTTCATCATATATCTCTTGTGATGGTCCACCATCCACATCCTCATCCTCTAACACAAGTTCTTGGGAATCTTGTAATTCTATATCAGCAACTGGGGCAAGGACAGCTGGATGGGTCACAGAATACCAGTTTGGTGATTGATCATACAGCATGAGTGACTGTTCCAGGACTTTTAGCTGAGATGACTTTGCCGTTTTGAAGGGGGTGAGGTGGAGCATAGAAAAGAGAATAATTGACCGATGCCTCAAATTTATGTGGCCTATTGGAGCCTGCTTGCACTAGAGCAAATTCTAGCAGGAATAGATGTAACATATCTTCTCCCTGCAGCACCAGCTCCATCACCACCAACAGCAGCACCAAGCCAAAGCCTGTGTCCTCTAATTCATGCATTACTCAGTTCTTCACACCGCATTTTAGGAACACAGGATGGAGTACTCACAGACATTACTATTTGGAAAAAAAAGATGCAGTGAATATGGACTGTACAATTTAGGAATATATGGATTTAACAAACACTGACACTGCTATTTTGAAATTAAATGGATGCAGTGAAAACATACTCTGCAATTTAGGAATATACAGATTTAGCAATTTGGCACTGTTATTTTGAAAAAAAGGTATGCAGTGAATATGGACTTAGGCATATACTTTTGCAGAAAGAGTGCTGCTATTTCTGAGTGATAATGATGCAGAAAGGTTGTCTCAGTCCTTCATACTCCTCTGAAAAGGGCAATTATTTCTATCTGTCCCTTACAGCATTCTTTCCCTCAAAAGGAAAATCTCATTCCTTCACTGTTCCTGCAACTGCAGTCTCTCCTTCTCCAGGTTATGTGAGCCTGCCTCTTATACAGTAGGGTCAATTGTCCTGCCTAGCCAATCATAGCCATGCTCAAACTGTGCATGGCCGTGGTTGCTGTGGGTCTGCAAGTTGGTTGGTTGGCTGCTCAGCCATCAATCAAACCGCTTGTCCCGGTCATCTAGGCTGAACCACGGGTTGAGAAAACTGCTGTACAAGGTATAATAAATGCCCCCCACTGTTAGGTAGTCTTAATGACAATAGCTGTATATGAAGAGTCAATGGGGGATATTTATTAAGACTGGCAATTATAATGCTATTTACTATAGTAAATGTGGCTCTATAAAGCATGTGACTTTGTTGAATACAGGAAATGATAATATGGTCAGAGTTATCATTCGCAAGAAAACACGAATAAAAGATGACTGAAATGTAAACCCTGCTGGTGTGGATGGACACAAGGCCTGCTGAGACCATGTGTATAATTTATGACAAGACATAGACCTTGTAATAAATAAGACATACGCTGACCCAAGGGAGTGGGTCATCAAAACCGGCTTGCAATACTCTGGTCATACATGCCCCCAATGGCTAATGAAGCATGATAAATCTGCTGTATCCTTCAACTGTTTTAGTTTACACTTAATTGGCTTATGTGTTTGACAAAAAATGTTCCAAATTTTTAAGTCGGAAATGTTCCTCATTGTATTGTTCAATTATTTTTTGTTATATCATATCTCTTGTTATATCATAAGCACATTGCACAATAATGAATGCTAACAAGATGAACCACACATATGACAAGCAGTGTGTTTTATGATGTGTAGCAAAACATACACCAAATGTTGCAATGTACTGTTGATTTCTATACAATGCGGAAACTAGCCCATCATTTCCACAATCCAGCCCTTGTACATAGCACAACAGTTATTAAAACTGCTTGATCACTCTAAACATAAATGCTAAATAAAGTGAACAAAATTGACAACTTTGGTATTGAAATGCCAAATGACGTTTCGAAAATCCATATGATCCATATGCATGCACATTATATTAGAGATATCTATGTCCAATGTGATCAGCAAAACAGATTGTTAACGTAGTTAAGATTAATAAACGCATTGTATAATTTAGGAATATTGAAATAGCGTAATGTGACTAATGTCAGTTTAATCATCTCTGAGCAAGTCAAGAAGTGAGGGAGGGCATTCAATTTAGAGATTCTGCATATTAAATATTCCAATGTCAAATTTCCAGGGTAGCTTCTAAGGGTCATTTTTCTATGCGGGTGTGTAGATTTGTAGCTCGTATTTTACATTTCTAAATTGTTTACTGGGTCATTGATGGGGGAAGGGCTTTTTAACGTGGATTTTCTATCTTCCTTTGTGGTATTTAATAAACACCAGCCGCCTGTCTTTACATTTAAAAGCCTTCTACCAGCCGGTGCATTTATTAAAACACCATTAGATACCGACAAGGAAGCACACATGCACTGTTCTGCATGAATAGTAAGCTTAATTTTTCTCTCTCTTTTTTCATGTTTAGATTTAGTGCCTGAACAAGTATGTGGCAATTAGGACTATTCTAAGAGATGGAACAGGTGATAATAGCTTTCCAAAGAAGATGATGTGCTGGCAGGATGAAGCAATAGATTTAAGATGGGAATATATATATATATTTCACAGACTGTGTGGAGCTTTTCTTACAGCAGTCAACTTTTCATGAGGATAGAAGTGGCTGTAGTATGCAAAAACATAGCATGATAATTTCAGCATGCAGAACAATATTTGCACTAATTTTTATCGAATCACTTTTTCTTATTTGAGAGATTGGGGCATATTTATTATTTGTCTTGAGAGCATGACTTATGTGAGTTTAGATTATGTTTCAAGGGTTTAATAATTTGGCGCGTGGCAAAAAGTTTCTGGAATGACTCTCCACATTTATAGAACTGGATAGATCTGCTTTTTGTGGCTCTAATTGTATGACATAAAAATTCTCTAGAAAAAGTTGACAGTAACTTAGAAGAGGAAGAGGAAATTTGTGGCACCGACACATAATGAATAGGTCGCAGAAAATGCAACAGAAAAAAATGGCAGCCCATGCCATAAAATAGACATAAACTGTTTAATAAATGCACTCCATTGTGTCTATATTGATGGTGAATGCAGGAAATTCAACTTACCTTTTGGTTTTAAATTAATTCCTAACTGAAATAACAGAAGCACATAAGCATATGTGTTTTGCTGTGTAATCTGTTAAAAAATATTCATCATCATTATTTGAAGGATAACGCTTATAAACAAGGTGATATACAGTATCATGCATACAAAAGTATCAAAGCCTACATGTCAACTGTACTACTGTATATGCATAAGGCAAACTGTGCAAAGTACATTAAGCAAATCCCATTCACTTGCTTGTTGAAAAGAAAAGAAAAAAAATCCATTATTACTGCATGTTTTCAAAGTTAAATAGTGCATCCCTCATTGCTAAGGCTGCGTCCACATGCAGTGTTTAAACTGTATTTTGAAACGCAATTTAAAGGCTGTGGGGAGTGGCCGGACCTGATCTCAGATGTGTTTCCATTGAAACTATTGGAATTAACAACAAGCACCAAATGTTTTGCATTTTAGAGAGATCATGTAGGGAGGAGCTAGAACATTCTCAATGTCTGGTAACTATGATGGCCATTGAATAACTAGGAGGTTTTCAAATTTGGGGAATTGTGCTCAATATTTGCAAACTGAGGTGATGGTCAAGAATGAATGCTCAACTTTGCTATCCAATTGGTGTGTCTTCAGGCCACCATTAGAGTTATCTAGGATGTTTAACCTTTCAACTTCATACAGGCAGTGGCCAACTTAAGAACACTCAACTTACAGATGACCCCTAATTACAAACATACTTCTGGCTAATGGTAATTTACTGAACTTTAGCTTCAACTATGTACCGTAAAAGTTATCAAAGGACTCTGTAATGAAGCTTTATTCTTAATACTTGTTCTTATGAAAACAAAAGACTGAGATAATTCAGTTGTCACTGAAAAAAAATTGGAGTTAGATGTAACAAAATATCCAAATAGAAACATTTTTTCACAACTCACCGAAACTGCCTTGCAATTGTGCTTGAGGATCCAATTGAGTGTAGTGATCCTCCACTTGAAAGCCAAAATATACAACCTCCGCACCATTGCAGGTTGATAAAAGCTTCCAGTTTTATTAATCGAAATATCCATAAAAGTTACATGGACATGTTCACAGACCATATGAGAATAACAAAACATAACAAACAAAATATACCTGATCTCCCTCCCTACAAATTCAACTTAGGAAAAATCATTCAGAACCTATCCTCTACATAAACCAGTTTTTTCCTGTATTCGAATCAGGTCTTTCCCGCAGAAAGATTGCAAGGTTGCAAGGTTCTTCTGGTGGTTATGGTGTGGGTGGCACTTGGCCTAATATATATAAAGACTGGGGCACAAAACACCAAGGGATTAAGGGAGAGAATGTTTGGGAATAAATATGAGGGAATTAAACTTGTGGAACTGATATTCGAACTGAATATGAAAAGTTTAATTTTGTGCAAATCCGAATTCACTTTACGATTTGTGGTAACATTTATCTTGTTTGTTTAGGTCTTTGGAATGTTGGTCCAACAATTTTCAATGACTGTGTGAAGTTGCTGGATGTTGGCAGAAACTGGATGTTTTGCAGGGGCATAACTAGAAGAGACTGGACATAACAGTGTTTTGCATGGGGCTCACTTCCCCTTAAGCATATAGGGGGAGTTTTATTATACGCGCCAAGCGCCTGCATATGTTGAAGACTCACCCTCCCACCGCCACGGCAGATACATCATGAGGCTTAGATCCCATGATGTATGCGCCGGCTATGCTGGCCTAGGGACGAAGCTATGCCAGGTCAGACCTGTCATAATTTTTTGCAAAAATCTGCGAACATTTAGTGGTGAATGTTTGCAGATTTTCAAAACATGTGCAGCTTGTGCCCACCCACTCTGTCAGTGGCTGTATCCCTTCACTCCTCTTTCACATCCACATTCCTATTGGCTTCTGGGGGCTCCATAACTGTAGGCTACTGGGGACACCATAGCTACTGGCTACTGGGGACTTCATGAATATTGGCTACTGGGAGCACTGTGATTTTGGCAATTGAAGCCATAGTGAGTATTGATTATTGAGGAAAAGTTGAGAAATTGGATTAAGTCATGATGAATCCAAAATCAAGGCAGGCATGCAGAAACAGAGGAGTATACAGTGGGAATAGAAAGTATTTTTACCTCTTTACATTTTTTATTCTTTGTTTCATTGCAACCAATTGGTAAGATCAACACTCTAGACCACATCCTGACAAAAAAATGAAGAGATCTTTGCTAATTTATCACATGGTCATAAGTATTCAGATCCATTGCTCAGTGTTGAGTAGAAGCACCTTTTCAGCTAGTATAGCCATGAGTCTTCTTGTAAATGACAAAAGTTTTTTACACCTGGATTTGGGGATCCTCAGGATCCTCACTGGTCCCCTCAGGATAGATGGTGAACATTGGTGGCCGTTGGTAGAATTAGCACCAAAAAGTTCAATCTTTGTTTCATCAAACAGAGAATCATATTTATCATAGTCTGGGAGTTCTTCATTTGTTTTTTTTTTTTGCAAACTGGTTTTCATGCAGGTTTCTATGCAGGTTTTCATATGCCCTGCACTATGGAGGGGCTTCTGTTGGCCCCCGACTGGTGGAGGGCTGCAATGATGAGTCAACTTTGTGGAACTTTCTCCCATTTCCCTACTGCTTGTCTGGAGCTCAGTCTCATTAATCTTCAAGTTCCTTCAAGTTCCAAACTTCTTCCATTTAAGGATTATGAAGACCACGGTGCTCTTAGGAAACTTAAGTGCCGCAGAAATTCTTTTGTAACCTTGGCCAGATCTGTGCCTGGCCACAATTCTGTCTCTAAGCTCCTTGGGCAGTTCCTCATGATTCTTATATGCACTGTGAGCCGTGAGGTCTTATATAAACAGGTGTGTGGCTTACCTAATCAAGCAGATCAGTTTAATTAAGCACAGCTGGACTCCAGTGAAGGAGTAGGACCATCTCAAGGAGGATCAAAGGGAAATGGACAGCATGAGAGTTAAATATGAGTGTCATAGCAAAGGGTCTGAATACTTATGACCATCTAATATTTCAGTTGTTCTTGTTTAGAAAATTAGCAAAATATCTACATTTCTGTATTTTTTTCTGTCAAGATGGGGTGCAGAGTGTACATTAATGAGCAATAAAATCTCAGAGTGTACATTAATGAGCAAAAAAGATCTTACCAATTGGCTGCAATGATAGAAAGAGTAAAACATTTAAAGGGGTCTGAATACTTTTCGTACCCACTGTAGGTGGGTATGGTGCAGGGGTGTTGCCTAGCAAGGCAGCTGTATTTAAGCTTGCGGAAATGGACATGCCCAGGTACAAAACCCATTGCTAGAGTTACAGTAGACCACAAATGATAGGAGGGCCTTAACTAAACAAAGCCTTACTAACATTATATAATAAAAAGTATAGAAATATTTTAATTGACATGCCATGGGAAAACATGCAACCCCCCCAAAAAAAAATCACATATACCCATAAAGCATAGTTGTACATTAACTCTGAAGCCTAAAAAAAATGACAGAAGAAAGAGGTAAATGAAAACATAAAGGACTAATACTGAACAAGGCAGAGCCATTCCCAACACATTTTTGCAGTTTCTTCCTCCTGGGTTACTGACTGACATCGGAGCTTTGTTATTAAAAAGACTGGTAGCCAATCTGTTTGACATAAGTTTGTGGAAACACTCATTATTTGGCACTAGGCCAATAGGACCGACATAAGTAATGTAGACATACTGTACCTGCCAGAATGTAATGGCAGGGACCCAAAAGAATTATGGCAATAAACAGAAATGATGGACAGGTAAGAATGAGCATGCTCGGAGGGATACCAGATGCGGATGTAAATATCATGCACCCGAGTGTGTATCACAAGTCTATGGACAGATTTCTATCCAATGGAAGTAAACATAGAAGCTTCCTATAGCAGGACAGCAAGCAGAGATCTAGAAAACCATGAAGAATTGATACAGAAAGTATATTAGAAAACTGTATATATATATTTTACACAAACCATATCAACCCCTTTAAGGTTGTTTCGATTTAATCTGTTCATAATTCCATTCAATTGTTGTCAATCCACCTGCCAAGTCATCAAAACATCACCACATGTTAGAGATAGAAGGCTGTGGGAGGTATTCATTACTAAAGTGGCATAGAAGCCCTGAAATAATCACAAATGCTAGTGTATTGCTAGCACTTGCAATTATTTTACCCTTTCCGCCACCTACAAGCTAGGAAGGGGTGTAGTGGCTTGAAGGGGGGCATGGCCAGTGGGAAGTGGGTTGGCGTGGGTTCCTGTTCCTCCTGCATCTATATTTAAAAACTCACGACTGGTAGGGGTCCCACAAACTCCAAACAGCCCAGGGCCCATGGTAGTCTTAATCCGCCACTGCCTGTAGTTCATAGCTTACAGTATTAATTTGGGATATCTGGAAAAGCAATATTATTTTCAGGTAGCAACATTTACTTAAATGCCTCCAACAGTTTGCTCCCAAGGGGTCTCCACTACCCTAAATCAGGCCCTGATGCTACCTCATCACTTCTCCCATGATTGGGCAATATAAACTAGCAGGACAATTCCTCAAGATCCACCGTGACTTGCTGTTTCTAGAATTCGTTCTGTCTTTATATTTCTATCCATGATTGTTTATTGTGTAATTAACAATAAAGGGATTATACATTATAATTTCATTCATAATTCAAATAATATCTTGTCATTGTAATCACTTTTTTGCTTCATTGTGTGTTGTTGTTTACGTATTGTTTTTCTGTAGTTTTATTTATGAACTATTACGTTACTATGGAACATGCACTTTTTTGTACAGGGAGATCTATGTGAACACCTGGTCTATGTATTTTTCATGTACTTGTGTTTCATTTTCATATTATTGAATATCTTATCGTATACTATTGTATTTATTTATGTATAGGGTTACTAAGAATCTTTACTTCTTAGGCTCAACTCTTTGCTCTCTACCTGTTTCCAACATATTTTAGGTAACATTTAAATTCTTGTTTTGTATCCCTCCGGGCAGACTTATACTTTGCTGTCCTTCATATTTGTTGTTTAGCAACACTTTCTTATGTCCTGTTAGGGTTTCTATGATGATGCGTGAGGGTAAATGTCTGGTATTGTGTATAGACATGTGCGTGACAATGACATGCACTAAGTGCAATATGTTATTGTGGGCAGTTACATCCTAGAATGCGAGTAACCCCCTCCTATTGACCTTGTGCCGTGTAATTAGTGTTTCTACCTGCTTATGTCAAACCCCATTGATTACCTTTTTGAACTAAAGCGACTGTGAAATATGCATTGAATGGGCTAGCTACCCTGATGCAGAAACATATCTTGTTTAATCCCTGAACTGAGTGGGTTTGCTAAAAAAACTATTATAACATTATGATAATGAGGTTCTGAAACTCCTGTGGCTGCCCGGGCATTCCTGCTCCAGCCTTGTCCCACCCAGCATAAGCCTAGAACGCTGTATTTACTGTGTTATCCCTAACCAGCAGATTTAATCAATCTCTGCACCATCCCCCAGCCGGGCAACTATTGTTAAATTAATTGTTGTTACCTTCATACACCTAGTGCCTAAACCCAAAAGGGTCCAGGTGTCTTTTTTTCCCCTCCTGGGGATTGGTTTAGGTTTGTTCTGTACTGAAATCATAGATGTAGGAGAATTGATATCTGAAATACTTGGAAGATGTTCTAACTGAATATTATTAGAGATGGCAGTATTATGTTGGTCTGTACATATAACTGTGTCTTGGCTTTGGGAAAAAATAAATCATGTAAGCTAAGCCAAGATACATCGGTATTATTTAAATTCGATAAAATTGGATGGACTAATACTTTCATCACTAGCTTTTCCTATGGAGTGATAGTATTGATGAATCTCTTTTTTACCCCCTTTTTTACAGTTTTTTTTGTCACTAGTGTATTTATTACATTCTCTTTGATTACTGGTTTCTCCCTTTTCTTCTCATGTTGTATGGCTCCCTGTAGATTATATCATATTTTCAATTGAGAAAGGTCCCAAAATTGCCCTTATTCATATTAGAATTTTTAGTACCATTTTTGAAACATATTTTAGATAGGACTTTTTTGCCGATGTATGAGGATTTGGAGCAATTGATGGATACACTGGAAAAATAAATAGATCTAACGGGTATTTATTCTTAATCTCATAGGTTACCTTCCTGATTTAATTTCTATTCTCTACTAGTTTTTTTAGCCTTTTTTGGATACCTCTTGTTCTAATCCTAAGAGTCCTTGCTGGATATTTTCATCAATTGTTTTAATATCAACTATTTTGAGTTCTTTTTTTTAATCACATTTGTCATAAGTTTCATGTACACAATTGTCCCAATCAGTGGTATATCAAATATCCTCAAGGAATGCTGAAGGGATATTATTAGAACAGCCCTTCGTTATAATTTTGACTATATATTTCCAGAAACATAACATTGAGACAATGTTGTAGTTCTCTTATAGCTAAGTTCCATAGTTTTTAAAAAGAGTGGTTTACAGAGGGGCTTCCCTAAATAAAAGGGAATTGACTAGACACCTGTACCTAAAAGGATTAAATGAAGTTATCAAATCTACTTAAAATTAGAACTATGGCCCCAATCCCTCTTTTAGACTATCATATTCCTAAATGCCTAATGTATCCTCTATATGAATGTATCCTTATTCACTTCTGTGTTCTTCTTTTTTAGGGTAGCAGAACTGTGTTCTTTTAGAGAGAATAGTCATTGTGATTTTCAATCAGCAAAACTGCACATATACCGGCACTTAGGCTTGTAGCTTTGCTTTTTAGTAATGTTTCACATAAGGATCCTGTTAGGGTTGGGTAACACAGAAGACAGGGGATAGTGTGCCCTGAGCTTGTCCCAACCTCTGTCCCTTCCTTTATACAGATATACAACCAATGTTGCGAACACTCTGTATATGTCTGATGAAAGCTCCGGTGCGGGGCAAAAATGCTTTGCCATTTTTTTACTACTTTTATTGTCAAATAAATGTTAATTTTAAGAAGAAATAACGATTGATGAATGTTCCTATGTGAGCGCTGACTCATCCATCTCCTTGGATGGATTATATACCGGCGTATAAGACGACTTTTGAAGACAGAAAAATCTTCTGTCTTCTCTGGGGTCGTCTTATACGCCGGTAATCGTCTTATACGGCGGCGGTCCCGGTGCATGGAGAGGGCTCACGGGCTGAGCCCTCTCCATAGCCGGTAAGTCTTTGCTGCATATTGCAGCAAAGGCTTACCGGTAACACCCGCGATCGGTGCTAGCAGAAAGCTGCCTCAGAAAGCTGCCGGCAGCCTCAAAAAGACATCGGGGGGAAAATACTCACCCTCCGTTGGCCCCAATGTCCGCGCTGTGCTGTCTTCAGTCTTCCGCGCCGTCTTCTTTCTTCTGCTGGGCGCCGCCATGTCTTTCCCCGGGTCGGCGCCTAGTATGACGTCAGCAGCGGCGCGTCATACTAGGCGCCTGCCGGGGAAGATCAATGGCGGCGCCCGGCAGAAGAAAGAAGACGGCGCGGACATCGGGGGAGCATCGGGGTGAGTATATGTTTATTTTTTTTTTAATGCTGGGCTGTATACTACTGGGGGCTGTGCTGTATACTACTGGGGGCTGTGCTGTATACTACTGGGGGCTGTGCTGTATACTACTGGGGGCTGTGCTGTATACAACTGGGGGCAGTGCTGTATACTACTGGGGGCAGTGCTGTATACTACTGGGGGCAGTGCTGTATACTACTGGGGGCTGTGCTGTATACTACTGGGGGCTGTGCTGTATACTACTGGGGGCTGTGCTGTAATGGTAATGTTGTTGTTGTATGCCTTATGTTTATGAGCGACTGTTTTCCTGCTATATACCTGCATGTCATAAGAATTTACATTTAAAAAAGGACCATGTTAAATTCAAATCTGTTTTTTTTTTATTTTTACCGGTGTTTTGTATGCGTTGGAAAAGGGGTAGTCTTATACGGCGAATATATCTTAAACTCTATATTTTAAACAGGAAAGTAGGGGGGTCGTCTTATACACCAGGTCGTCTTATACGCCGGAATATACGGTAATACATTTTTTCCCCCCTTGCCAAGAAGGACAAGGATTGGATGGAAAGTGGCTCCTGCATTCTTTACTGCTTGTTGTACTATTGTGAAGGTGAGAGTCAAATCGACTATCTTATTTTCTATTTATTTGTGTTTACAATATTACACAAGGGCCTTCACATGGTGTTGTCTCTCTTTATTTCCCTTTCACCAAGAGCTCTCACTTAAATCGAGTTCCCAGGTAACCAAATCTTCTACCCTCTTTATGTAGTCAGCTTTTGAAAACTTTTGTGACTTTCTAAAAATTTGCATTGATAAATCAAGATCTTAGAGGTGGACCCTGGCCATCTTTCTACAGAGGGATATGATTCATTTGTCTAACTATATGAATGGTCCATACAAAAATATAGTGGTAAGTTGTTTCATATTAAGTCAAATCAAAAGAGGAGGAGGCACTGTCTCCATCTAGAGAAATCAAGGTTTAATCACCAAAAGCAGCAGGGCTTTTTTTACTATGAGAACTGTCAATCTTTGGAATAGCCTGCCTCTGGCGCTGGTCACAGCAGGGACAGCAGAGAGCTTCAAGAAGGGTCTAGATTCCTTTTTACACCTAAATAACATTGATGGTAATGATATATATAATTGATTCCCCTAAATCCCTTCCTCATCCAATCCCTTCCTTTCCTTGGTTGAACTTGATGAATATATGTCTTTTTTCAGCCACATAAACTATGATACTATGATATGTTGCCAAGGCACATGTTGTGACATTTTGGTTTAAAAATGGTTTTGTGCAAGGCTTGCTAAATTACACAATTAGGCCCACTTTATCAAAAGTAGCACACTTTATTGCAATTTGCCTCTTTAATTTACAGAGCATGCCAGATTATTGAATACTGGTGCACAGTCTTCATTAATATGGGGCACCCTGCACTGCTCTTGAAGTGTGTACCAACTTTTTTTGGTGCACCTTTAACATAGAGTGTGTGACACAATTCTATCGAGTCGCCGTAATAAATGTAGTACACGGTCCGAATCGGCACCAGAACGCCTTATAAATACATGTGCAAGCAGTTTACACACTCTTTTCAGTGCAAGGTCAGACAGAATACTGGAGCAAACAGTTTAACAAATGTGGGACATAGTGTTTTTGACAAATATTCTTAATAAAAACATTTCTCTATTAAAACGTGGTTAAATTTATTGCAAAAACACTAGTTTATGCAATGAATAAATGGGGTGTCACCAAATGCCCAGATGTTCATTTATTTTAGGAACAATATTAATGTGCATTGACCTGTGTTTCACATTATGGCCTTGCTAGTATGAGCAGAAAGCATAAAAAATCATCAATCCTTCTTACAGTAATCATGCTTGCCATTTATATAGGCTCATGCCCCGAGAACAGAACTTAGATCTTCTATCTAAGGGAAAAACAATGAGAACTGTCCCCTATTAGCCATAAACATTTGTCACTGACAAACGGTTGATGACTAAAAGTCACAGGCAAGTCGCAAACTTCAATAAAAAAGACATCTATTTTATAAGCATCATGGGAGAGTGACCAAGACTTTGCTTTTCTTACCTACAGTATACTGTTAAGCAAAAGATTTGCACAAGCAGAGAACCAATGATGTTTTCACCAGAATGTAAAATATTGTAATGAAGTGTTGCATAAAGGAATAGTAGACATTCCGTGCCAAAATCAGATAAAGTAGATGGAGGCACAAAGTCTACGGAAACCTGGCCTTTACTCTTAACTTCTTCAGAGAGATAAGATCTGTGTGCGCAGTTCTTCTCAACTCAATGTCCTAAAAGTTGTCTTTGCTAGATGGCGGCTTCCAGAATGAGCAAGAGAGACAGAGATCTTAATGATAAAGGTTAAAATAAACAGAATAGAGTGATATTAGTATGTAGCAGTCAAAGTAATGCCAGGAGGCAAAGCAGAATGCACAAGAAAAAAGAAGAACAAAGGAGGACGGCGCCTCGTGTGATATCATCACCGTAGCAGTGAATGAAGTATGCAAGGCTGCTCACCTGGTTACCACTTGGTGGTATGCAGAATGTTAGGATATCCTCAAGGTGTTGGTCCTTCCTGCAGCTACCAAGCTCCAAAACGGACCGGTGCGCTCAAGGAGAGGACCGTTAGTAAGCAATAATGAAAAGCCCAAATAATTGTGCAGAAAAACAGAGCTGTGATTGGGAGCTAAACGGCCTAGTACGATGAAGTGTCTACACCAGGATGGTTGAAAACAAACTGATTCTCCTCACTCCAGTTCAATAGGCAAATTAGCATTTATTGGTAAAAAATTATAAGTGGTAACAAATAACATATAACTGAAAAAACACTATAAAAAGTATAAATGAATACATAATCATTTATATAATCAACACATTTAGCCCCACCTTGGTTTAATTAAAGGCTGGGCTTTATATATCTCAGTACCACCTCCAGATCCCACTTGTCCCCAGTTAAATCAGAAGAAGGGAGCTCTCTCGAAATGCATCATTATTTGGCTAATTAATTATTTATTAATTTATACTTTTTATAGTGTTTTTTCAGTTATATGTTATTTGTTACCACTTTTATCATTTTTACCAATAAATGCTAATTTGCCTTTTGTACCGGAGTGAGGAGAATCAGTTTGTTTTTAATCATCCTGGTGTAGACACTCCACCGTAATAGGCCCTTTAGCGCCCCATCACAGCTCTGTTTTTCTGCACAATTATTTGCGCTTTTCGTAGGAGGCAAAGCAGTGTGGGGTTTAAAAGATGTTCTAAAACTAAGCTTTTAGATGTCAGTAGGAGCTGTCAGTAAATAAAAAGTGATGTCAGTTGACATAAAAGTCCAAGGGTAATGTTCATATCATGTCAGATGCTAAAGTTAGACTAAGGTTCCTCAGGTCCATGACTTGATCTGAAGGCCCACCCTCTGTGTAAACAAAAACAATAGACTTTCAGTTTTAAATAAGCTAAATAATAAATAAGTTTAATTAAAATTTATTTCTCTCAGACACCACTTAGACATTTCAGATATTTCTTTTGTGAATATGTAAATTTTAGGGCTATGTTAATGTATTACCAACAAAATTAGACCATTCAAAATTTCACATTCATTTTGTTTTAATTACTATAAAACTCTCAACAAGCTTATTTAAAGCTCTTTTTAAAAGTTTTAATAGTTTGAAAACCTATGGAAACTACTGAATGTTATAGTAAGAGGCCAAACAACCTAGGACTTTATTTCTGTATTGTTTTGTTTAGTTAATTGTCAAGGGCACATGTGCCCCGGCGACCCATATCCCCGATCACAGGCGCACCCGTGTTCCTCCCGGTGCCTCCAGTTCCTGCATGCAAGATAACTCACCTCTCCGCGGCCCCGTGGTCTGGTGCGAGCGGCTCCGTCTCCTAGTATCATTGTCTGCGGTGGCCCAGTGGATCCACTACCCCTGGAGCCTGACATTATTGTTCCTGTGTCAAAGAAGCTAATAAAATGGTTGCGGCCAGTTGCACCAAACTAGTCTGGAGTGGAATGTGTCTGTGATCTGCCAAAAAGTGCCCAACTATCCCAGGAGATGGCGATACCAGAGCTAATCCCATTACAGTATATAGATGAAATTATTACTGTCATTGTCCCTAAATCATAGCAGTGTAGCAGTATATACACACTGTTCTTCAGCCGACCCTGAAAAGGGTAATTATTAATTATATCTAACTGACCCTATCTCCGGTAGCATCCTTTCCATAGCTATGTCCCGCCCAAATTAGGATATACACTCACCGGCCACTGTATTAGGTACACCATGCTAGTAACGGGTTGGACCCCCTTTTGCCTTCAGAACTGCCTCAATTCTTCGTGGCATAGATTCAACAAGGTGCTGGAAGCATTCCTCAGAGATTTTGGTCCATATTGACATGATGGTATCACACAGTTGCCGCAGATTTGTCGGCTGCACATCCATGATGCGAATCTCCCGTTCCACCACATCCCAAAGATGCGCTATTGGATTGTGATCTGGTGACTGTGGAGGCCATTTGAGTACAGTGAACTCATTGTCATGTTCAAGAAACCAATCTGAGATGATTCCAGCTTTATGACATGGCGCATTATCCTGCTGAAAGTAGCCATCAGATGTTGGGTACATTGTGGTCATAAAGGGATGGACATGGTCAGCAACAATACTCAGGTGGCGTTGCAACGATGCTCAATTGGTACCAAGGGGCCCAAAGAGTGCCAAGAAAATATTCCCTACACCATGACACCACCACCACCAGCCTGAACCGTTGATACAAGGCAGGATGGATCCATGCTTTCATGTTGTTGACACCAAATTCTGACCCTACCATCCGAATGTCGCAGCAGAAATCGAGACTCATCAGACCAGGCAACGTTTTTCCAATCTTCTTCTGTCCAATTTCGATGAGCTTGTGCAAATTGTAGCCTCAGTTTCCTGTTTTTAGCTGAAAGGAGTGGCACCCGGTGTGGTCTTCTGCTGCTGTAGCCCATCTGCCTCAAGGTTCGACTTACTGTGCAGAAGATGCTCTTCTGCCTACCTTGGTTGTAACGGGTGGTGATTTGAGTCACTGTTACCTTTCTATCAGCTCGAACCAGTCTGCCCATTCTCCTCTGACCTCTGGCATCAACAAGGCATTTCCGCCAACAGAACTGCCGCTCACTGGATGTTTTTTCTTTTTCAGACCATTCTCTGTAAACCCTAGAGATGGTTGTGCGTGAAAATCCCAGTAGATCAGCAGTTTCTGAAATACTCAGACCAGCCCTTCTGGCACCAACAACCATGCCACGTTCAAAGGCACTCAAATCACCTTTCTTCCCCATACTGATGCTCGGTTTGAACTGCAGGAGATCGTCTTGACCATGTCTACATGCCTAAATGCACTGAGTTGCCGCCATGTGATTGGCTGATTAGAAATTAAGTGTTAACGAGCAGTTGGACAGGTGTACCTAATAAAGTGTCCGGTGAGTGTAGATGTAATTAGTATTGTCACTGGCATTGCACTTTAGGAGTTAACTGAGCCAGTGAGCACAAACACTGCAATTAAAGGGGTTTGCTCATAAAAAAAAAAAGTTCTGAAATTTTGATCCCCTATTAATGTTTACACAATAAAACAGCAGTCAATCAACCAGCTTGCATTGTTTAACCCAAACACATAACCCGAAGACCAAACAACAGCTTGTCGTTTAGCTCAGGGGTCATGTTTGGGTTGCCAAACCCAGTATGTGCCAGACAGACCAGAACTTTGTAGTTCAGGTCTGCTCACCACTAATTGTGAGGTTTTTGTTCTTAAATGTAAGGGTATTGATAATTAGTCCATGCCAGGTGTTTTAATTTTATTCTCAATATGATTCTGACATTTATATAATTTGTCAGGCATTTATACAGTTCGTGACCTCTCTCTCTCTCTCTCTCTCTCTATATATATATATATATATATATGGGCACCAGGCGCAAATCACCTTGAATCTATGTATACTACGTAGAGGTGTATATTACTATCCTGCCGCCATGGTAATGAGAGCGATCCTCTTATCCCCAATACTTAGGTTAATGTGTGTGTGCTCATTTTTTCCTTTTAAGCTGCTGTCACAGGTCATTTGTTGTTCATTTTCTTGGCCTCAGTGCACACTGCATTGAGGGCTTGGTTGCCCTTTTCCAAGATGTCTTCTCGGCAGCCTCAGGGCTCCACTGCACATGTGCAGGTTGGATCCACAGACGCTAAGATTGTATCAGCTGTGGACCAGAAGCTTCCACCAAGAAAGTTCTTTCCAGAGCCTTTTGGGTAATTTTAACCCCTACTTTACACGCCAGTCTTTGCACTTGCACACTTTATGATTACACTTTGTACTGTATAATTGTACAGCGAACAACGACATTGTTATATACATGTACTTGAAACTGATGCACTTTATCTTTGAATGTATTTTTTATATATATTTGTACAATGATGAATAACACAATATTGCACAGGCACTTTAAGACACGCCTCTTTATGCTAATCACTTACCATGTTTTGCTATATATATCCAATGTGGGTCACTTGTTTGTTGCTTGATGAAGGTGTCACACACCGAAACGTCGCCACTTGTTCAATAAAGTTCACCTTTTATTTTGAAATTTGAACCATGGAGTGCTGCCCGCTTTTTACTTTATTTATATATATATATATATATATATATATATATATATATATATATATATAGAAAAGGAGAAGTCCAAGGCAGCACAACCTGTTTGTCTGGGTGCAGGATCTGTATATCCGTGGCAAGGATCCGGTAATATATTCAAGGAAGGCAGCAGCACTCCAGTAGGTGAATTAAATCAGGGTGATCTTTATTTCAGATGCGACGTTTCGGTGTATCCACCTTTTTCAAGCATACAGCATAGTGACCAGCATTTCTATATATGGACCAGCCTACTTCCTGGTTGGTCAAACAATTGTTTGTGCAATAAATGAACATATACATATTTTTCAATGTACAATAATGTGATACATATTTGATCGATATATACAGGTAAAGTGCAAGTGCTACAGTGAAAAACATAAAAGTGCAGTGCATATTAAAAACAGTAGTAATCAGTTACTTATATAGGACCGCCCCATCGTCATTGACCAAGTTTATGCAAATTAAGATGTCGCTACTAGGAAAACATACCAAGCCCGGGAACACAGCGCCTCAAATGTCAACATCCGGTTACGACCGGAAGTCAGGTGTATCACCTGATCGGCCCTGATCGAGCATGTGACCTGATCAGCCCCAGACTGCGCGTGCGCACAGCTACCTTGGGGAATATGGCGGCCATTTTGGATAAGGGAATGAGACGAAGACCAAAAGAAACATATAGGTAAGTGGGAAAAAGGGAATATGAAGAACCGGTCGCACACTCTGTAAGCAGTGTGTTATTATGGGACTAGTGGAACATAATAGAACCGCGATGTGGCAGCTCTGTATGAATCCACTTATCGTCCCGTCGGTTCCGATGGTTAACCAGAGAAAATGAGAGAATTCTGTGAAACTAAAAGGAGTCGCAAAGGGAGTCGGATACACAATGTGAACACAATGTGTTGTCATAGGGACTAGCGGAACACTGCAGATCCGCAAAGTAGCAGCTCTGTATGTGTCCACGTATCGTCCCATCGGTTCCCCATACATGCTGACCTGAGTAGCAAAAGAAGGAGCATGTGAAAAAAAGAGGTTGCTGTAGTTCCGGGAGTAGACAACATGGAGTAGACAACATGATGAGTCGTGGAGGAATTTTTGTAGACGTGTGGGGTCTTCTGGATCCATCCATAAGGATATCTAGAGTAGAGTAAACAAAATATAGTATTAGAATGGAGAAAAATGGAGGGGGGAATCCCCTATATATACTGGCTAAATACATTCTGAGGAACAAGATACGGGTACAGGAGAGCATACCTCAGGACATCAATCTATTAAGCACAAATGTTAAATGATATTAGTCACATTAAATTCAATATTTAGTCCCTGGGGTTGTAATGACTGTAAACGGTGTATCCATTCCAGTTCTCTTTTCCTTAGTATTGCCTCCCTATTGCCTCCTCTTCTGGGGGGAGGGATACGATCAATCAGTTGACATTTTAGTTCTGATTCTTTGTGGCCCTTATCGGTAAAGTGTCTGCTCACTGGTAAATCCAGTCTCTTTTTGCGAATGGTATATCTATGCTGTGTTAGCCTAGTTTTGAGATCAAGGGTAGTTTCACCAATATAGATGAGATCACAAGGTCTCTCTCTCTTTCTCTCTCTTTCTCTCTCTTTCTCTCTCTTTCTCTCTCGAACACTCGACTTACATACGACCCCTAGTTACAAACGGACCTCTGGATATTGATAATTTATTGTACTTAATCCCTAGGCTACAATAATCAGCTGTAACAATTATCTAATGTGTCTGTAATGAAGCTTTAGTGTTAATCCTGATTCTTATGACAACCCAACATTTTTAAAATCCAATTGTCATAGAGACTAAAAAAGTTCTGGCTGGGATTACAATGATAAAGTATACAGTTCCGACTTACATACAAATTCAACTTAAGAACAAACCTTCAGACCCTATCTTGTATCTAACCCGGGGACTGCCTGTATATATATATATATATATATATATATATATATATATATATATATATATATATCAGAGTTCAATGTTTAGATTCTATTGCTGAAAATGTGATTTTTGTGTCCCTTATTCTTTCTATACAATGTGTACTTTTTTTTGCTTACTTCATTTGTAAATCCCACAAGGGAACTAGTAATCCTTTGATTTTTGCCATTATACACTGCACTACTTGTAATGCAGTGTATTATTCCTTTCTGTTAGTATTCTATTGAGGGGCCTATTAGATTATGCCTCTTGTCCTAATAGGTTTCCAGAGACAATTGTGAGGCTCCATCAACCGCCATAGAGACCAACTGGAAAGTTACTGGGAGTTACAAAGCAAGTTCTCTCCATCTGTTAACCACTTCCTTGCCACAATCACCATTGATTCTGAAATCTAAGGGATTAAATAACCAGATTATAACAGATTACACTGCCACTGGAGGCGGCACCAAACATGCATTCTGCACTGATTCCACAGTGCTGTAAAAGCAGATTGCTCTACAGTAAATCCATTAAACAAAGTCAGACAATGCAGAATTGTTGAAATTCATATAGTGTCCAACCAGGAGAACGGTGAACCCAATTTAATATTGTAATGGAAGGCCTGGGGACAGCCAGAAGTCACAGCCAGTGAGCACTATGCTAAACTCAGTACCTATTCCTATTCCCCTACCCGCACCTCCCCCCTGAGATAGACAACTAAAAGACGATTCCTCCTTGTGCTTCAGTGCACACACAATGCACAGTCGCCATCAGTGGAAGCAAACAATGGCCAAATCACAAATAGGGAAGTTAGAAATACAGAGATCAGATACCAGGAGGTTAGCAGACACAAGAGTAAAGCTATTCTGAATAAGGCTTGACAGCAGTTTCACCAGCAAGGACACAGCGAGGTTTGTGCTGGACACTTATAAGGAGGCAAGGCCCTACGCACGTTTTAGCCTTCAGCCTTTCATGCCTTCATCTGGACACTCTTTGCGTACTTGATATTGTTTATTTTTGGGCATATTGAGAACACTCTATTGCTAGCAGCCATGGTGTTGACTACCCATGTATATGTATCTATGTTCAGTTGTGATTGTAGCATTGACACTTTATAACTCATTTATCTTTACAACTTGTCTCCCACCATTGTTTGTTAGGGTGTCTTCTTGACTCACTTCTTCCAGTTTATATTGATACAATGTTTAAATTGTGTTTTATTTCAAGTGTACAATAAAGATGAATTTATATACATATGTATCGATTGTTCTTGTTTTTGACATAATTAAGTGTATTTTACACTAACTAAAGAGTAAGGTGACCCCAAAAGAATATTATTCCTCAAGCAAGCACACCTAGAAAGCTGTGTATTTCTTACTAACTAAAGGGGAATGTGACTCCAATATAATATTATTCAATGAAATGCTCCAAAAACATGGCAGATGATCTGGCAGATACAAGAAGGTGTATGGATCCCAAAAATCACAGGCAGCAGTAGCTGTACTGAACTGTCTTGACCCACTGATCACTCACTCCTAGTACTGTCATCAATATCCCTATCCCTTTCCTTCAACTTTTTCTTCACCCTGTGTAATGCTGATTGATAAATCTGTCATAGTTTTTAGACTGTGTAGTCTAGGGTTGCACCGATACCAGAAAAAAGGATTATCTGAATGCTTAAGGTGTGGTTATATGGGGCATTTACATTATGTTTAGAAATGCAATGGAAACGTCTGTGGGTGGGGCTCAGCCTAATCATATATGCATTTCCATTGAAACACATGCAATCAGTAAGGGTCACCAGTGATTTGCCAGAAGAAGCTTTAGTGCTTTATGGCAGTGTAGTATATGTGTTGTGGGGGATCTGTATACCCCAAATAGAAGTTTTTTGTTGCTGAAGTGAATAGGAAGAAATCTGTGTAAAATCCACACAGTTTCTGGAGTGATTTCTGCTCCTATCCCAGGGTGTCCATTTTGGGAGATGTGTATACCCCAAATAGCAGTTCTTATTTGTTGCCGAAGTGAATAGGAAGAAATCTGTGTAAAATCCTCATAGTTTCTGGAGTGATTTCTGCTCCTATCCCAGGGTGTCCATTTGGGGGATCTGTATACCCCAAATAGCAATTCTTTTTTGTTGCTGAAGTTAATAGGTAGAAATCTGTGTAAAATCCACATAGGTTAAGTAGTGATTTCTGCTCCAATCCCAGGGTGTCTGCTTTGGGGGAGCTGTATACACCAAATTTCAGTTCTTTTTTTGGCGTAACATTTTCATTTTTGACATAATATTTTTAGGGAAATTATAATGAATTATGCATGTGTTGTCTCTTATCTTCAAATTTAAATTAAAAATGTCAAACTTCAAATTCATTTCAAGCTTTAAATTCATTTCAAATTTCGAATTCATTTCAAACTTCGAATTCATTTCAAACTTCAGATTCATTTCAAACATTGTGCCCCTCTGTGGCCTACCAGGTTGCTGCAACCTCCACACTATGTTATTGTGCTACTCTGTGGCCTCCTGCTTCGTCTGCCACCTTCACTCTCTGTCATTGTGCCCCTCTGTGGCCTACCAGGTTGCTGCCACCTCCACACTTTGTCATAGTGACACTCTGTGGGCACCTGCTGCTTCCGCCACCTCCACACTCTATCATTGTGCCACTAAGTGGCCTACCATGATGCTTCCACCTAAAGAATTTGTCATTGTGCACTCTCTGACCTCATGCTGCTGCCACCACCACAATTTGTCATTGTGGCACTCTGTGGCTTACCATGTTGATGCCACCTCCACACTTTGTCATTGTGCCACTCTGTGGGCTCCTACTGCTGCAGCTGACCCCACCTCCACACTTTGTCATTGTGGCACTCTATGGCCTACCATGTTGATGCCACCTCCACACTATGTTATTGTGCTACTCTGTGGCCTCCTGCTTCTTCTGCCACCTCCACTCTCTGTCATTGTGCCACTCTGTGGCTTACCATGTTGCTGCCAACTCCACACTCTGTCATTGTGCCACTCTGTGACCACCAGGTTTCTGCCACCTCCATAATTTGTCATTGTGCCAGTCTGCGGCCTATTTATGCTGCTGCCAACTGACTGCCGTTTCCCTGGAACACCCTGTGATTTTTATAATGTTGTTTTCACCCTCCACCACTCTATGACATTGCCACTATGTTTGCTTTTCCCCTTCATTTAATCTGTGAGAAGGAATGCAAAGCTTTGGTATTGATAACCAGAAGCAGGAGTGGATACAGAACACAGAGGGCATGCAAAAATCCCATTTACTGGCCATCTCTGTTCTGGATCAACTCCTGTTTGTTTTTGGCTTTAGTAATACTGATGGATTATTGACCGATTGAAAGAGGACACTGACGGATGAAATGAAGGGCAAAATGATCATTGAGGTCAATGCAAAATTACTGCTGACACCCTATCCACTCTTTTGGGGGGTTTCTACATGTATCCACGTGTAACAGAGCAGGTTCTGTTGTAATCTATGGAATCATAGAGTGCACTCTTTGATGTTATAGTGGGATCTTGGCCCTCAGCTCAGTCCTTTCAAGCTGGCACAGATGTCAACTTGTCAGGCTGCGTTCCCGCTTCAGTTATTTGGTGAAGTTGGCCTCTGTAAGTGCACATGGAATTGAAGAGTGAAGCGATTCTAAGAGCGGCGGCTGTCATGTGTGTGTGATACTAAAACACAGCATTGTTTGAAGACCAAAGCATGCTCCTTATGCATATTTGAGCATCTCACAACGTTCTACAACACCCTACAAGCTCTCTGCAGCCAGGAAATACCTGTTTTTTAACGTGATGATTCATCTTGATTCGATTCAGGCCGAAATTCAGCGAATCGAGTAAAACAAAATTTCAACAAACTCGGCCATCTCTAATAATAATCATCATGATAATAATAATCTCTGAGATGTATAGTTTAGTGAATAGAGGCTCTCTATCTCTAGGGCAGGTGGAGTGTGGAGGTTGTATTTCAAATCCAAGACATGGCATAAAATTATTTAATTGAATTAAATAGAGACCTTGGGGAACATTTACTTACCCGTCCCGTTGACACTGCTGATCCGGAATGTCCGACGAGGATTCAGAGCTGCCACGCTACAATACGATTGTACGTCCAATTTCCTGCATGTGACGCTTCCCCCGCTGAGGTCCGCCGGTGTTCACCTTCTTCTCCCCAATGCATGTGAGTGCTGATCTTGCGACACAATTTGGTTTTTAAATTCCGCGGTCTGAATCAGTTGTCCGAATCAGTAGGGTTGTCCGATGTCCATGGCCCCCGATTTGTGTCGCATGCAAGCCAGTGCCGATGCGCCACAGTCCGATCGCCTGCACCAAAAACCTGGAGCAATTCTGGGCAAATCTGAAAAAATTGTCAAACCCACTGAAATTGCGGTGTTCGGACCCGTAGTAAATGTGGCCCCTTGTGTCTGGGGAAGCCCTGTCAGATGTAGAGAACCATATATGGCCAGATGCTGATATCTCCCTGATGACAAGGTCCCCGCGACACATCTCTCAAAAGGATGTGGGGAAGCCCGGGAGATGCAAAAATACCATTTATGGACAGATGGTGACATTTCCCTAATGACGTGGTTCCTGCCCTGCCACTAACCTGACACACCTGCACAAAGGATTCCCTGCCCAATATCTGCTCTGCAGATAGAAGTCATTCAGTACCACAAGTAACAGCAAACTGGTATTGAACCATTCTGGCTTTGAAAGTATTGTATAAGTACCGAGACATCAACACATTGTCCAACCCTAGGCTAGTCGTACTTTGCACCCCCTATAAGCTGGCTTATTTTAGCCAGAATACTGGGACAAAATTCTGTCAGGTCAGCATTAGCCCCTTTTCATAGACCATGCTCCTTTTGTTATACTAGCCATAGGAATGCCTGAAACTGTCTAAAACCCATTATAAATGTGGCACAGTTTTTTTTTAATTCAAATTACAACTTAATTCTGTCATAGACGGATTAATAAATCTTCCCCATTGTCTCTTCCTATATTGAGTCAGTAAGATGTAGGGTTCTCTAGCTTTTCATTTACGCATTCAGTCTAATATTCGATGGCATTTTAGGGAAAACTTAGTTTATATCGTCATGAAATTTGCAGTAGTTAAAAACGAAGTATTGCTGATGTTTGGATTGATTTCCACTTTATCCTAAACACTTCACTCATGTCTACTGAACATGCTTACTAAATGTCACTTATGTAATGCACTGTATATTGAATATAGCTATGGCAACCAGGAACAAAACACCCAATGTTTATATTGGTGCCTGGTTTCAGAGAAATGGAAAGCAGCACACAATGGAAATAAGGTTTACCTTGCAAACCTACTTGCCATTCACGCAGCTGTTTCACAGTAAAATATTATTAACAATATGGAACAAATAGAAGATATAATGGAATGTATATGTATATATTTGTTTAATTTAATGTATTGCATTTATTGTTTGTATTGAATTTAATACAAATATTTAACATGAAACACTAAGGGGTAAATGGTATATGACATCTGTCTAATGGAATCTTTAGCCAATATCTGGAGAATTAAAAATTATGTCTTCTCATTTGGAAGAGTGAAGGAATCAGTCTATACCTTTTTGTGGCTAACTAGGTATATTTGAGTGAGCTTTCAACAATAATAGTTCTTCTTGTCAGACATGAAGTGATTATTAAAAAATATTTTAAAACATTTGAATAACAGAATGATATATAAACAGGCCAGGGGCCTTGGAAATTACATACATCTTAAGACCACATGGGGTGGGAAACATGGGGTATAACTTACACCTGATGCCCCGTGTAACATCCGCGGTCAAAGTGAGGCCCAATCATGGGTATTACCTGTTAAATGATCAGTGAGACGCAGCATTTAAAATTCCAACCAGGCTGTTTGCTTAGCATTTTCAGGGGGGTGCTATTATTGCTATGGTAGCCTGAGGGTCTGATCTACGACCCTTAGGGTTGTCCAAAGTAAATGCCTGTAAGATTCTGTCACAGATAGGCTCTTACAGGAATTGCTGACAGCTCTAATAGCCTGCAATACATCAATATTGTTTCTGTTTCTAATAGTTTGTGGGGTGTACTTTTGAATATGGAGTGATATATAGGGGTTTATAATATTTTATATTTCAAATTTCATTAAAAAAAAGATACCCCAAAACATAAGGAATCTCCTTAAAAATCTAGATTTACAAGCCATCTATAGTATTAAAATAAAAGGACATTTTAAAAATGATGAAACCATGAAGCAGGCATATGAGAAAATGCAGCATGTTACAAAAAAAACGAAAAAAAATCACTTTGTAAGGTAAAGTTTTTGTATGTTGTAAACATAAAATCCAGCCATGTCAGATTACAGAAAAAATACTGAGCCTTAGGGTGTTAATATTGCAAAAATGATAGATCGTACGCTAATTAACCCCTTAATGACGTTGCCTGAAAATGCTGTTGTGACCGGGCATTTATAGTGAGTTTTTGCATCATCTTGATATATAATATGTATAGTCTTGGGCAAATGGAGCAACTATGGCGGTGCTTTTTGTAGTGTAGCAGGTTTTTTTTTAATATGGAGAAATGCGAATGTATTTGTTATGAATATTTATTCATATTTTTTTGTGTATGTGTGTTTTTACTATATATGTCCCCCATGAGGACATTTTCACAGTATTTTTTTCTTTTACAAGTTTTCTCTTATAGATGCCTCAGTTACAGAGGAAAATGACCACCTGTTACTGCTGATGTTAATCAGAGCTGTACTCTGCCTGATTAGACCCAGTATCTCTGGTCAACTCCTTGAGACTAGGTGGTCTCCTGATCACCAAATCTATAACGCCAGCAGCAGCACCAGCTCTGCTCTTCCATGCATAAAGCTCCTTCAGTGTGAGGCCGTGAGGAGCAGAGAAGGGAGAAGTGGTAATGAACTGCAACTTCTCCCTAGGGTCTCTTGGTGTCTCTGAGACCCAGGCCTGCTCCCGTGGCTAGAGTCGGAGCAGTATTTAAAGACGTTGCTACAGATACCGAACCTGCACCCGCTGATGTCTAAAGTCAGCGGGTGGTTCAAAGGGAGTTAAAGGGGTTGTTGATAGAAATCTGCCCATGGTCACACAGGTGCGCAGCTTGTTAGTATAACAAAGAGTTATCAGAGCTGTGTGTTATAATGAACCGTCCACCTGTGTGACCATGGACAAATTTCTGTCTGTAAACATAAAAGCTTTCTATAGCAGGAAAGCAAGCAAAGATCTTGAAAACAGTAAGGAATTGATCCAGAAAGTATATTGGAAAATTGTATAACTTTTCCTTACACAAACCATATCAATTATTTGCTGACAGTGGCCAACCCCTTTAAGTCTTTGGTCTGTTTCTTCTACAAAGAGAAATGTGTAATTTGTACTTGTAATAACAAAGAAATAAGAAAATACATTTAGCTGGATATGTAGTATAAAGATTACTTTGGTAACAAACACCAACAAAATACAAAAATACTTCCATAACGGAGTTGCTGTAAAGTAGTATTTAGAAAGTAGCCATTTCTATCCTGATAATATAGTCCCTCTTAGGCCCCAATGCAAATACCGTATATTGGAACGTGTACTAGCCACTTCTCCAACAGCCTGAGCCGCATAAAATATTGCTGCCCCAGTTTTGTGGCTCTGGAAGTTTTTTTCTATTGTGATCATTGTGTGAGAGAGCATCATACTCAGATGACACAGAAGCCGCAAACAACAGACCACAGCCCATTGTTTGCAGCCTGAGAGAACACAATGTATGTGTGGTTGAGGCGTTGGTTTGTAATAATTCTGCTCTATTGACTGGTAAGCTTGTGTAGGTCTTGTGGCTTTTACAGAAGACAGTCTTGGGACACAGAGTTGCATCTGCCTGAGCTAGTGTCAGAACAAGAGGTACAGTTCAAACTACTCAGACTTTCTTTATAGCTTGGAGGTAAGCTGCAATCACTGATCATAGATGTATCCTAATGGAACACAGCTAAAAAGCAGGCTGAGGAAAATATAGAGCAAGTAGCATTACCCAACCGGAATTCGTCTACTGTAGAAGTAGTCTCATGTTCTCATGTTCTCTAATGCAGCTGCAATTCTATTATTTTTTTTCGAGCAAAATTGTTGATATGACTGTGTACAAAAGATATCTCTTAGAGAAAAATATATTTTACCATGTTGTTTGTCGTATGGTTTTATCTGCCTACAATACATCTTCTTGCATCTTGTATGGAGCCGGAGGCTGCCATTTGGCTTTTGATATGTTCAGATAGGTTAGGGGACCCACTTTGTTTATTTAGCAATTGAAGCATTTATCTTACTGTTGGTCAGTCAGGTTGGCCTTGTACCACTTACCTTGTGTTGGTCGGGGGGTAGTTTACAGATTCACCATACCAGGTGACTGTATGTTTTCATGTATATAGTATTTTTAAATGATTTTAAATGTGTGTATTGTTTCTGAACATTTGTCATTATATATTTTTTGTTGAATAAACTTGGATTTTTACTTTGTACTATACCAGAGCCCTTGAATGCACTCTTTTTTTTCTTTTGGTATTGTATTCATGTTGGTATTTGTGCATTGGCTCAAAAAAGATTTATTTGTGGTTGTGCTACACCCCTCTCTTGTTATTATTCGTATGGTTTAACCTAACCAATTTGCCGAAGCATTTATATGGGGAATGGTAATGAAAACATTCCACTTAATTTTCTAAATATCGATGGTTTAACATGAAATGATTTTCAACGTTTTCAATTAACTGGTTAATTTTGTCTTACTGAATTACAATACTGTAGTAGTGTATCTAAGTGTCCTACTTGTGCTGACTGTCAGGACCATGGACAGGGCACATATGTTTCATAGGAAACTGTATTATTCATATACCTTGTAAAAGTATTTATCGCAGATGTTCGGAGGATATATATAAAACAATACACATCATAATACAGCTAACTGTAGCTACTATTCGTTATTCTTCTTCATCTCCACATTCTTAACATACTTTTGTCTATAATGTATAATAACCACCACTTTATTCTAAAAGAAAGAAATTCTGCTAATACCTTTTTCATGTATTCTCCAAGTGCAGGCTGAATATCTGCATTACTGATGAAGGACAAAAACATGTTTCTATGGAAAACAGAAAAACAATGTGGCACCGCAGCATATATCTAGAGAAATATTAGAATTTTCAACATGAAAACTCTGTACATAAATCTCTTATAGCTTGTACAGTATGGCAACTTATAACCTAAACAAAACCTAAATAATTTCAATGACTATAATGGGGTTCACTGGGCTTCCATCCCAGGACTATTTAATACTTAGCTTCTAAAAGAATCAAAACAGAATAAAGCCCAGACTACTAAGGATTGCCTAATAATTATAATAATTTTTTTTAAATAACCAAGCACACCGACATACTGGTATGTGCCCCCACTGGCAGGATCTGCTCTTCTTTTAGCTGCTCATGCACTTGTTCTTAAGAAAAAAAGGGCTTTAAAAATTATGCAAATTAAGCCATCCATAGAAGTTAATGGAGTCTGGAGCCCTTCCGGCTCATTTGCATAATTTTAAAAGCCTTTTTTTGTAAAAACCAGGGCATAAGAAGCTAAAAGAACAGCAGATCCTGTCCGAGGGGGAACATCCCAGTATGTCAGTGTGCTTGGTTTATAATACTTGATCTGGTGATAAATGTCCTTTAAAGACATAAGTTTAGTTGTAACTGATTATATATAATCACTCCCCCCTAACTGTTGAAAAGGTAGGATGCATGTTCCAGTAACCACTCTTTTCAGTGTCTGTTGTTGAACTGGAAATAGCCGAGCACAGCACTGGACTAACTCCATCAATCTTAAGTATAAATAAGGATTGTTTTCAAGTTTTAAGCATACCAGAGCTACAGTATGCTAAATTGTACAGTATGTAGCTGTTACATACAGTATAAAACAAGTGTAATTAACCTTTTGTCTCTTCTAGGATTGACACCAGGGGGCACATTTACTTACTCGTCTTGTGCGATCCCCGAAAGTGCATTGTACGACCTGAATGCACATCTGCCGTGATTAGCTAAGATCGTGCGCCCAATCTCCTGCATGTGTCGCTTCCCCGCTCAGGTCCGCCGGAGTTCACCTTCTTCCTTCCTGTTGTATGTAAGTGTATTGCCTTGCAACACAAATTGAATCTTAAATCCCGTGCCCAGTCTGAATCAGTCGGATCATCTGATGGCCTGCCCCCTGACTTCTGTTGCACAAAAGCCAGCGCAGCTGCGCCACGTGCAATCCGAATGCGTGCGACACAATCCCCAGTTAAATACATGTAACAGTGGCGCAATTTTCGAAAACTTTGAAAATCTGACGAAAGTGTGATCCGTGGACCCTTAGTAAATAAGCCCCAATGTATCCTTAAATTAGATGGTGGACAGGTTTGAAAAGAAACATGATATTGGGAGCTGCTTTTTGTTTATATATAGGTAACAAATGTCTATGATGTAATTTGTAGACTTTCGACTTTTTGTTGTGGTGCTCTTGCTAGTCCTCAATGAAATCTGCAAAAGGGTAAGGATGCACTTATTGGGATAATTAACTTTTCTGTAGTCTAAATTTTTTCTTTGTATCCCTAAATCATGAAATTAATTGGTCTTTCACTCTTATCTGGGCATTCACATGTCATTTAATTCTTCTGCCATATAAATACATTTCTTCAATTGGATGTTATTTTAAAAAAATGTCCCCGTGTGAAGATAATTTCCCATAAATTTAGCCATGTTGTCCCTTAGAAATGAAAGACAGCTGCCTTTGGATATGACCACCACTGCTGTAGTGATTGCAAAAAGAAACACTTGCATACAAAATATCTGGGAGTTACTGCATGTCCCGCAGCTGTCCCATGGTAATGAACACTTAATCCAGGTGGTCGGACAGGCATCAATAGTGCATGCCTGGCCACTTCTGCCAGAATCCAGAGGTTGTCGTATCCAAGGACAGCTATATTGTTTCCGAGGAACAACATGCCTACATTTATCAGAAATGATCTTCACACTGGCACATTTTATTAATAACATGCAATTAAAGAAATTTTTATATATGGCAGATGAATTAAATTATATGTGAATATCCAGATGGGAATACCCCTTTAATGATTTGTGTAAAGTTGAACCTTCAGTTTAAGTAATAACCATTATGAGGAGCATATAGCATGCATTTTAGGCTTTTGTTTGCAGATCTATCTTGGAATACACAAGATATAATACAAACTTTGATAATATATAATATGTTATTTAGAGATAAAATGTCCTATCTCTCTTGAAAGTGTGGTTTAAAAGCAATCATATCTATTAATTCATTATTCCACCATCCTATTACAATAAATCATATAGGGCAGGAAGTGAACTTCTACTTGCTTTTTGACCACCATTCATTGTAAAGATACAGTCATAACCCATATATAAGATTTATGATATTCTGTTACATTTCAAGCATCAAATTGAGGAATGTAAAATTCAGTGCACATATCCTTCACTGCACACAAGTGTAAACCTTGCTAGCACATTGGTAGGTGGCTTAGTATTATTGTTCCTCTGGTAGATGTTGTTCCTTAGAACAGTGTTTAACTCATTTTAGGTGTATGCATCTCAAGTAGGTAATTATAGCCTATCAAATTTCAGATGCATAAGATTAAACTTTATATTTGTCTATATCACGTGGCCATTGACACCTTGTAAGATACTTGTGTATCTTATCTCTGTGTCTCTCACATGTGTATAGAAGAACATGTCAGGTGCTTGTGTAGCTGATGACTGTGTCTCTCACATGTGTATAGCAGAACATGTCAGGTACTTGTGTAGGTGATGTCTGTGTCACACATGTGTATAGCAGAACATGTCAGGTACTTGTGTATAGCAGAACATGTCTGAAATTTGTGTAGCTGATGACTGTGTCTCTCACATGTGTATAGCAGAACATGTCAGGTACTTGTGTAGGTAATGTCTGTGTTACACATGTGTATAGCAGAACATGTCAGGCACTTGTGTATAGCAGAACGTCAGATACTTGTGTAGCTGATGTCCGTGTCTCTCATATGTGTATAGCAGAACATGTCAGGTACTTGTGTATAGCAGAACATGTCAGATACTTGTGTAGCTTATCTCTGTGTCTCTCACATGTGTATAGAAGAACATGTCAGGTGCTTGTGTAGTTGATGTCTGTGTCTCTCACATGTGTATAGCAGAACATGTCTGAAACTTTTGTAGCTGATGACTGTGTCTCTCACATGTGTATAGCAGAACATGTCTGAAACTTGTGTAGCTGATGGCTGTGTCTCTCACATGTGTATAGCAGAACATGTCAGGTACTTGTGTAGGTGATGTCTGTGTTACACATGTGTATAGCAGAACATGTCAGGCCCTTGTGTAGCTGATGTCTGTGTCTCTCACATGTGTATAGCAGAACATGTCAGATACTTGTGTAGCTGATGTCCGTGTCTCTAATATGTGTATAGCAGAACATGTCAGGTACTTGTGTAGATGATGTCTGTGTCTCACATGTGTAAGGGTGAAGAGGTGTCAGATAATTGTGTAGGTGATGTCTGTTTTACTAAGAATGGTGCAAACTGCACTAAATGAGGGTTGCCTGTGTGTAATGCAGAGTGCTCCAGATTCATGATTTCTGGCACCCGTTCTTCATGAATCTGACACTCCCTGAACTGGCCCGACACAGTGCACCACTTTTTCTGGTCTTTAACTTGGGGCATGCAACACACTTCTGTCAGATTTGCATGTTAAATCTGTCTCTCACATGTGTATAGAAGAACACAGCATGTCAGCTACTTGTGTAGCAGATAAAGCTCAGACACTAGCAATGCTTTACTATGCATTACACAGAGGGGGAAGAGAGGAGTAAAAGCGGTGACATCACTTTCTCTCTCGATGTGCCCAGGATCATTTAAATAATAAAGAAAAATTAATGGATTAAGTATGGATTAACTAGATAAAGGCTGGATAATATTCTTGTAAGCTACTCCAGCAGGTAATGGTGACAATATTAGTGACAGAGACTTGATGACAGGTGTCCTTAAAAGTCATCACCCAGCCATTTAGTCTAAAACTTATTCCTCCTTGTGTGTGTATGAGTCTATATCTTCTAGGAAGCTCTGGATTTACTAACTGTATTGGTAAGGGCATACAGTACATTTTGCATTAAATTCATGCAATTACACAAAGGATGACAAAGGTGACCCATTGTCCCCATGAAAGCTGCTTGTTATGGTCTGTCAGTTTTAATATAAGAGTTTGCACTAATGATATTCACTTATGATGTGAGTCCTGAACCTACAGTATCTAAAAACAGGGATCACTATCCCTAGTCTCCACCCGACTAGGAGAAGTGACAGCTAGTGTTCAAATAATGGGGCAGATTTATCAAGCAGTCTGAAAGTCAGAATATTTCTAGTTGCCCATGGCAACCAATCACAGCTCAGCTTTCATTTTACCAGTGCTCATGAATATTTTAAAGGGGAGCTGTGATTGGTTGACATGGGCAACTAGAAATATTCTGACTTTCAGACAGCTTGATAAATCTGCCCCACTGAGTGGCAACCAACAGACAAAAATGTGACTCTTTTTATTTGTATGGAAGTAATAGAAACAGCCAATGCACTATATCTTTGTCTGGAGATAGGCCTGATGATGGGTCTTTTGTGATACAGATGACCCATCCTCAAAATACCGTTTTTCCCTGAAAGTACTGTACGATAGTCTCTTGTATTAATTTTTGCTCCTAAAGAGGAACTATGTCGTATTTTCAGGGGATGATCTTATTTTTCAAATAAACATGAATTCACATTTATTTTTGAACAAAAAAAAATCAACTTTCCTCACATCATTATAACTCTACAAACTCTGAATTTCTTGTGACTCTATTTTCTCTTGGAATCTTTGGCCCCAACCTCTCATGTTTAGCACTAGCACTTTTCTTAAATGACCACTTCTTGTCCAGGTAGCCTGCTCATAGTACAATCGTCATGGATTTTATCCCATGAATTCTTCACCAATGTTGCAATGTCTTGCAGCAGCTAAAAGATCTACTAATGTATGGAATGGGAGAAGCTGTAGCAATGACTGCTCTAGGTCTTATTTCCAGGGGTGGTCTTATATTTCTAAGCTTGAACAGATTGTACTAGGTCTTATTTTTAGGAGATGTCCAATTTTAGAGAAAACAGGGTAAGTTATAGGTGTAAGATTGGTAAGAGGTCAACACCCTTATCTCACACTGATCAGCAGACAACTGGTATCTTTGGGGCTTGGACTACACAGTCATTAATTATGGTCATTGACTTTTTTACAGTAGCTTGGTATGGTCACAAATTACTCATCATAGTAAAAGAGGTCCAAGGAGCAGAAAAATAAGTTTTTATATATAAAGTGCCAATATGGCTATGGCTCCTGGAATATTTTCATAGCTCAAAAGTAGTTGAGGATTACTTTTTAGCTAAAATTAATACTAGCTACTTTCTTCATCATGATGTGACTGTAAGTTAGGAATTGCCTATAGTTAAGGCACCATAATGTATAGTTTTGTCATGCTGTGTGCAGCAGCTCAGAAGCAAAATTCAATTATCACTGCTACAGATTCCTCGTTGATCCCTGCTACTGCCTCTGCATTGTCTTTAACAAGCTTATTCTTTGGTAGAGATTTTATCTAGTACGTTATTGGTCAAGAAACCAGCACTCACTTATCCCAACACCTTCTATCTTTGCTGTCATCAGTCATTGGTTCTTTGTAAACACAAACATTGGGCCTGCTATGTCAGTGGACTTGACAACAACCAGTTATACTTTTTCATCACCAAGGTATACATAAAATTTCATAAACTACTTACTGTTCTGAGAAGAATACTATACAATGCTTGGTGTCATTCTCTGTTCATTTTCAAGTAATTGGATACAGTTAACCCACTAGTAACTGTATACTTACTTACTGTACAAATGATTTAGAAACTCCACTAGCACTGGCGCTTTAGTAACAAAAGGGAGAAATTGATTTAAAATGTCTGTTTATTCAAAAAATATTCTCAGGTATCTTAGAATGTGTGGAGTCTTTGAAGAAGTTCATTACTCTTTAGGTTGCTAAGGTTATGGGCATGACAAACTATCTTCAGTGTCCTATCCACCATTTTACCATTAGTATCAGTTTCACTATTTATAGTAATATAAAACAGCATTTGTTTATATGGAAATCTGCAACTACCATCCCCAGCATAAATCTCAATCTCAGTAAACAAAAAGTGTTAAAAAGTCAAGAAACCAGACCAGGTTATGATAAAGCCTCCCCCATCACCTGTTCATCTGTTGACTGTTGACTTTCACTAAGTGCTGTAAATCAAAGCAGGTGTCCATAATGTACCCAGATAAGTCATTTGAGTACCTTCGAAATCTGTTACAAGGCCGCTCATCTTACATATATTAACCTATTGTCTCCCAAATAACCAAAGAACCTTTTGGCAGTAATTGAGTATAGAGTGGCTTCAGGATAAGGATAATAACACTGTAGTAACTAATAATTATCTGCTACCAGATTTGAGACTACAATTTTCATCATTCTTGAATAGGTTTTATCTCCCTATTAAGAAAAACTACCTGCTGTGAGTGCTTCGAAAGTCAGTAAGTTAGGTTATATAAGGTTCAGACTTGCAACATCATCTAACCTCTGGGCAGTTGGGATCTTTTCAATCCAGTAACTACTCAAGATTAGTAATGGTTTTGACTGCCAATATGTGATTTTTTTATGTTATTGTCCTAAAGCAACAAAGAATGGAAAGGAAGAACAGCATTATTCTCAAAACAATATTGCAGCTTTTCCAACTGAAGGATACATAGTACACCTGTCTTCTGGGATCAGAGCTGTTACTATGAGCCACGGAACAAAACAATGGGAAGATAACAGTGTTCAATCAATACAGACGTTAGGGTGAAAGGATGACTAACCTATGACCAAATCACTGAGCCATTCAACCCTCAGCATGCAACAGCCTTAATACTAAGCTTAGTTTTACATTTTCAAGGAGCATGAAAGGGCCTGTTTCATTTATAGTGTCGCAGGCAATCATTTCTAAAGGCAGGGGTGAAATTTGCCTTGACAGGGATGCTTCAAGAATAATCACAAAGAGAAATAGCGTTCTTCACCGTAGCCAGTAAAATACCTCCTCTGATTTTTGAATTTTATTAATGACTTTTTGGCTTCTGAGTTATTATGGGATCTGTTTTTATGCTAATCATTAAAAAAATAAGTTGTTATCAAATGTTATGGTGCAGGGGAATGAGATGGAAATGGATTAAATAGTTAAATAACAACAGTGATATAAGAGCAATTCATTGATTTGGGACAGCAATCCCTCATAGAAAGTTTATTATTTAATATGCAGTATCTGGGGTATTACAAAAAGTCAGTTCATAGCGGCAAAGAGATAGTTTGATGAGACAAATAGGAGGACTTATTCCGGCCACATTTGTATGTGCAGGGGTTTCACTCAAATGCAAAGTCTTCAATGCAAAGTAATCAAAAGCAATCTTCTTGTTGACCACAGAAATGTAGAGTCAAATATCATGTCTTCTGCCCAAGGAAGTATTTACATAGTAAAGGTCATTCCCACAAACGTAATATAAAGAGATATGCGTCTGCACTGTCTGTTGCCACATATCTGTCCCTGGCGCATGGTGCATTGAGCATACGTTGTCTCACAATCTACTTAATTGCTTTAAAGGGGTATTTCCATTTTAGCAAATTAATGCATTAAAAAATGCATGTATTATAAAAAAGATATACAACTTTCCAATATACTTTCTGTATCAATTCTTCAATCTTCTAGATCTCAGCTTGCTGTCATTCTATAGGAAGCTTCTAACATTACTTCCAGTGGACATAAATCTGACCATGGTCACACAGGTGCACAGCTCATTATATCACACGGCTCTGATTACTGTCTGTGATGCTAATGATCTGTGCACCTGTGTGACCATGATCAGATTTCTGTCCACTCAAAGTAAACATAGAAGCTTTCTATTGAATCACAGCAAGCAGAGATCTAGAAAGCCATGAGGAATTGATACAGAAAATATATTGGAAAATTGTATAACTTTTTATAATACATACAATAACATTAATTTGCTGAAATGGGAATACCCCTTTAAGCCTAAAAATGTTTATTTTATTGATATGAAAATTACTTGCACATGCAACTCGAGGCATGAATTAAACTCTATGGGGCTTATTTACTAAGGGTTGCGCTGCTCACTTTCGTCAGACTGTTTGCTGTTTTCCGCATTTCCACAGCTTTGACAGGTATTTAACAGGGGTTTGTGCTGGGATTGTGTTGCAGCTGCGCTGGCTCTCTTGTGACAGAAATTGAGGGGCGTGCCGTCAGACGATCCAACTGAGCGCGGGATTAAAGATTCAAATTGCGTCACAAGACAATGCACTTTCATACACCAGGAAGAAGATGGTGAACTCCGGGGGACCTGAGCAGGAAAGCAACACATTCAGGATCTCTTGCGCACGATCTTAGTGAATTGTGGCAGAGGGCATTATCGTCGGACGATGCACTTTCTGTGAACTCCAAGGAACGGGTGAGTAAATGTGCCCCTATGAGCTGTGGACGCTAAAGCTAACACCATAGTGCAGAGTCCCTTCTGTGAGTTCATGCTGCTTGTGAATCCGCACAGTGGCTACCTTTCTGAAAAAGTCAAGTTTGGTGTTAAGGGGTTGCCTCACAAGGTAGCTAAGAGGCAACTTTTTCCTAGAAAACATATATCCATATTATCCTGGTAAACATATTTGCATATTACCCAGAATCCCCCAAGTGGTGCCTCAGTGACTGTCAGTCTTCACTTGGCTGCAAGATGGCCTTTATTGGCAGTCTCCATAAGGATTCTTTTTAGTTCCCTGACTTAGTCAAAAACAAATCACTCACAAGCTAAACCAGTTCCCTACATTGTACTGCGCAATTGTTAATTTATTCCTTGTAGAATAGATATGCTGGTCTGGTTTGTCCTTTATCATGTCATTATGCTTTCTAGGTGTTAAGGGGGCCGCCTTACAAGGTTGATACGAGGCATTGTTTTCCTTATCCTATGTAAAATGTATTTGCATGTTTCCCAAAAAGTCACACAGGGCAATAAAAAGCACATAAGAGAATATTGCATCAAATTAATCTTTGCAATGTTTAATCTGTTGTAAAGTGCAGGGCTATTTAAAGGCTGAATTTTTGAACTTTAAATAAAAAAGTCGCAATGCCGCTCTGGTCCCACATGGTATTCTGTATGTGCAGGAACATAAAGCCTTGTGCACCCAAAACAACTGCAACTAAAAAAAAAAAAAAAACACTAAAAACTATTAAACATCAGAATCCAAGTACCTGAAGCCACTGTGATAAATTTGACAGGCAGCAGAAGTCCTAAATAAAGACTGAAAACTGTTGCTATTACCCTGTCTAATGATAAATTTCCCGTTAGAATCTATATTTATATGGTATATTTAATAAGCTATTCCATTCCATGGTGTCTAGTGAATTATCTGCTCTCCTTCAAAATGACACTGTTACACGACTTTCCTGGAAACAGTGGTGAAAAGGAAAATCTCTCGTATTTTCATTCTATTTCACTTAGAAGCAGCACATCTCCAGCTTGCAAGAAGAGTGAAAAGCTGGGGCAATTTATCCACAGATGGAGACATTGCAATTTATCAAGCCTTGGCGAGGAAAAGACAGCAGTTGAATCTTGCTAAATCCCTTTCCATCCTTTCCAGCTCTGATTGCTGGCTGGGACATGGATTTTTTTGCAATAACTTTTGTAAACACTTATCTGAGCTTTATTTAGAAAGTGATATAAATGCACTGCAATGAAACATTTTGCTAAGGTATTGAAATGTGAAATGTTTAGAGCAGTCAGTGCTTTTGGTGCTATTAATGTAATTTCCTTTTTCTTCATATTTTTCCCCTAATCTTTTGCATTATATTTCCTGAAAGAAAGCTGTTTGTGGGCTTTCATACTGTCTTGCAATGAGGAGAGGTTTCTATCAGCACACTCTGCCATAAAGCTCCGACTGGTGGAGGGCTGCAGTAATAATTGACTTTGTGGAACATTCTCCCATCTCCCTACTGAGTCTCTGGAGCTCAGCCACTGTGATCTTAGGGTTCTACACTACCTCTCTCATCATGGTGCTTCTCCCCCAATTGCTTAGTTTGGCTGGATAGCCAGGTCAAGGAAGAGCTGTGGTTGTCCCAAACTTCTTCCACTGTGCTCTTAGGAACCTTGAATACTGCAAAAATTACTCTGTAACAATGGCCAGATCTATGACTTGCCCCCATTCTGTCTCTGAGCTCCTTGGACACTCTGATGTCTTACATAGACAGTTTTGTGCCTTTCCTAATCAAGTCCAATCAGTTTAGTTAAACACAGCTGGATTCCAATGAAGGAGTAGAACCATCTCAAGGAGGATCAGAAGGAAATGGACAGCATGTGAGTTGAATATGACAAAGGGTCTTAATACCTATGACCATGTGATAATTCAGTTTTTCTTGTTTAATAAATTAGCAAAAATATCTACAATTAAACAAAAAATTAAAAGGGGTCTGAATATTTTCCGTACCCACTGTGGTTCAATATTACTGTAATAGCTTACAGCAGGTTATTAGAGATCAGTATCCATGGCAGGCCTACAAGTCTCTATGAGACTGTAAGCTAACATGGCAACTGAACGGCCCCATCTGATGACGGCACTGGGGGGCACTGATCAGCCATCCAAAATGACAACGCTAAGTGGCAGCGCTGTTAGGTTAGCTTTGCTGTTAGTATAAGTGCCCCAGAGCCAGCACCGACTGCTGCAGTTAGAGGCAGGTATCAGCTGTGTTATATTCAGCTCCTGAGCTCTTTCCATACACCCCTGCAGCACCACAATGTAATAGTACATTGTGGTGCGCAAATGGGTTAATGACAAGTAATTGGTCCCTCCGGTTAATTTTATGCCTTGGCTTTGTCAGTACTGAACTAGTTCTGGCACTTTATAAAGTACAAACACTTACTATAGAGATGGTTGTCAATTTGTGTTAAATACTGGACACTATACTATAATGGCAGCCTTAGGATGGGCCAACTATGTACAATAGATGCCAATCTCATGATAAGTAGAAAGAAGCAACCTGCATCCGGCTACACTATGGCCATTTGGAACATTAAACAACGGGCACATTTGTGATAAGCACATGTTATTGGATCAATGTTGGCTGATACAGTTGCATGGACAAAAGGGGTACTAGAGGGAGATAATTCAAGACTACAGTGAGTGCTGTTCACTGATCATGGAGACACAAAGGAATCACAATAATCACATTGATGTTCTATGCAGTAATGACTATAATGGTCCATTTAGGCAGCCAAGGTCCTAGAGATTGAGCTCCTTAAAAAATTGGGGCACATTTACGAAGGGTCTCGCGCTGCACTTTTGTCGGACCGCGCACGTTCTTCATGGCTAAAACAGCTTGCACATGTATTAAAGAAGTGTCTGCACTGCGATTGTGAAGCATGTGACCCTTTTGTGGCGCAGCTGTGTTGGCTTCCATGCAACACATATTATAGGGCGTGCTGTAGGACGGGCCGACTGATTTGGATCGAGTGCTGTATTTAACTTTCAAATTGTGTCGAACCCCCTATGTTAAAGGTGCACTACAAAAAAGATGTTGAACAGGGAAGCAACAGATTCTATCAGTCCTGATGTACACAATTTCAGTTGCCTCTGGTTTCCGACCCTGAATCTTCTGTGTTGGCAGCCATCTTCCTTTTCTGTCTGACGCTGTGAAGCTGAGCTGCTCCCTTCCACTAGCCCCCTCCCCCTGCATTCCAGGTGAAAATCACACTCACCGACTTCCCGCCGGCAAACAACAAATCATATTGCATTGTGGGGAGAGCTACAGGCAGATAAGTTCTATATCTGGCGAGGCACAGCAGGAAGGCACAGCAGATATAGCGTGTTGTGGAATAGCAGAGATGTAGGAGAGCTGACTTTATGTGCAATATGCATCACCTGGATCTCATCATCTCATCTCTAACCTTTATTTAACTTTCAAATTGTGTCGAACGCCCTATGTTAAAGGTGCACCACAAAAAAGATGGTGAACTCTGTCGGACCTGAGCAGGGAAGCGACAGATTCATGATTTCAGGCGCACGTTCTTAGTAAATCGCCGCACGCAGCATTATAGATGGACAATGCACTTTTATTGAACTTGAGTGAGCCAGTAAGTGAATGAGCCCCATTGTGGGAGATTCATCAAAAGTGTTGCAAAGTAGAAGTTTACACAGAAAGACTGGACAGTCTTATATTGCTCCTGATCTATCAGTATGTCTGATGCTGGATGATAAATATGGCATAGTGCAAGACTGTTTAGTCATCCTCTGCATCAACTAAAATTATGTTTATTTTACTTTTTAGTGCATTTGCATAATCTTTGGTCCATTGACTTTTTTTCCACAAAGCCAATCCCATTATTGAACTACTATGAAAAGTGTCAAAATACTTTCTAAAACCATTGGTGGAAGGCATTTTAGACTTTTTTTTACACAAATTTTGAATCTCCCCGTTATGTGTAAGATATTTTATATGGAAAACAGCATCACATGAGATCCATGAGGTAAAGGTTACACAAACTTCTCATTTAACTTTATAACCTTAGAATGTGTGCATCTTATGTGTTCAAATACAATACAATGCACTGAATTATTCAATATGCATGAAAATACCGTACGTTAACTTTAGTTGTTATATACTGACCCTTTTAAAACAAGTTTAGTCTATTTTATGATATATTTTAAGTGCACAAACATGAATCTGATTCTGAAATTTTCATGTTAACCTCAATTCCCTGTAAATTATTAAGGTAAAAGTTCTCCTTCTCTTTTGCCCTGTTCACTCCCGATACATGGCGTACAAGACAAAACGTACATTGCGCTATTGCTTCTACCTTCACCTTCAGGCTGGAAAAAGCAGGAGGCTAAAAAGTCATTTTCAGACAAGCTGCTTGTGAAATGTATTTTGATTGATATCAACATATATAATAATTCAGTTTTCCTCACTGAATGGAAAAAGTTTTCTTCACTGGATTGAGAATTCTTACCTTCACTTCACACATATAACTAAGAAGAAATCCTAATGTCTTACAGCATGAACCGCTATAATAGAGTTCAGTCATACTCGGTCATAGGTATCCTATTAAAACCATTAGAACAGTTCTAGGTTTAGGACGATAGATTCATATTTCACTTCCTACTGTCCCCATTAAAGGGGTATTCCCACAAAGACAAGTTTCTTAAATATAAACAGGATAACAAAATAACACATTCTGTAATTAAATGTTATTAACAAAAATTTAGCATTTCACAGATATAATTCCAACCTGTTTCTATCAGTCCTGATGTACACAATTTCAGTTCCCTCTGGTTTCCGACCCTGAATCTTCTGACTTTAGGGTTGGCAGCTATCTTGCTTTTCTGTCTGACGCTGTGGAGCCGAGCTGCTCCCTGCCACTAGCCCCCTCACACTCACTGACTTCCCGCCGACAAACAGCAAATCATATTGCATTGTGAGGAGAGCTACAGGCATATAAGTTCTTTATCTGGGGAGGCACAGCAGACAGGCACAGCAGATGTAGCGTGTTGTGGAATAGCAGAGATGTAGGAGAGCTGACATTATGTCCAATATGCATCACATGGATCTCATCTCTAATCTGTCTCATCATTCTATGTGTCAGATACTAGTATAGTGTTCAGTAGGTAAATGAAAGTGTATATAAACCTGTACCCTGATAATCTAACCACATTGTCAGCATACTGTATAGAGAGTCTCAGCCCACAATTTTACACTGACCAGGGAGCGAAAGGAGCTAAAATTGTAAATTAAAGGAAACCTACCACCACAAATCTACCTATAAAGGTAGATTGGGTGGTAGGTGAATCAATGGGACGTGAGGATAGCCCTTTTAAGGGCTAATCCTCACGTCCCCGCACTGTTTTATAAACTTTTATTACTTATATATGTTAATTTACTTATGCGGCTACCGGGGCGTGGAGTAGCCGCATCTGAGGTTACACGAGGCGGCTACTCCACGCCCCGGTAGCCACATTACCCCTCCTACTCACCATGTTCGGCGCGCAGCTGCTCGTAGCTGCGCGCCCTCGTCCGCCGATCCTGCCGTCTGCGCATGCGCAGAACAGCAGGCCCGCGCCTGCGCGGTCACTGCTCTGAAGCCGGGGCTGCGCAGGCGCGGGCCTGCTGTTCTGCGCATGCGCAGACGGCAGGATCGGCGGACGAGGGAGCGCAGCTACGAGCAGCTGCGCGCCGAACATGGTGAGTAGGAGGGGTAATGTGGCTACCGGGGCGTGGAGTAGCCGCCTCGTGTAACCTCAGATGCGGCTACTCCACGCCCCGGTAGCCGCATAAGTAAATTAACATATATAAGTAATAAAAGTTTATAAAACAGTGCGGGGACGTGAGGATTAGCCCTTAAAAGGGCTATCCTCACGTCCCATTGATTCACCTACCACCCGATCTACCTTTATAGGTAGATTTGTGGTGGTAGGTGCCCTTTAAGGGTTTAAAAGGATCTTTATTGTGTAAAAATCATTAGTGGATTGAAATTTGAGAATTTTCTTTCGTGGCCAAACCCCTTTGAGTGTCACAAAGGCATCTATTTCTTCGCAATACTCAGGTTTTACCCTGCTGTTGATGGACTTCCATTTCTGTTTCATATTTTCCATTTTCATTTTCCAATCCCCACAGAGCTGTATGAGGGCTTATTTTCTGTTTAACAAATTGTACTTGCTAGTGGATGCATTTTAAATTATTTTGGGTGTTTATATTCCAAGACTGGGAAAATTTTTAAATCCTGTGAATTTCACAGAAAAATGCATTAGCCCTCGTTTTTTAATTTAAAACAAAAAATCCTAAAAAAACTTTTATACAAAAAAAAACTTAGTTTCTTAGTTTACTTATTTGCATAATTCAGCTAACACTCACTGGGGGACATTTACTTACCCCGTCCCCAGAGTTAATTGAAAGTGCATTATCCAACTCCAAACTTATCTTTGCTGCACCTCCCCCCGCGGGTCTTCTGTGCGTTCCACAGCTCTGACGTCAGACGCCTTTTTTTTTTGGACTCGAGTATATGCCAAGTTTGGGTTTAAACCCCTCCCCACGCCAGGGTCGCGATGCATATTGCAGCAAAGGCTTACCGGTAACACCCGCGATCGGTGCTAGCATGACGCCTCATGGGCGCTGCCATCTTGTCGCGGATCATCGCTCCCCGATGACGTCACAGGGAGCGGCTATCTGTCGCCATGGTAGCCTCGGGTGTTCCGAATACCCAAGGCTACTTCGTTCTAACCCATGCATTACAATGTGCTAATTGCACATTGTAATGAATGGGGAGTAAAATCCACATATACTGCCATACAGTAGTATGGCAGTATATGATTGGATGAATCAGACTACCTAGGGTTAGATTACCCTAGGGATTCTGAAAAATAGTAAAAGTAAAAATAAAAAAAAGTTTAAAAAAAAAATTATAATAAAAAAAATTAAAAATTCAAATCACCCCCCTTTCCCTAGAACTTATATAAATATAAATAAACAGTAAAAATCATAAACACATTAGGTATCGCCGCGTCCGAAAAATTCCCGATGTATCAAAATATAATGACGGTTTTTCACTGCATTTAACCCCGTAACGGAAAATAGCGTCCAAATGGATTTTTTTGCCATTTTGAAAAATATAAAAAAAATTAATAAAAAGTGATCAAAAGGTTGCGCAGTCCCAAAAATTATAGCAATGAAAACGCCATCAAAATTCGCAAAAAATGACACTACCCACAGCTCTGTGTACCAAAGTATGAAAAAGTTATTGGCGCCAGAAGATGGCAAAATAAAAAAAAAATATTTTGTACAGGAGGTTTTAATTTTTTTAAATGTATGAAAACATTATAAAACCTATACAAATTTGGTATCCACGTGATTGTACCGACCCAAAGAATAAAGTAGACATGTCATTTGGGACGCAGAGTGAAAGCTGTAATATCCAAGCCCACAAGAAAACGTCACAAATGTGTTTTTTAACCATTTTCACTGCATTTGGAATTTTTTTCCCACTTCCCAGTACACGCCATGAAATATTAAATACCGTCACTATGAAGTGCAATTTGTTACACAGAAAATAAGCCATAACACAGCTCTTTATGTGGAAAAATAAAAAAGTTATAGATTTTTGAAGTTGGTGAGTGAAAAATGGAAGTTAAGGGGTTAAGGCCAAGTCGTTAAGGGGTTAAAGCACTTTATTTGAAAAACTCAGCTTCTTCTTTAGAATATATGGTAACACGCTTTTTAAAATAGTTTTAGGAGTGCCAATTCACAATTCATTATTAAAAATCCACAAAAAAAGTCAATTTGGAAATCTACTTGAATATGTGAAAAACTGATTTCTGGAAACTATCTAACATCGTAATAAAATGTAAATACATTTAAAAATGATAAAAACATAAAGCAAAAACGTGGTTAATATAAGTTAGTAAGTAATGGGTGGTAAAAAAATATCTCTCTGAAAACTAGATAATTTAGAATTATCTTAGAAAGTTTTTGCCAATTTTTTTTTTTATGAATAAACCAAAATTTCCCTCTCATAATCCCTTTGGTAAGCTAAAGTGTTTATAACCATATTAACCCCTTATCACCAACACTAGTTTTCAGCTCAATGACCAGACTCGATTTTTCAAATCTGACATGTCTTACGATAATTGGTTATAACTTCGGAACGCTTTAACATATCCTGGTGATTTTGAGAATGTTTTCTCGTGATACATTGTACTTCCTGTTAATTATAAAATTTAAGTGCTAAGTTTTGCGATTCGTTCTGAAAGAAAGTGAAAATTTGGCAAAAGTTTGTAAAAATTCTTCATTTTCCAAGTTTGAAATGTTCTGCTTTCCAGACAGGAAGTAAAACTACCCAAAAAGCTTGATAATTAACATATACGGAATGTCTGCTTTATGTTGAGATGATATTTTATGCTTCCGGTCATTTTTCTAGGATGTTATGAGGTGCAGAACTTTAGGTGCGATTTTTCTCATTTTCATGAAAATTGCCAAAACTCACATTTTTCAAGTGACTTTGTAAGGCCTAAATAATAGTAAAACCACATAAATTACCCCACTATAGAAACTTCACCCCTCAACGTGTGTAAAACAACTTCTATTAAGTCTATTAACCCTTTAAGTGTTTCACATGGGTTAAAACAATATGGACCTGCGATTTCCAAAAAAATTCCATAGTTTCTAAAATACATTCATTTAGGCCAAACTGACAGTTTCAGAATAAATTAAATGATGAAACACACTGCAACGTTTGATGCCCAATACCTCCCGAGTGTACTGATACCCCATATGTGGTGGTGTCCTGCTGTATGGGCGCACGGCCGGGCATAGGATGAATGGAGGCGCCATTCACAGCAGATTTGTATTGTCACATTGTACAACCTATAAATTTTTATTATTTTTGGTAATGCAAACATATGAGGGCTTATTTTTTACGGGATGAAATACAATGTATAGATAATTCATTTTGGGGGTCTATAGCTTATTCATGAGATTTTATTAACTATTTCAAGGGGGACACAAACAAAATCATCAATTTTTATTTTGGATTTTTAGCATTTTTTTCCCCCGCTCACCGTAACATAAAAATAATATTTTATCTTTATTCTCTGGTTCACTACGATTGCGGCGATACCTCATTTATACAGTTTTTCTTATCTTTGCTCAATTTTCCTGAGCAAAACTTTGAGAAAATCGCATTGTTTTTACTATTGACAACTTTTTAGGGCCATAACTTCTGTATTTTTCTGTTGTCAGACCTCATTGAGGGTTTATTTTTTGCGAAAAGAGTTGTTCTTTTCAGTCATATCAAGTTAGGGAACTTAACGTTTTTTGATCACTTTTTAGAACATTTTTTGTGATGGTGTTTGATGAAAAATTGTATATTATGGGAAGTTTTTCAGTTTTTTTTTTACGTCGTTCACCGAGCGGGTTCAAGATTGATTTAGATTTATTGTACAGATTGATACGGACGCGGTGATACTAAATATGTATGTGTTTTTGTGTTTTATATACTTTATTTGCCTTTTATGTGTAACTGGGGAGATTATGGGACTTTTATTTTATTTATTTATTTAATTATATTATAAAATGATTTGATGATCATTTTATAATATAAATGATGATCTTTTTTTTTTTACTTTTTTACATTTTCTACTTCTTGGCTTGAACAAGCGATACACTTGTATTGCAGTGTATAGTGTAAGTAACTGAGCATGCTGCACATGCTCAGTTACTTACAGCCGGGTCCTGCCAGGAAGGCAGAACCCGGCGGGTAGAGGAGCTGGAAGCCCCGGGTCACTCGTCGGAACCCGGGGCTGCGGCAGGAGGGATCGGATCCCCCGGTAAGCACACCGGGGGGGTCCGATCCACGTGGGACACGCTTACACGCCGCGGTCAAGCATGACGTGTAAGGGGTTAAACACCCGGGATCGGAGTTCTTCCGATCCCGGGTGTTAGTTTCAGGTGTTAGTCCCGAAATCTTCTTCTGACGCGCATCCGTAGAAAGGCGTACACGTCAGAAGAAGTACCCTTAATGACCGCCGTAAAAAGCCGATAGGGCGGTCATTAAGGGGTTAAGTGACACACATCAGATTTGGAAAAATAGGGATGCACATAAAGCCTCAAACTGGCTGAGTCCTTATGAAAAAAAAATATCCACCAGGTATGGTCCCCAGAAGTTAATATTTATATGTATGCACATTTAGGGAGGTCCTTTAAATGAGTCGATGGATATTAAAAAAACATCACATTGATCAGGGGCACAGCGGTAATATAATTGCCTATATCATTCAGCATTGCGTGCATGTTGACAAGTACAGTTTAAAAAGGGACCCCTATACAACAAAAATAAAAGAGGAGTGAATATGCAATTATATACAATCATTCAACCTCAACTAATAATGGATTTTACTATTTTTTTTCTGTTAAATATAGCATTTAAGTCACTTTAGAGCTCAATTTGGTCATTTTTGTAAAAGGGCAAAATATTTATTTAGGCACGGCTTCCCATTAAACACTAAATGCCATTGCTGTCTAATAAATGCATATCTGAAATAGAAGTCAGGGAATAATTTATTTTTATGAGTGTATAATAAAATCTGGAGGATGCAATTAAATTGAGTGATCGTTTCTAAATAATATCAGAAGACGAATGAAATGTACTAACCTTGTGGAATATCTATACCCTGTACCTGTGTATTTGGACAACTGTACTGATACTATTAGATATTTTGGGACATGAAAAGTGGGCACTTTTTCATTAAACAGACCAAGTTTTTTTTAATGATTTTCGAGAGTGACTGTACTAGCTAGACTACAGATGCAGCCACCTCACTATTGTTTTGGGACAATTTAAATTAACTTTAACTTTATCTTAAAGGGGTGTTCCCATTTCAGCAAATACATAATATTGTTTGTATAATGAAAGGTTCTACAATTTTCCAATATACTTTCCGTATCAAATTCTCATGGTTTTCTAGATGACTGCTTACTACTATGCACTTTACTGCTTGCTGTCATTCTATAGAAAGCTTTTATGTTTACTTCCAGTGGATAGAATCTGTCCATGATCCTTGAGGTACATGGCCCATTATATCAGAGCAATCAGAGCTGTGCACCAGTAAACATGGCAACTTCCTATAGAATGACTGCAAGCTGAGATCTGGAAAACCATGAGGAATTGACGCATAAATTATATTGGTAAATTGTATAATTTTTTTTACTATACAAACATTAATATTTGCCGAAATGGGAACAGCCCTTTAACATCTATATTAAATCCCAGAATAACATTAAAATAAACACAAAAGAAGATTTGTGCTACCTGTACCCTGTAAACACCTCGCCAGTGACAGCTGTGATCAGCACCAGCAGCCTTGAGGTCCGTGAGCATGGGCACTCATGACAGAGCCTGCATTTTAACCATTTAAATGCTGCTGGTGACTTTGCCAGCGGCATTTAAAGAGTCAAATTTGGGCTGAACTTGTAAAGATTGGTACGAACCCGAACTTTGCATTGTGAGTCTGTTCCTCACTAGTGGTACCTTAGGAGTGCTTGTCCAATTTGTAAAAATTTCTATTAAAACTAGCTCCAATACTGTAACTTTCAAACAAATACAGAGGGAGAGTGTGAGTCACCATTGGTCCCTGTTTCACCGGTTAAAGGTCACCTACAACCAGCATCAAGGATTTTAAACACAGCACACATGTTGGGATGTGCCCCATCTGACAGGATCTGTTCTTCTTTTAGCTTTCTATGCCCTAGTTTTTACTAATAAAAGGTTTTAAAAAATTACGCAAATGAGCCCAAGGGTCTCCAGGTTCCATTAACATCTATGGAGTCTGGAGCCCCTCCTGCTAATTTGCATAATTTTTACACTTTTGTTTTTGTAAAAACAATGGCATAAAAATTGAAAAGGAAGAGTAGATCCTGTCAGAGGAGGCACACCCCAGTATGTAAGTGTACATGGTTTACAATCCTTGATACTAATGGTTAATGTCCTTTAAGAGCCACTGAAATAGAGACAGTGAGCCAGATTAATGCACAGTGTCAATAAATGACCAATTTAAAATGGAAAATGAACATTACCTACTTCATTGTAAGCAATCACCACAATTCACAATTTCGTACCGATTTTATAAATAGAAATATATATTTTTACATGGCTATGTTATGTAATTGTTCATTAAATACATTTGTATCTAGACATTTGTTTTAGAGATCCTCCTACAGTAGGTTGTCCAAAGCGCATTGTAAATTTGATAGATATTCAGGTCACCAACAGAGAGAAAAAGTCACATTTTTCTGCATGTATATATGGGGCTTTTATGAGCTTTAAGAGTCGTATAATAGAAAACAATAACAGGTGCAATAAAAACAATGCACTCTCCTATCCAGGGCCTCATGACATATATTATGCTCAAAGGAGCAATTCTGCAGAAGAAAAATAAAAACAGCCAAATCCATTAAAGGATTTTCAAGTGATTTTTTTTTTAACTTTTTTATTTATATTTTTCCCTAAGCCCTTCACCAGACCACTATCAGTCCATAAATCAGTCCACATAGCACAATACTGTAAGTTAACATGGAACAAGGTTATTTTACTGTACTTTTCGTAATGTATTTGCATGCCATAAGTGGAATTCATAGGTGGAACGGGACAGCATTGTGTCCTGATAGTAGGACTCTCCAATAGCTAACCAAATAGAACCTACTTAATTGCAAGCCATATGATTCATTAGTTTAGTAAATTACATGCAGTTTGTCATTAGGAAGCTTCACAGGTTATATACAGATAGTCCCAGTTAAGTCCTTAAGTTCATAAGTTGAATTGGTATGTAAGTCGGAACTGATATATTCTATAATTATTACTCCAGACAAATATTTTTTGGTTTCTGTGACAATTGGATCAGGATTTTGTGTTGTCATGGTAACAAGGGTTATCAATAAAGCTTTATCACAGACACCTTACAGCTGATCATTGCAGCCTGGGACTAAAGTAATGCACCCAGACAGTTTCACCAGAGGTCAAAGTGGTCAGAGAGGTCTGTCTATAATTAGGGGTCGTCTATAAGATGGGTGTCCTTAAGTCGGAACCACCTGTTTATGCTATTTCTGCCTACTTTCCATTCTTACTCGTCTCTGTTTCTTCTGATTACGGTAACTTTTTGACAACAAAAAGGGTAGAGTTGAAATTTTATTTGCATCCCATACTGAGATCGATCACTGCTGACAAATAAATCCACAGTGGTCACATTGTAAGTATTCACTGTGGGGCTCATTTACTAAGGGTCAGAACGCCGCCCTTTCTTCGGGTTTTCCGAATATTTCCGATTTGCGCCGAATTGCCCTGGAATTTTGGGACAAGCGATCGGATTGTGTCGCAGCGGCGCCGGCTTTCACGGGACAGAAATCGGGGGGTGTGGCCATCGGACAACCCGACGGATTTGGAAAAAAAACCACGGAATTTAAAAAAGAATTTGTGTCACAAGATCTGCACTTACATGCACCAGGATGAAGAAGGTGAACTCCGACGGACCTCTGCGCAGCAGCGACACCTGCTGGACATTGGGCGCACGACCTTAGTGAATCCCGGTAGACCCGAATCGGTGTCGGATCGCGACTGGACCGGGTATATAAAAGTGCCCCAATGTGTTATGTAGTGACATCTACTAATAACAATTATGAGTTGATAAAATAATTATTTACATAGACCAAAATTGATTTCTTGTTAGATTCCCATAAAATTTTAACAAAGCCAGGTTAAATTCCTTGAAGCATGACCTGCATCACATGTGAATCATATGCTGTCAGAATCACATGCTCTCTCTGCAATACAGTCAACTTTAGCTTGATGGCCCTTATGGCATGCAAAATATTGTTTTGTGCGGTAACCATGGTCTGGTCTATATGATAAAGCTGCACATGAGCTATTAATAATACTGTATGATGGCGATCGTGGAGCATGCATGTTGTGTCTTTCAGGTTAGTGGCAAAAACATGCATTTACGTTCAGTGAAAGGAGGCACGTTCACATCCCTGCTGAGCAGTAGGGAGAGATGAGCTGTCTAGGAAGCATTCTCTCTCTTTATAATACTTAAAAAAAAATCCTTGGACTGCGTTGTGCATTGCAATGCAAGGATTCAGCAGTGTAAGAGCACATCAGGGCATTGAGGAAAAGCTTAATGTGTTCTCATTAGCGAACAATGGGGGCGGGGTGGAAACAGAGCAGCAATGGAGGAGGTGAAGAGGAAAGGAGGGGGTATGGCGGAGAGATGGACCACTCTGGGAAGCATTACAATTTTGTGCCTTCTCACTTCTATTCCCTGAGTCCCACAGCTTTACATGGTTCTTTCACAGACAGTTCAGAAAAATACCTCCCAAGTCTCATGTAAAGAGAGTTGTGTTGTACATAGCTGCTTACAGTTTAACCATTTCCTGCCTTACGCTCCTCATGATCCAGTGTATTCAGTTTAGGAATTAATATACTAAAGCCTCTTGGTAATGAAGATTGGAAATAATAGCAAATAAATACCATGTGTTACCAACTAATGAGCAGGTTTATTAAAGAACTCAACTGCAGACCGTGTCATACTGTATATTTGGTTGAGAATAAACATATAAGGAAACCTATATGAAAAGACTTGCTCTTTGACAAGACCACCTCCTTGTCCAGACCTAATTTCCTTTAGCTTCACTATGAGCTGTACTCTCATGCCATCATAATAAAAATAATAATTCTTTATTTATATAGCGTCTACAGATAACGCAGCGCTGCACAAAGCATGTAAAATTGGTCCCTGTCACAATCTAAACAACCTAACAGTATGTTTTTGGAGTGTAGGAGGAAACCGGAGGACCCGGAGGAAACCCACGCAAACACAGAGAGAACATACAAACTCTTTGCAGATGTTGACCTGGATGGGACTTGAATCCAAGACCCCAGTGCATGATCTTTTGAGAAGATCACCCCCTAGAAGACCACTTTTTTAATGAAGTTTGGATGGTTGTGTTAGATAGGTATCACCACATTACTGCTTAGCAATAATAGGTATTTGCTGCAAACTAAAAGCTCTGACAATACAGCCTAGGTCTTATAAAACTCTGCTAAGTTACTCCATTCAAGAGCTGGTCAGGAATGTCTGTACAATGGGGTACAATAACATGCAAGAAATTCGAGAGGAGCAGGAGGTGCAAGCAGTGTTAAATTACCCCATTTCATCTAATCTTTGGGGGAAAAGGGAAACATATTATGGCGTGGATAAAACTGATCTAATTCACACACATTTGCTATATAATAATAATAGCAACATCATATTCTTCAGCGCTTTACAAATGATGGGGACATTTACAAATGAAGTTGTTACAGAATGAAAACATAGCTATATAGAACAATAGGAGTGAGGTCCCTGCTCGTAAGAGCTTATAGTCTATGAGGATGAGGGGGTGACACAAGAGGTATAAGAGCTTGTATAATGGTCCAGTCTTTCTTTATAAGGGAATGGGATGAACTAATTTAATAAATAAAAATGCAGCTTCTTGAACCAGTCATCAGCCACTATCTTATATACATAGTCAATGGAACTGCAGAGAAGCATGTAGTTTGGTATTTGTTGTTACTGGATAACCGATGGGAGGAATATGGTTGGGTTAGGAAACTGAACCGGATGGGTTGGTTTAAAGAGTGTTGCGTTTCATGCAGTTAGAGAGTGTGATAGATTTTCCTAAAGAGATGGGGTTTAATGCATGTTTGGAGCTTGGGTATTAGTCTGATAGACCTGGGTAGGGCATTCTAGAGAATTGGTGCAGCTTAGGAGAAGTCTTGGAGATGTGAGTGGGAGGTTTGTATTAAGGAAGAGAATAATCTAAGATCACTGGCAAATATAAGAGCATGGGTTAAGTGATAGACTGGCGTGGAATAGACTGTATTCACTGTTCTTAGGCTCACAGAACCAAAAACCTGTTGTTATTTAAAAGCTGTGATTGTTATCTTTGGTTTGATACAAAAGCATTGTTTCAGATACTGATAGTTTGCATCTGGAGTGATGTTCCTCTTCCAGTCTCTATATATTAGATGTCTTTTTCTGAGCTCATTTGCATACGGAGATAATTTTTTAATAGAAAAAAGAGTAAGTTTGTAAATAAAAAAGTTACAAGTAGATTAGATGCTTGTGAGATGCTTCAGATTTGTTTTTTTGTCTTAGTAGAATCAGTATTACCTTTCATTAACAGTCTTAGACCTGTTTGCGTCTTATTGGCTTTAGGAGGTCATTGATATGTTTTCATGAGAAGTTTGTGAGGGTCCTCTCTCATAGAGTGGTGGTTATATATAATAAAGTTGATTTGTAAGGCTGTTTGGTAAAATATCTTGAAGGGGCAGTATTAGTACAATTTGCAGTTGCAGCATCATACCGCAATATCTTAAAGGACCAGTGTTTGTACTATTTACACTTCCAGCCTCATACAGTAATAACTTACAGTAACAGTCCTAGTACTATTTGCCTTTCAGTATCAGTGTTAGTACCATTTACAGCAAAATTTTAACTGCATCCATGTATTAAAAAATGCGAGGACAAGCTGTTGTAATTGGGTGTTGCTTTCTCCACCCTTACTTCCCCCCAACCACACTCCAGTCACATCAGTGAGCCAAACTGGGTTTCACCCTGCTTTAAGAAAAACTTGCCTGAAATGTTTCTCCTTGTATTCTTCCTGTGCCACTATTACATCCTCCATCCTGAAGAGTTTTTTAGAGCCGGCAGAAGCGGGGGATAGTAGTGCTGATTATGGCCTTAGCAGTGTTGCTCATATTGGTTCTGGAGTTGGAACTCAAATATTGCCTGCTGTCGCTCACACACCCATTACACCATATGCAAAGTTGAATTCAGCTGAGTTGGTAAATCACATATTAGTTGGTGGGTGGGAAGGCCAAAGTTCCTCTGCAATGCTAAAAATGCTAACAGATGCCACACACTTCATGAAGGGTAGTTAGTTATTTTACAATCACCGTTTTTACTCACAGCTATTCTCTAAAAAACAACTTTAATGTTTCCGTTTGGTGTATGAGGGCTTGCTTCATGTGTGATATATTATATTACCTTGTGGCACCATGTAATATTTTATCTTCCAGTGTGTTGTAATACTTAAAATATTTACTTTTAATAGCTGAGGTTGGTATGGTGTGAAAGGAAATCTACCATCAAAATCAAGCATGATAAACCAAAGGCATTTACTTTTAAATACAGGAACCATGACTGTGGTAATATTCTTATATTTGTTATCCACCGCCTTCTTACTTCTAAAATCAAGTTTTAAAATTATGCTAATGAACCAAGGGGGCTCTAAGGGGCATTAGCAGATGTTTCTCACTACTAGAAATGACACCCCTAAGCCAAGCATAACCATGGCTAATTGACTGCATGGGTTGTGTGGGATCCACCCAAACCACAGATCCAAACTTTACTGCACTCAATACTTTAACCCCTTAAGGACGCAGCCATTTTGTAGCTTAAGGCTCAGCCCGATTTTTTGGATTCTGACTTGCGTCTCTTTATACGGTTATAACTTTTGAACACTGTTACTTATCAAAGCGATTCTGAGATTGTTTTTTCCCCACATGTTGTACTTCATTTTAGTGGTAAATTTTGGCAGATAAGTTTTGCGTTTATTTACAAAAAAAAAGAAAATATGATAAATTTTTGGAAAAATTTGCCATTTTCGAAATTCAAAATCATTGCGTTTTCAGGCAGATCGATTTACCACCTAAATAAGTTGCTGAATAACATTTCCCATTTGTCTACTTTACATTTTCATAATTTCTGAAATATCTGGATAATTTATTTTGATGTCACGCGGCTTGCAAATAGAATAGCGATTTTCCGGATTTTCAGAATTGACTATTTTGGGGATAAATACAGTTTTGAATGAAATTTTACATATTTAGCATCAAAACCCCCTATATAACCAACCCATTTTCAAATCTGCACCCCTCAAGCTATCAGAAACAGCTTTTACGAAGATTGTTAACCCCTTGAGATCTTCATAGTAATTGAATCAAAATGGAGGTGAAATTTAGAATGGTCATATTGTTCCCTTATACGTTCATTTAGCCCTAAAATGTACACATTTCCAAAAGATAAAAAGAGAAAACCCCCCATACAATTTGTTCTGCAATTTCTCCTGAGTACAAAGACCCCCCACATGTGGCCATTACTTGTTTTATGGGCGCACAGCGAGACGCAGAAGGGAAGGAGCACCCTGCAGCTGCCAGGATTTTAGTTTCCTCATTGGCCCCTTTTGAAGGCTATAAAATTTTCGCTTTTTCGTTATTGGGGCCATGTGATGCCATTTTTTTTGCGGGATGAGATGCTTTTTCCAGTGTTACCATTTTGGGGTTTTTATCACCTATTGTTGAAAATTTAGGAACTTTTTTTGAGGACAGGAGTAGAAAAGCATCAATTCTGTACTGGATTTTTTACTTCTTTTTTTTTTGGTGTTCACCGTATAGACTAATAATCATGTTATCTTTATTCTATGGGTTGATACGATTACAGGGATACCAGACATGAATATATTTTCTTACGTTTTACTAAATTTGTCAAACAAAACCCTAATGTGGGGAAAAATCTATCATTTATGTATTGCCGTCTTCCAAGTGGCATAACATTGTTACTTTTTTGGCTACGGAGCTGGTTGATGGCTTGTTTTTTGCGGGACATGTTGTACTTTGCACCAGTATCATGTCGCAGTACATATGGTTTTTGATCACATTTTATAGCATTTTTTGTGGGATTGAAAAGGTAAAAATCATAATTTTTGGAGGGTTTATAACAGTTTTTTTTTACGGCGTTTATCGTGCGGGTTCAATAATGATTTACTTTTATTCTACGGGTTGTTACGGACGCGGTGATACTATATATGTGGGGTTTGTCTTATGATTTAGACTTTTTTTTGAGTTATATATCTCTTTATATGTTTTGGGGGTTTGGGGCATTTTTAGTGATTTATGACTTTATTTTTTTATTGAATAACTTTTTTTTTTACTTTTTCACTTGTATACCATGGTACATGAACAAGAAATCCTCTGATTGCTTCTTCATGATAATATTCTGCAATACTCATGTATTGCAGAGTATTATCAGTGTCAGCCTATACACTTGCATAGGCTGGCACTGTGCCAGTAAGATGACGTCACAGACGCCATCTTACCGGCAATTCTTGAGGTAACTCTGGGGTCCAGATCGGACCCCAGAGTTACTATAGCAACGATCGGCGCACCCCGAAAACGGTTCGGGGGGGCCGATCGTGGGGGAAAGACCCCCCAGATACATGTTAGATGCCGCGGTCGCGCTGACCGCGGCATTTAACGGGTTAAGCACCCGCGATCGGAGACAACTCCGATCGCGGGTGTTACACTGGGGTGTCGGCTATCAGTCACAGCCGGCACCCCGTCTTTCCCGATGCCGGTTCGGCTCAGATCTTGAGCCGAACCGGCATCAGCTCAGCGTCCGATATATCGGACGCTGAGCGCTAAGTCACTGAGCTCAGCGTCCGATATATCGGACGCTGAGCGGGAAGAGGTTAAGCATTGCACTACCCAATACATATTGGTACTATAGCTATTACATGTTATATGTGCTATGGACAGTTTTTGCATCACTCTTTAATTTTACTTTTTTAGTTCTTCAAAAAGCATTAAATTGATTAAAAATGTGTGCTCCTTTTATATTGTCTTATGATGGTTTGCTTTTGTATATATTTTTTTTAAATAATATGCAGTTGTAGTATGTGTGTAATTAAACATACTTATTATGGGTCTAGGGAAATGTAATGACTACAACAAATGTTTTATATTATATTAAATTATAAAATTAAATTTTACCTTATTAATATATTATTCATTTGTAACAGGTTTTTTTTTCTATATTTGGAATTTTAGACATTTGCTTGTAAGGCCATGCAACTCTGACCTGTTATCGACATTGAAGAGATCATGTGATCAATCATGGGATCCACAGGGTGAATACAGGATTTTACTATTCTGGCTGTACTCTGTGTACAGTGATGAACTCTCTCTACCAGGGAGTAATGGATGAGGGCATGACTGCTTAGCACATGAGTTACAGAGAGCCATAATCCATCTTACAAAAGACTGTGGGAAGAGATTCTCTGAACAAAAAAAGAAAAATATTACAAGGCAAAACATTTCCTTGAGAGATTGTTCTTCCTAAGGGTTCACCGAGCCTGTGGTTTACATGAACCACCAAAAATATATTTTAAAAGACTGCACAGATCTTTCTATAAGGTTTAGAATTCTGAATGTTCCATATATTTTGGATGAAGGAAAAAAATAAGACAAAACTGTTCTGTACCCAAATCTCATGTTGCCCACGATAGTAAATATCTGGTATAAGCTAGAACAAAATAGAATGGGTTAACAAAAAATATTTTATAGCTATCTCTATCTATATCTAGGGAATAGAAATTCAAGGCAGCACCGTGTAAAAACCAGCAAGGTTGAGTGAAAATCTGCAGGTTCCAGACAAAAATCTCTCAAATACACGTAGAAAAGTAGTCAGAATTCCAAAATTTCTCTCTTTCTTATCGACTATGTATGTGCAGGATGAGATAGCAGGACACCGTGACCACATGGAATATTGAATATAATGAACACTGATGCTATATTTATACGCTGTTTTATATTAATTTGATTGATAATGCGATTTTAATATACCTGCAACGCTTTATATATTGTGGGGAACTGCTCAGGTAGATGCCTGGTGGTAGTGCAGGAAGCAGGGACACATGCAGGATTAAAATCCAAATAAAGTGTTTTATTCACACTTCAAAAAACAACATAAATTCAGCCTTGGTTTTGGCACATATAAAGCAACACTAAAAATAAACCCTGCCCAGCTAGGCACTGCCTAATACAATATCAGATCCTAGCTATACAGGTACCAGGCTGCCTGGCACACGCTCTTGGCCAGCAGTAGTACAGGAGACACTCAGTTACCTTTGCTGTGTGAACTCAGTCTTAGCCTTCAGCTCTCCAGGTGGTGCCTCCCCTACTGCTTCTGGCCTGCAGACTAAATCAGGCTCTAACGAGGTCTGTGACCCGCACCTATGGGCTATACAAAAGCCCAGGACCGAAGCCCGGATGGAGTAGGAGTCCCACTACCAGCCTACCCCTACTCCATAATAAGCAGGCCCAGTACGGGCATTACCAATGTGTCCATGTTAGCTAGGCCAACATGGACCAAACAGACTATTCCTGCTTACTATATGTCTGCATTAACCCTTGGGTTACTGCAGACAAATCCAGGGCTTTAACCACACAACACCTCTTACTTTCTCACAATATATATATATATACATATATATATATATATATATATATATATATATATATATATATATATATATAGCTTTATCATCTATGTATCTATAGAACCACTACTAGTGCAAGCCAGATTCATGACTTTTTTTTAATATGATACAAAAAAAGGCACTTTTTTGTACCTTAAAAAAAAAAAATCCTAGACAAGTGAAGCATAAAAGGGCAGAGAAGTGAGCTCCAAAGACAGAACTGTCTCAGGGAGCTGAACCAATTATAAATAACCCCCATGGGTTACCCTAATTCGGGTAGTTTATTCACTCAAAGCAGGGCTACAGGTTGCATAGACCACACAGTGAGTTCACCAGCACTTACCTAGATTGACTGTTTGTGCCACGTCTGATTGTTGGTGCAGCAGTATGATTGCAGTTTGCTGTAGTTTGTTCAAATAATTTTCCAGTAGAAAGTGAAGTAGTTGTCACCAGTTTAGGATTTGTCATTGCCCAGATTAACACAGGCAGCATTGAATGGACAGTATTAGTACAGGAAAATAGCCATAACTGGTAACACCCACTTGGCGATTTCCTCATACATTACTATAAATAATAACAAATGTATAGCACAATTTAGAGCTCTAGAGTACCAGAATTGTTATGTCCTGGTTAAGCAATTATACACTAAAACATAAGCAGCCACCGGGTGACCATTTTACTTTGATAGCCATCTTGAAGCATTGGTGAGTTGTGGCAGAGGAAGAATACTCTAATTATTAAATAATATAATTATTATAGATTCATTCTTTCATTGGAATGTGAGGTACATTTTCGATCAACAAGCATACTGTACACAACCTAAAACTAGGGACACTTCAAAGTTTCCTCAAATTTTACAGGCAAATTCCAAAAGAAAACCAGAGTACCAGGTCCGCCCAGCAGAAAACAACCAAATTTGGAGGCTGCAAGTATATGGGCTTTGATGGATGGTGGGACCCAGATTAATTTTCTCAGGTAGGCCTAGAGAATCCAAATACTACACTGACTGTACACTACCCAGAAACTGGTGAAGCCTACTTCACCTTTCTCTGTTTTTATGCTGACCTGATGTAGAATTGACTGTGGCACGATACCTGCTGGATTTAGCAGCCTCCTGGAGTCCCTGGTAGATGTCGGGTGCCAGTTTTCTGGCATAGAAATACTGAAATAATCACAATTTCTTACGCACACCAACGTGGTTGTGGAGGCATTGTGGAGGGTCCTGGCTACTGGCGGAGTTTAGAGGCACGGGGGTTCTTGCCACAAGCCTGCATACTTTTTAAGTGTAGATCATAACTGTTCCCATACAGGTATCCAGTAGCTATTTGGAAAGATCTAGACTAGAGATGAGCGAACATACTCGTCCGAGCTTGATGCTCGATCGAGCATTAGCGTACTCGTAACTGCTCGTTGCTCGGACGAGTATTTCGCCCGCTCGAGAAAATGGCAGCTCCCGCCGTTTTGCTTTTTGGCGGCCAGAAACAGAGCCAATCACAAGCCAGGAGACTCTGCACTCCACCCAGCATGACGTGGTACCCTTACACGTAGATAGCAGTGGTTGGCTGGCCAGATCAGGTGACCCTGGGATAGACTAGCCGCTGCCCGCGCTGCTCGGATCATTCTCTGTCTGGATGCCGCTAGGGAGAGAGCTGCTGCTGGTCAGGGAAAGCGTTAGGGTGTTCTATTAGCTTACTGTTAGGCAGGAGTGATTCTAAAAGAACCCAACAGCCCTTCTTAGGGCTACAATAACGTTATAATTTTTTTTTTTTTTTATTTGCAGCTAGTACCATATTGTGAGGAATTTGCAGGGGGACTTGCTACCGTTGTGTTTAGCTCTTAGTGACACACATATCCACCTCAAACACCAAAGTGGGAAAATTTATTAGGGGTTTGAGTAGAATTAGGCACAGTCTGCCAGTTTCTTTTTATTTTACGTTTATTGTTTTAATAACTCAGTGTCATCTCATCTGGCATAGTAGTGTGCTGTAATACTTGGCTAGAAAATAGCCATAGGAGAATACAAACGGCTTAATTACGCCTACAGTAGCGTTATATATATTTGATTTCTGGTTGATCTGCTGGTGGCTGTAGTTGTTGCAGTGCATCTACTAGCAAATTGTGAGCAATTTGGAGTCAGACTTGCGACCACTGTGTTTTAGTGACGCACATATCCATCGCAAAGACCGAAGTGGGAAAATTTATTAGGGCCCGGGGTTGTATTTCAATTAGGCACAGTCTGC